>NC_089704.1:3806907-4124150 GCF_031753505.1 Anomalospiza imberbis
AGATGAAATACTGAAGGACTGGGTCAAAAACATAAATATAATTGTTGGCAGTGTTTTATTGGTCAATAAATGCTTAAAAGGTCTTGTAACTGGGGTCTTGTGACCTTCAGAACTATGCAGTGAAGATGTGAACCAAACTCACCCTTCCTGCCTATGTAGAAGATAAGAAAAATAAATCACATAATCTAAAAACTCAAAGGTCCCGTTTTTAACTCATTCAAAACTCCTTCAAAAATCCCCATACTCTGCATATCCCACAGTGGCAAAGGGTCACCCACAGCTGACTGAAGCATTGGTCACATCCGCAGAGGTTTGGGTGATTCTGGGATTTATACTGCCCCTAACTTTGGCAGGTATTTACTGTTGTTAGATATTTAGTGCTGTTAGTTACTAATAGTAGATATCTCGAATAGAGACTCAACAAGGTAGAGGCCTTGTCAGGGGAATGATGCCTTAGGATTTTAGCTTTTCTATTTTCCATCTATTTGTAATCCTGCAGTTCTTTAGTGTAGAACTCTAAACTCCATATCCAGTGTGAGCTGCTGCTTCCCCATTTGGGGCAGACACAACAATTCCTCTCCAGGCCTGGCAATCAAGGACACCTCACTGCCTCAGGCCAGAGAGATGGAACAAAAGTGAGTGGGGGGAGCAAATTTGGGATAAATGACTTCATTAGCTGAAGCTGTAATTGGCAGATTCACCCCCAATATGCAAATAGACCAAACTTATAAAAGTGTGAAAACTTGTGACCAGTTGTCCATTTTTGGGTGTAGCCCCTGGGGGGGCTTTGTCTGCCCTAAATGTACCTGAAGGCCCTTCAATAAATAGAACTGCGTTTTATTATCTGCATTTAGCCTGGCCTCTGTTTTTAGGTAGCCCAGAAGGCATCACCCTCTCCATGAAATGCTCTCCCTTCTCTGTCCTGGCCAGGGTCATTTCTGTAGCTCAGGGACAGCCCTTCCGAAGCCATGCCCCGCCGGGCAGTACCAGCCAGCCACAGGCTCTGCCTCCTGCATCCCGTGCCAGAGAGGATTCTACTGCCAGGAGCTGGTGGCAGGGGACCCCAGGCGCTGCCCACCTCATTCCTACTGTCCCCCAGGTACTCTGGCACTTGCCAAGGGCTCAGGTGTCCTGTGTTTGCTTGTGACCCCAAAGATGTGCACTCCTGAGTGTCTCCCCCAGGCCAGGTAGTGAGGAGGTGGCAATGAGCCAGTGTGGCACAGTGGCCACCTGAAAGTCAGTCACTTGTTACAGCTTGAGATCCTTGTCACATCTCAGCACTCTTAATGAGGTTTATTTTTTGTGTCTGTGCTCTCCCTTTTAGGGACACGAGTTCCTCTTCCCTGTCCTGAGGGCACCTTCACTCCTGAAAACATGACTGGCCTCTGGAATGAGAAGGAATGCCTGCCTTGCCTCCCTGGCCACTACTGCAGGTTAGGATTCAGTTCACCCTGGCATTTTTTCCCTTCCTCTAGAGCAGTTTGACATCCTTGTTTCGTGTTGGGAAAGTTCTTCCTAGCTCCCCTCCTGCATTTCTCTCACTCAAAGAAAAGAAATAGAAGCTTAGCCACAGAGCTGGGTACAGAGGCATTGGATCTGGGAATTCTGGGAGGCAAAAACAGTCTGGCATTGTTGTGGTACAAAGAAGCACCTGAAAGAGGTGTGGGTGGCATTTATTCTCTCCATTTTATCTGCTTTCCAATGTATGAAATCATGGGAGTAATGCAGAAAGTCCAGCCCAGTGGAAAATCACCCACAATTCCATTTGTAGCAATGTGCCATGTTCATGGAATTTGAACTGGCTCACTTTAGTCGTCTGTTGGAACCCTAGCTATTGAGAATACTGAGAATTTTGTGCTAAGAAGCACTAAGCCTCAAGAGAACCCTACATTTAACCTGAAGCTTCCAAAATTGAATGACAGAACTAAGATTATGAGTGTATAGCTTGAAGGGAAGTGTGTAATATCACACAGTAGAAAACTTGGAATTTAAAGTTTTAGAATATAGCAATATATATAAAGCAAAATAGAAGTTTTAAAGCAGAAGCTAGTCCATTTACATGGTTTTTAAGTGGAAAAATGTGTCTATTTTCTCTCTCATATCAGAAGTTATTTTTCATTGCAAACCTTGCAGAGTTCCCCGTCAATACTCTGCTTTTGCACCAAATGAGCAGCAGCAGCTCAGAATACACAAATTATTGTTTTCCTCTCTGCTCCAGGCATGGAAAGCTGGAAGGGAAATGTGCTGCAGGATATTTCTGCCTGGCTGGGAGCTCTCAGGCTGCTCCCCAAGGCCTCCCCTTCTCCTGGCGCTTCCTGGCCGGGTGCCGCTGGGGCCAGGTGTGCGCAGGGCTGTGTCCTGCAGGTAGGTGTGGGTCTTGGTTTGAAAAGCCAGGTGTCTGCTCAGGAAGGCAGGATCCTCCCCTGAAATGGAAAATGTAAACCTCCTCCCTCTGAATTATTACAATTTTGAAATTAAGGGGCTCTCAGACAAAGATATGGGAGCAGGAATAACAGTTCTCTACTACGGAAATTAAAAATACAAATGCAATAGTACAAAAAAAAAAACAACAAAAAAAACCCAACATTGCCAGAGTCAGAGCAGGCCCTGGCAGCCTGTGGGTCAGGGGGGTGGCAGCAGTCCCATCCCATGGTGGCTCAGCCCTCCTGCAGTGCCAGCTGTGCTTCTGCTGGAACAGGATCCTGGACAAGGCTGGAGTTTTCCTCTGCAGCTCCAGGGCTGGTGTGGATGGGCCTGGGCTTCCTCTGGGAATGCAGTGGGGAAGAAAGCTGCTCCTCTGGGAATGCAGTGGGCAAAGGTTGCTGTGGTGCTCCCAAGGTCAGATTGTATCCAGGTAGGAATGCTTGGCTCCTCCCCCTGGGCAGAGCATCTCCCCATGGGATGATGGAATTTTCTCAGCCATGCAGGGACACTCACTGGCCATGAACAGGAGATAATTAATAATTAATGGCCCATGAACAGAAGAGATCTCCTTCTTGGAGAGGGAGGAGGATTGGTTGTGGGAGGGATAAAGAAAAAACTGCCCAATGAACAGCAGAGAACTGCCCCAGCTCTGACAGACAGGAACAGAATACACAGCCCCATTTCCAACCTAAGCCTGTGAGGATCTCAGTCATATCTCAGTTCAGAATATTGCTGCTAACCAAGTGGATTATTGTTGGAACCCTGCTTACTGAAAATTTGATACTTGCAGTGCTACTAAGCACTAACCCCCAAAAAACCACTACATTTAACCTAAAACCATAAAGAAAACTTCCAAAATTAAAGAATAAAATTTAAATTATGCGTGTATAGTTTAAATAAAACCACATACTATATCACATAATAAAATTATTAAATTATATTACATAATAAAATAATATCACATACAATAATAAATATAATAAAATCATTATAATTACAATAATAAAGTTATAATAATTATTATATTATAGTAATGAATGTTATGTAAAGATAATAATTATAAATAAATTAAACTAATAAATAATAATAAATAATAATAAATAATAATAAAGCTATAAAACTATGTGACATAATAAAAAACCTTAAAATTTAAAGTTTGAAAATATAATAATAGATATAAAACAAAAATTTTAAAAGAAAAACTAATCCTTCTTCACCTTCTTCTTCATAAGTTTAAGTAGTATTATATAATTGAATTTAAAAATCCACATTGCAAAAAAAAAGTAGTTAATTATTACGTTAAAAAATGAAAATAATTTAAGTATCATTTATTAAATAAACAATTTATCCTTAAAAAATCTTTTTAAGAGAAAAAATACAACTCCATTTCTAACTTGTTAGGGAGAAGTACTGTAGAACTCAGTTCAAGAAAATATGATGTAAATAAAAACTAATAAACCTCTAAATCCAAAAAAAACACCATCTCACAATTTAATCCCAACCTTGACAAAAAACAAAATCCACGGATTATATAATAGATTGCATAATATTTTGCATTATATCTAGTTAAAATTATCATTGCTCATCCATTTCCTTGGTTTTGCATTTTTTTGAACCAAAGTGTGCCAAACCAAAAAGGCCACCTGGAATTTGCTGCCAATCCAGAAGAGTTTGAGGGCTCCTGGCTTCCCAACAGCTGTAAAAATTCATTCCACAGCAGCAGCAGACGCTAGCTCTCTTGTTTTTGCCACTGGAGGATTTGCATGTTTTACTTTTCTCTCTTTTCCACCCATTTTTAGGTCACTACTGCCTGGAGGGCTCTGAGGTGCCTGCCCCGTGCCCTGCCAACACCCTGCGGGCTCTCCCAGGTGCTGGCAGCAGGGAGGATTGCCTGCCCTGCCCTCCGGGCCGATGGTGCCAAGCAGGTTTGGGTGTTGACAGCTGCTTTTTGGGACACTTTTGTGTATCCCTGATTTCCCAGCCCCATTTTCCTCCATGCTGATGCCTCAGGTTTAGCTTCTCTATTTTTCACATTATGTGCTGCTTTAGTGTGTGGGTCTGGGCTTCATATGAGGGGATGGTGAGCTCTCTACACAGAGCAGGGAGACAAAACAATTCCTGCTCCAGCTGAGGACCAAGGACAAATGATCCAAATCTCAGCCCCAAGAGCACAAACAACGTGGGCTGGAGAGAGGAAAACAAGCAGGATGGGACTGCATGGGCTAAAGCTGGAATGGGACAATGAACTCCAATGTGCCAATGGAGCAGAGCTGATCCCAGTGAGAGCCACCGGGAGCGCTCGTGCATTTTGGGACCATTTGGGTTCATCTTGGGTGCAGCCCTGGCTGGGCTCTGGTGCTGCCCAAGGTGGATCCATGGAGGAGATCCTTTGAATAAATCCCTGCTTTATTATTTAGCTCTGTCCAGCTCTCTTCTAGGCCAGCCTGCACAAGGCATCAATTCCAGTCCATTTCCCCCCATTTTTCCCAGTTTTCACTCATTCCAGACCCTTTTTATCCCATTTTTCCTCATCCCATCCCATTTCCCTCCATTCCAGCCCTATTTTCCCAAATTTTTCTCCATTCTGATTCATTTTCCCACATTTCCCCCACTCCCATCCCCTTCTTTTCTTATTTTTCCCAATCCCATTCAGTTTCCCCTATTCTAGCTCCATTTTCCCCATTCTAGCTCCATTTCCCCCCATTTTTCCTCCATCCCATCCCATCCCATCCCATCCCATCCTATCCCATCCCATCCCATCCCATCCCATCCCATCCTATCCCATCCCATCCCATCCCATCCCATCCCATCCCATCCCATCCCATCCCATCCCATCCCATCCCATCCCATTCCCCTTTTCTGCCATTTTTCTCAATCCCATTCAATTTCCCCCATTCCAGCTCCATTTTCCCCACATCCCCCCCCATCCCAGCCCCCTTTCCCCCCATTTTACCCAATCCCATCCTGTTTTCCACCATTCCTGTCCTATTTTCCTCCCATCCCAGAGCATGGCTTGGATGTCAGATGTGGAATTGTGAGAGAAAAGAGGCAGTGACCTGTTGATCCAGTGACACCCCTTGGTGCCACCTGGCAGAGAAGGGGCTGGGAGGACACAGAGCAGTGCTCCAGTGGCATTGGGGACGCTCTTTAAATCCTCTTTTTCTGTTTTTTTTAGGGGATTCTGAGGCTCACCTGTGCCCTGTGGGACACTACTGCTTCGGGAGCAATGGCAGTGCCCAGAGCAGTGTCCTGGCCCCTCAGGAGTGCCCTCCACAGACTTTCCGTGGGCACCCGGGAGCACGGAGCCTGGCGGAGTGCCAGCCCTGCCCGCCGGGGTACCACTGTCCCCTGCCAGGTGAGTGTCCCCTGGGTACCGCTGTCCCTGTCCGATGAGTGTGGAGCACCCTTTTCCCTCCTCCGGGTGACAAAATTCCCTCCTTTTTCCACCTCTGGGTGACAAAATTCCTTTCCTTTTCCCACCTCTAGGTAACAAAATTCCTCACAATGAGAAAGGCAAAGGGAGGGAGAATTCCTGCTCACAGCCACCTAAGAGCCTTTCTCCATATTTCCCCCTGACCACCCAGCCTCCTTTCCCTTTCCCTTTCCCTTTCCCTTTCCCTTTCCCTTTCCCTTTCCCTTTCCCTTTCCCTTTCCCTTTCCCTTTCCCTTTCCCTTTCCCTTTCCCTTTCCCTTTCCCTCTCCTCACTCCCTTCTCTTCCCCACAGGTCTGACCAGCTTTGAGGATTATCCCTGTCCCCCTGGGTACTGGTGCCCTGGCAAAGGGGACACCTTCCTGTGCCCAGCTGGCACTTCCAGGATCCAGCCTGGTGCCAAATCCTTGGAAGAGTGTGATCCCTGCTCGCCTGGATATTACTGCCCAGACCCAGCCCAGACAGGGCTCCCCAACACCCAAGGAATACCCTGCAAACCTGGCTACGAGTGCCCAGCAGGTGACACCACCTTTGTTCTCCTTATTTCCAGCCATTTCTGAGCCTAGATGATAGATCAGCAGGGATTTTGAGTGACTCTTATCCCATTCTCCCAGGCCATGATCCCTCCCAGCCCTCCCTGCTTTTGTTTAGCTGAGGTTGCCAAGGAAGTGGTCTGGGCTTGGAAAAGGAGATATTTTCATGCAGGGCTGGGCATTGAGGTGTCAGCATGCCATGCTAAATAGTAAACTGGTGTTATTATTGAACACGAAGTAAGCACACAAATGCCCGGCAAGTTCAAAGGCTAAAAAAGAGAGTGTTTTATTCAAGCATCCGATATTTATAGAATTCCAGAGGTAACTGTGGATTGGAGGATGGAATTACCACTTCTCCAGCCACACTGGTCAAACCGACAGTCTATCAGTTCTCTCTTCCTACAAAGAAGAATGTAAAACAATCATTATTTACAAGAACAGTGTGTGAGAACTCCAGTAGAGATATGTAAACAGATCAGAAGGCTGAAGAAGTTTTATGAGAACTTTAAGACTTTCAAAAGAACTATGAAATAAAACTTAACACTTTTAAAAATCAGGGTAACAAACTGTTCCAACACTTCTGTGCCCTTTTGGGAGCTGTAGAAAACACGGGGAGTTTATGGAAAAGCCTCTTTGCCTCCCAAACACAGATTCTCCTGTTCTGGGAATGTCACCCCAACGCTGTTCCCCCGTTTCTCCCCCAGGGTCAGTAAATCCCAAGCCCTGCAGGCCTGGCTCTTACTGTGGTGCTGTGACAGGAGAGCCTCCCCTGTGTCCTGCTGGCTACCACTGTCCTGAGGGATCATGGACTTACAGCAGCCCCAAGCAGCTGTGAGTACCTGGGGGTTGGGACAGCCAGCCTCCAGCTCCTGAAAACCCCAATATTGGGAATTGTGCCTGGGATCCAACCTAAACCACGGCCTTTGTGCATGCTGCAAAAGCAAAAGGATCTCTGTGGCTGCAGTCACGGATTTGGTGACTGAACAGGAAGGGGGATTTACAGTTTCTGCTCAGCTTGGAATCAGATGAGAACCACTTTTAGTTTTGTCCTGTGTTTTCACTGGTCACTGAATCCAGAAATTATTTTCAGAGGTTTTCTTCCCTCTCCCTGCCCTGTTTTGACTCCCAGGTGTGTGTTCCCATACTACTGCCCCCCGGGCAGTGCCCACCCAGTGCCCTGTGAAGGAGGGCACATGGCCCTCAGCCTGCCTGGCCTGAGGGGCTCAGCTGAGAGATTCTGCAGAGTTTGTGCTGCAGGGACCTTCCGAAGTGACCCCCTGATCTCAGAGCCCTGCCAGCCCTGCCCAGCTGGCTTCACCTGCCCACCAGGTAAATTCAGGGGAGTGGGGCAAGAAATAGCAGCTTAAATTGGGAGCAGAGAGTTTTGAGTTCTGTGTGGGCAAAGCTCTCAATCCTCTGCAGTTGTAAAAGCCTGGTGTGGGCTGTCACGTGGGTCTGCCACTGGATTTAGCCAGTGGAAGAGCTCAGGGAAAGAAAAACTGAGATTTATATTTAAATATGAATTAGACTGAAAAAAGCTGCACATGTGTGTATTTCTATAGACTCGTGTCTATATATAGAGAGATGTGTGTAGATGGATCACTGGGACAAGCAAGTGCTCTCTGCCTCTCTCCCAGCACTTGCTGGCGTCCCTAATGCCACCCCTTTCTCCAGGCAGCGACAGCTACCACCAGCAGCCTTGTCCCCGTGGCCACTACTGCCCTGCCCTGTCCCCTGCCCCGCTGCCCTGTCCCCCGGGCACCCACGGGAGCAGCCACTTTGCCAAGCACCCAGGGGACTGCCAGGCCTGTCCCGCTGGCACCTTCAACCACCTCCCTGCCCAGGCTGCCTGCTTCCCCTGTGGCAGCTCTTCTTCCTCTCAGCCAGGTGAGTTTTTGTGTGGGAGTGGAGTTTTCCCCTCTGGTGTTTCCTGATGTTCCACAAGCCCTGGGATCCTCCTGGAGCTGGGGGCATGCTGCCCATGCCTGGCTGCTCTTCCCCTGTCCCACCCAGGAGGAGGATTCCAATTCCAAAGCTGTCTTTTTCCCACTCTTACACTCGTACCCAAAGGGATTCAATTTCCTTAAAGGAAAGGAGAGCTGAGCAGCTCTACTATTTCTTGCTCTATCATTGCTTTGAAAGTGGTAGTGTTTCACCAAGATCACTTTAGCCAGGATTTGGGGGGATTGTATTAAATCTAGGGGTGCTTTTGAGCCCAAATTGGGCACTGAGGGCACGATAAAGTGGGATAAGGCTGCATGGAAACTGGAAAAGTGAGGTGTGCTTATTCCTCACTTAGTGTACGTGCAGCACTGCCCCAGCGTTTAAATCAGGTGGATTTGAGGCTGTTGGGGCACGAGAGAGGGGCTTGGCAGCCCTGCCTGGCTGGCTCCTCACCCCATCCAGGGCCTTCATCTACAAATCAATGGAGGGCTTGCCAAAACCCTGCTGCCAACGAGCAGCTGGGCCTTTCTGCATCTCTGGCTAAATGGGTGCTGCAGGAGATGCTCTCACACTGTGCTGGTGCAGGCTGGCCCCAGCTGGCTGTCCTGTGGCTCAGCTGTGCCCTGGAAGAGGGGCACAGACTCCAGCAGTGTCACTGAAATGAGCGGTGGGATTTGATAAAGAGTTCTGAGCACAGGAGCTGCTCCCTTGCAGCCAGCACGGTTGTTCCAGGCTGTATTCCCTCTCTAAATCCAAGCTCTTCTCCCAGGTGCCACCAGTTGTACCTGCCACGGACTGAACAGGGCTTTCCAGCAGTCAGATGGCTCCTGCATCTGCAAGGCAGGTTATGTTTATTATGATGAGAGAGGCAAGAAAGACTCTGACAGCAACAGCGATCAGGATTGCCGACCGCAGGTAAAATCGGGCTCCAAACCAAAATTGTTGTGTGATGTGCAGGAGAGGGGGAGTGTTCAGGCCTTAAGCTAAGCCAAACAAATCTTTGAGATGTTTTATTGGCCTTTTGTTGTAGGAGGTTTTCTTTTTCAGGATCTTGTGAGGTTAAATTTAAATTCACAAGGGATGGAAGTAAAGGATCCTTCCATGGCAGGCAGAGGGAGCAGCACAGTGTCTCACAAGGATGACAGATGCAGGAATTTAAACTCCTTTAATATGAAGTTCTTCTTTAGAACTGCCATGGGAGGGGAGACTCTAAAACCAATTCTTGTTTGTATATTGCATGATGCCACTTTTTTCCTCTTTTTGAATGAACTTCTGTAGTCCAAAACCCCCTCCTGGCCTGTGTTCCACAGCAATACAGAGTGTTTAAAATTATACCCTGGTTCTTTCAAATATTTTCTTACAGCTGAAGAAAATTGGAACCTCATGAGGGGTTGGGAGGTGAAATTGTCATGTGCTGTTGGAATCTGAAATGCAGGGAATTCTCAGAACTTTGGGCCTGGAAGCCAAAGCTTAGAATTAAACACAGGATTTGATCTGAGACCTTGGAAAAGGCTTCCAAACTGAGGTGCTAGAAGTGAGAATGTGGATTTATAGTTTAAAGCAGAGACACGTGAAGTTAAGAAGAAGAAAGCTGAGAGTTTCAGAGTTTAAGATATAGAAGAAATAAAAGTAGCTACAGAGGTAAACGAGGAGGTTAGAATGCAGTACTGTAGGTTTGTGTGCCATAACATGATTGGCTAAGAAAGCTTGCACTGCAGCATGAGTCCATAAGACAAAATATTTAAGGATTGGGTCAAAAACATAAATATCCTTGTCGGCAATATTTTATTGGTCAATCAATCCTTAAAAGGTCTTGTAACTGGGGTCTTGTGACCTTCTGAACCATGCAGTGAAGATGTGAGCTGAACTCACCCTTCCTTGTGTAGAAGATAAGAAAAATAAATCACGTCATCTAAAAACTCAGAGGTCCCAGCTCTAACTCATTCAAAACTCCTTCAAAAATCCCCATCGTGTTCTTCCTCAATGCTTTCCTTGTTGGATTGCCTTTCTGTGGAACATCAGATTGCCTTTCTGTGGAATGTTGGATTGCCTTTATGAGGAACATCAGATTGCTTTTATGTAGAATGCTGGATTGCCTTTATGTGGAACATCAGATTGTCTTCATGGGGAATGTTGGATTGTCTTTATGTGGAATGTTGGATTGCCTTTATGAGGAATGCTGGATTGCCTTTATGTGGAATGTTGGATTGCCTTTATGTGGAACGTCTGAAGCTCAGCAGTGGGGGTGGAGGAGAACTTTAGGGATGCTGCAGCTGAGCTGAAGCCTGGAAGCTGAAGCCGAAGCTCTGGAGCCTGTCTGGGTGGGTTTTCCTGCAGGTGGATGAGCTGTGTGCCCCTGGCGAGGTCCGGCTGGCATCCACGCGCCGCTGTGCCACCCCTGAGCGCCACGACTGTGCTCCTGCCTGCGGGCCAGCGGGAGGGGAGCTCCACGCACAGCTGGGCATGTGAGTCACACAGTCAGCACAGAACCACCAGGCTGCAAGGGACCTTCAAGATCATCGAGTCCAACCCAGCACTGTGTCTTGGTTTAGGGCAAATTTGGGAGAAAACTTTTAAAGGTTTTTTTTTTCTAGAAAGCAAATGCAAGAAAAAGAAAAGCCACGGTCTAGGGAATTTCTCTGCTTGAGCTAGCTAAAATCTAACTAAAAGCAAAAGAGAGCTCTGTCCTGCTGTCTGTCCATCTGCAGACAACACAGTCCAGAAGCAGGAATGTGGAGGAGTGAGTGTAGTTTCTGAAAACAAACTGCGCACTTCTTCTTCCCCCCCTTCTCTCTCAGAACCAGTCTTAGAGGTGAAAAACTTATTTCTGGGCTAAGCAGACAAATGGGGATACGAGCATCATAAAGTCACCCCAGGATACCTCAACACCTCAACTAAACCCCAGGACCCAGTGCCACATCCAGGCTTGTTTTAAACACACCCAGGGATGGTGACTCCACCACCTCCCCGGGCAGCCATTCCAGAACTTTATCACTCTTTCTGTAAAAAACCTTTTCCTGATTTCCAACCTGTATTTCCCTTGGCTTAAGGCTGTGTCCTCTGGTTCTGTCAGTGCTGCCTGGAGAAAGAGCCCAACCCCAGCTGACCACAGCCACCTTTCAGGGAGTTTAGAGAGTGACGAGGTCACCCCTGAGTCTCCTTTTCTTCAGGCTAAATCTGGTGTGTCAAAATCATACTCTGATTGTTTCAACCATTTTCCTGGAGCTGAGCTTTGGGGAGGGGTGTGGTGCTCTGTCACAGGACTGAAGGTGGTCTCTGCTAACCAAGCACTGATCGTGGGGTGTCACATTTTGGCCCTGAAGGGCAGGCACGGTGCTGATGAGATGGACAGCGAGTATGATCCATCCTTTTTCCCATGGATACAGAGTAGAATCATCCACCCTGTGGGCTGTGGGAGACTGGGGCTCTGTTGTAGCAGTTTGCTGAGGTATTGGGACTGACCAAGGGTTTGTCCCTTTTTCAGATGTCACTGCAAGCAGTACATCTCTGCTGAGGAGCTCTGTGACCAGCTGTGCCTGCTGAGAGCCCCACGGATCTCCCTGGTCTTTGGCACCCACAGAGAGCTGCTGCTGAGGATGAGTGAGGGCCAAGTGAGGGTAGGTGTGGAGGGAGAGATAGCTGTCTAAATGTGCAGGTCTGGGAGAGCCCAGAAATCACAGTGGGGTGAAGGAACTCCTCCAGGGGAGGTTAAGGGTTGCTGCATTACAGAGAAACAACAATTCCTGAATTAGAGGGGGAAAACTCCTAGAGCAGCCTTTTACAACTGCACTGAAGGTTGACCACAAACCAGGGTTGATTGAATCAGAGTTCCCTCTGCTTCCCACAGGAGGTGTCAAATGTTCTGGGCCCTGATGAACACGTGCAGAGCAGCCAGAGGGTGCATTTTGTTCTGTTCAGTCCCCAGGGAGTGCTGGGTTTCATTGTCTCCAGCACAGAAGTTCTGGATGCATTTCTCAAGGGTAAGGCTTGAGAGGGAACCCAAAATCTAGCCACACCAAGCCATCCATTACCTCCCATGCCGGCACAACCACTGGACAGCAAGTTGGCACAGAGGGAATTCATTATTAGATGCTCCAAACCATTTAGAATGCAGGGAAGTTCTTGCTCTGCCTGGGAGTAAACAGTGGGGAATTCACTGTCTGCATGGGTAACTCCCTGGGAAGGGGTCAGATAGAGATTGCAGGATTTGGGATTTCCAAGGAACTGGAAGGAAACTCCGTTTGGAGGCAAATCTGTTGGCAGGTGCATGGATTTGGCTTTGTGAGCTGTAATTGCCCACAGATACAAAAGAAATAATACAAAATAAATAATACAAAATAAATAATTTTTCCTTGCTGAGGGTCGGGTGTTGTCACATGCTGCTCGCTTTGCAGGGCTCATTCTGGTTTCTTCTCTTGCCTGTGGCAGGAGATTTTTCCTCAGATCAGCTGCTGCAGAAAGGGCACAGAGCCCAGAGGAGCTCCCGCAGAGACAGCCAGGCCTTGCCCCTCATCCCTAACCCAGTGGTGTGCCTGGAAGCAGGGGACACAATCCTTTTCCAGCTCAGCATCAATTCCCAGGGTGAGTGTGGCTGGGGCTGAGCACATTTGTGTGTCCAGACCTGTTCAGAGCAGTGTCTCCGTGCTGGGCACCCTGCATGGATGCATCCCTTCACCTCCTGGCTCCCAGAACTGCAGCCTGGACTCTGCCAGGGGCTTACCTGCAAGTTTTCACTTTTTGATTGGATTTCTGTAGAGTGAGATAAAATTGCTCCTGTGTTAGACAGCGTAAATCTCTGTGGGGCAGTAGTTAAACTCCCTTAAATGAGCTGACACTGCATGGCCCTATAAAAGCAGTCCCACAGCTCTTTGCCAGCCCTGTGCCAGCTTTCCCAGTGGAGGTGGCTCAGAGCTGCTGACCCTGTGCTGCCCCATCCCAGAGCGTGCCTCCAGCCATTACCCCGTGTACCAGAAGCAGCATCTCTACAACAACAACCCAGGCTGGGATTTCGGACCCTTCCGAAGGCTGGACCACCTGATCCTGGAGACTCAGCTCAACATCTCCTGGTAATACCTGCTGTGGGCAGCAGTGCTGTGGGCAGGACCTGAGAGTGAGTTTTTGACAGAATCAGCAGGTCCTTGGTGGTGAAAATGCCAGATTTTTCTGTGTTCAAGTCCCTGTGTTCAACCATCCTCACAGATGGAGCCTGAAGGAAGCTTGGATCATCTGGCACCTTCCTCACTTCTCTCTTCCAGGTTTGCCCATGTTTTCCTGGAGCCTGGGACATTTGTTTTCATGGACAGCTCCGTTCAGGAGCGCTTCCTGATTGTGACAGTGAACAAAGCCAACGTGAGCTGTGACCCTGGGAACGGGTCCTTCCAGCCCTCTTCCCTGTTCCAGCTGGCCAGACATGGCATCTTGAAGCAGCAGGATCTGAACTTGGCTCCCAACTGGGCTGCTATCACAGGTACGGCCAAAGCTCTGAGATATTATAAATGCAGGTGAACCCGTTAGGAGGAAATGCTGATGTCTGACTCCAGCTCAGAAGGCTGAATGATTTCTTTGTTATAACTATGCTATAATATATTAATATACTATTTAAAGGAGATATTAAAACTCCATACCTACTTGTTCTAACTCCCATATCTAACTCACTCACCACTCGTGACCCTCTCTGAGAGTGCAGCCACAGGTGGGTTGGATTGGCCACCAGGCCCAAGCAATCCTCACCAGAATCCAACCAAGCAATCATCGCATGTAAACAATTCTCCAAACACATTCCACATGGGAAAAACAAGGAGCAGAAATACAAATTGTTTTCTCTTTCTTCTCTCTGTGCTCCTCTATGAAAAATCCTGAGAGAGAGAAGAATGTGCCTGCCACACTGAGATACCCACCTTCAACCTCCATTCTTACCCATGATCTTTCTTGTCCTCTTTAAGGGTGTTTAAAACAAGCATTTTCTTTGGAAATGCCACCAAAGCACTGCTTTGTCAGCTTTAATTCCTTGCTGCTGTGGAGCTTCCCAAATTCCACTGCTGTCTGGCCAAGGACCTGCCTGTGCAGGAGCTGAGGTGGTGAGAGAGGGAAGGAGCAGTCGTGCTTCTCCCCATGCCCTGTTTGAAAAGTTCAGGTAACCCAGGGCTTTGTTCTCCTTGGCTGGAAAGCAGAAAATGACAGTGTATTTCCATGACAAAACAAGCTGAAATTACATCCACCATCCCCAAGTTGACTAAAAGCTACACACAAGGTCAGGTAAGGTCTCTGCTCCAAGGCAGATGTGGGTGTGAGAGCTGTGCACACACCAGTCCTTCAGTGGGAGGCCAGGATACAACAGAAATGAAAGTGTGGTGTGCAAGCATGATCCCGACTCTATAAAAAATATATAATGTATTTATATTTATGTATATTTCTATATTTCTATTTATATATTTATATGTATATTTATAATAAATTTGTATATAACATATCATATAATTATACATTATATATGTATAATATATATTGCTTATATATGACATAATAGTATATATTACTTTATATCTATTTTATATATTTATATATTTTTAAACTACAAAATAGATAATAGTATTATATAATATTATATATATTTATCTAACAAATTTATAAACTGCATCCTTCAGTCCTGAAAACACTTTGCTCCTCATCCACCTGCCCCAGTTCCTCCCAGAAGTGAAGTGAGCAGGAAAGGTGCTGAACGGTTCTTTTGTGTTTCTCACTTCTCTCCCTCCCTCCTGTCTTCCCCAGCGATCCTCTTCATCCTGGGCTTCCTCGTGCTGCTGCTGACCACCCTGGCCATCGTGTTCCAGCCTGCTGGCCCCAAAATTAGCCCCCTGAAGAGCTGGAAGCCACGATGGAGGAGCCTGGGGGAGCCACACATCCCACCAGAGTACATCCTCCTTAAGGACAGGTAAACACCAGCCTCTGCAGACTCCCACAAAAAATCTACCCAAGAAATCCATCCTTGAGCTGGGGTCTGATCTTCCTGAGAAAAATGAGGTGCTCTTCACCCTGTTTGCCATTCTCTCCAGCCTCAAGTTCTACCAGATGCTTGGTGCTCGTGGATCTGGAGAAGATGCTGGCTCTGGAGAGAAAGGAGCAGTACCCAGTGCAGGTGAAGAGCTGGGCCAGGCCCAGGTGTTCTCCCATTGGCTTTTTTTCCACACTTCCTCCCCATTTTCTTCTCTCAGGTGCAATATTTTCACACCTGCTCACCCAGAATTTCCTGCACTCTCAGGAGGCCACACAGGCACTTTGCTGTGTGCATTTCGACAGGCACACACGCTTCCAGGGAATTTAACCCCCTGTCATTGGGATGGGTTGGAGATTTTTCCTTGAGGAGTTGAGAGACTGAATTTCCAGCCTTGACAAGCCCTTTAAAACAGCAGCGAGTTCAGGTGGCTGGTGAAGAAAATAAAGATTTACAAGTGTTTTCCTTGGCTTCGTCTGCTGGTTATTCTGTTCCCTGAAGGCACGGGACTGCTTGTTTGCTTTCTGGGAATGAACTCGGCTCGGGAATTTCGGGATGCTCACAGGGACAGAGCCCGAGCCCAGCAGATGGCAGCAGGTGGTGATGCTGGGAACAGCTCAGGAACAGCTCTGGCAGATTTCTGGACAATTTAGGAGCTGATAGTAACGCTCTGTCATCCTCCCCCTCACTAGGGAACGAGACCTTCTCTCACATCTCCTGCCTCATCCGTTTTCCTTCCTCACAGAACACAAAATTCCTCTGGCCAGGCAGTGTCCTGTGTGGGAAATAACCTCGTGTCCAGTGTTTGAGTGTGAGCCTTCCCTCGTGTTTCAGAAAACAGCTTCACACCCAGGCTCCTGGAGGATTTCAGTGTCCGTACCCTCTATGACAAGCTGGAGGATCAGAATTTGCACTTGGCCTCTCAGCTGGCAAAGCACAGGATGGACATGCTGGTGTTCCACAACGGGATCAGCCAGAGGATCCAGAGCCTCGTGGTCAGTGGGGAGAGGCATTTGAGGGAAGGGAGCCTTGGAACCATGAAAATCTTAAGATAAATGGTTGCCCTGAAGGGAATGTTCATCAAAGGATGGGTATTACTCCTTTCAGTAGTTTATTTTGGCATAAATTTTAATATGGTTTTATTGATGCCTCAGGTTTAGCTTTTCTATTTTCAGATTCTATGCTGCTTTAGTGTGTGGGTCTGGGATTCATATCAGGGGATGGTGAGCTCTCTGCACAGAGCAGGGAGACGTAAAACAATTCCTGCTCCAGCTGGGCACCAAGGACAAATGATCCAAATCTCAGGCCCAGGAACACAAACAACGTGGGCTGGAGAGAGGAAAACAAGCAGGATGGGACTGCATGGGCTAAAGCTGGAATGGGACAATGAACTGCAATGTGCCAATGGAGCAGAGCTGATCACAGTGAGAGCCCCCGGGAGCGCTCGTGCATTTTGGGACCATTTTGGTTCATCTTGGGTGCAGCCCTGGCTGGGCTCTGGTGCTGCCCAAGGTGGATCCATGGAGGAGATCCTTTGAATAAATCCCTGCTTTATTCTTTAGCTCTGCCCAGCTCTGCTCTAGGCCAGCCTGCACAAGGCATCATTATATGAGGGGCTGAATGTGGATTCTTGGGTTTGCAAAATATAACACTGCTGCTTTCTGTGAACAGGACACGGTGCAAGCTCTGGACTGGGAAGCCCTGAAAACCTTTTCCAGGCAGGGGATTTGTGGGCAGGAAGCTGCAGAGCAGAGCTGGGCAGCAGTGGGTGCTGAGCTGAGGGATGGACACTGGAACAACAACTTCCAGCCAGGTGAGAGGAGCAGGGTGCAGAGCCAGGGACGAGTGCAGCATGAGGGCAGCAGCAGCATGGAAGAGGCTAAAAAAAGACCTGACTCATCCACATGAGAGAGCCCAAAAATTGTTCTGTAAGAGCTGACAGCCTGTCTGCACCTGAGCTCAGTAAGAGCAGAGGTCTGGCAGCTCTGGGAGGGGTGTGATGCCTCAGGTTTTGGCTTTTATGCTTTTCAGATTCTGTGCTGCTTTAGTGTGTGGGTCTGGGCTTCATATGAGGGGATGGTGAGCTCTCTGCACAGAGAAGGGAGGCAAAACAATTCCTGCTCCAGCTGGGCACCAAGGACAAATGATCCAAATCTTAGGCCCAAGAGCACAATGGAGCAGAGCTGATCCCAGTGAGAGCCCCCGGGAGCGCTCGTGCATTTTGGGACCATTTTGGTTCATCTTGGGTGCAGCCCTGGCTGGGCTCTGGTGCTGCCCAAGGTGGATCCATGGAGGAGATCCTTTGAATAAATCCCTGCTTTATTCTTTAGCTCTGTCCAGCTCTCTTCTAGGCCAGCCTTCACAAGGCATTAGGTGAGCACAGAGTTATTTGGAAATGTTGTATGTAATAAGGCATCCTGAGAAATTTCCAAAGAAAGGCTCCTGCTTTTGGTGCTGTTCTGGATTTAATCATGGTTTTCCAAGTGGTTCTGGGAAATCCCATTGAAATTTCCTGTTGGGTGCCTCAGGTCCCCCATGGCAAGAGGTGACAGACTTAATGACAGCTCTGGAAGCGCTGCTTGGGAACACTCCTGAGAGGAGCAAAGCTGCAAATCCAGAGGTGGAGCTCAAGATCCAAGCACAGGCTGCAGTGGGAGCTGTGCCCTCCCTGCACAGCCTGGCCAGTGAAAAGAAATCAGAAGGGCAGGTGAGCTGCAGGTGTCTGGTTTTGGGCCATGTCTCACCTTTCTGGGGGTTTTTCCATTTCTTTAACTTCTGAGCCCTTTTTATCCCACAGGATCCTGAGCTGCCTCAGCTCTGGGAGCTGTTCAGCAGGAAAGATGCTTTTTCCCGCCTGCCTGGGCATGAAGAGCATGGTAAGGGCAGTGCCCCGGCTGTGAGGTGCTTTCAGGAGCAAATGCAGAATTACTTTTCCCCATTTATTCTATTTTTTACTTTTTTTTTTTTTTTTTTTTTTTTTTTTTTCTGAGGTGCCAGCTCAGGGCTGCCACTTCTGCCTCCTTTATCCCCTGTAGAGAGAGGTCAAGGAGTTTCCATCCCTTTGCATCCTTCTCTGTAGGAGAGAAGTCAAGGAATTTCCATCCCTACAGACCCTTCACACCTTTATATTTAGTGGCCACCTGTAGGGAAGAGTCAGGATGTCATTATAATAATTAAATGCTAATTTGGGGAGGCCAGGCAGATTGTACACCATCATTCTGTGATCCTCACAGCATTCCCTCTGCCCAGGACAACATTTCCTTCTTGCAGCTGTGAGGAGCCTCTTCCTTTAGGCTTAAAAATGCCCAAATTTGTTCCAGGTTTAGATCTCCAGCTGGCTTATCTGACTGAGCTGGAGGTAGAGGGTCTGGTGGCAGCTTCCCCCCTTGCCAAGACCCTGTTTGAGATCAAGGAAGCTTTGGTGAATCTGCAGCAACCCTCAGCCTATGGCAATTCAGGTAATTCAGCTGGTTTTATTAATGTGTGCTGGTTTAGAGCAGTAAATAAGCAGGAGTTAAAATAAGCAGGATTTCTTCTGAGCTGAACATTTTCCTCCAGCAGCTGCTGAATTTTTTAGGCCGTGACGCTCAGAGTTTGAAATTAATAACGGTGTGGCGTTGGTGTAATTATGGGAGGATCATTTGCATCATTTTGAAATTCAGATGCAGCGGGTTTGCAAAGGCCTGAAGCTGCCTGGATCCTGCAGGTCCTGCCCTGGGCTATTCCCCTTGGCTTTGGCTGTAGTGGTGGCTCTGGGTGTCCACTGAATTTCTCTGCCGGATCGGTCCGTGTCTCACAAACGGGATGGGACCCTGACTGGCTACAGACTTAGGATTTATTATCTGTCTGTATCATAAAAAAAGCAAGAGACACAGAGAAATAACAACATCCATGCAAATCCAGATCAGAGACAAGATGGCAGCCTGTGCAAAGCCTTTTTCTACATATTCTATGAACCAAAAGTGTAAAAGAAAAGGTGTAAAGTCATTATACTCCAACCAATAAGAAATGGACCCACGTGGGTTTAACATTAACAAAAGGACTTCTATGAACCTCAAACAATACACAATAATTCATTATTCAAGATGGAAACTTTTTCTGTCTTTGCAAAGCATATATCTAGGACTTTTTACATCTTGAGCTATCAGTAAGTTCTTGTTCTTTCTTGTTCCTTATGATAAATATCAATGTATTCACTTGGTTCTTAACTTCCTAGCTTCCCATGAGAAGGTTTTGAAATTTCCCTACTTGTCTCAGCTTTATGTCTACTTTCTGAGGCCTTTTTGCTCTTTCTAAAGTCTTTTACCTTTTTATATTCCTACAAATATCCACTGTATTTTTATTCTGAACTTCTCAATCAGACAGCAAACATCAAGCCAGCCTGGGGAGCTCAGGCCTCTTCTGACTGCTGGATTCCTGGGATGAAGCCTGCAGCTGGAGTAAAGAGGAGCTGCACTCTCAGAGCATTGAAGGGACAGAAGCAAGATTATTTCATGTTCTGCCCAGTAAAACAGCCACCAACTCCTTTCCTGGAGGAGCTGAGCTTATCCTGGGCAGTGGATGAGGTTGCACTGGGGAGGGAGAGGGTGTTTGGGACAGAGCAGCTTTACCTGAAGTGTCAGAACAGACACAGATTTAATTAAGGATGTATTTGGTCAAATATGTGATGAGGAATCCACATTCTTTTTGCTTAACCTTGAAATATTTTCACATTTGCTGTGGATTTTCAATAATTTGTAGACTGGAGAAGGAGGCTGAAGTCCTTGGTGTTGCTGACTTTGTGGTTTTTGTTGTTAAATTCAATAAAGCAATAAACAGAAGACCACATGTGGCATCAGAACCTCATTTTACCAACATGTTCTGTGCAGCCTTTCTGATCTCTGATGTGAAGGATATTTGTGAGTTTTTCAAGCATTTTAACATCCTTTAAAGCCTTGCTCAGCACCCCTACATGGCCTGTGTGTGTTTTAAATACACTCAGTAAGTTCTGCTGGCAGAAACCTCAAAGGTCTCTACAAATGTGATTTTTCTGAGCCAAGATATACTGAAACTATTCCTGCAGGGATAGCTGCTGCTGCCCAGTGCTCTGTGAGCCTGATTTTAATGTTTTAATATCCCTCCTGCCATTCTGCTTCTCTTGCCCTGCCTGTGTAAGAGCAGGGCTGTGAGGAGAGAATTGTTCCGTGGCCCAGGAGCAGAATCCCCTGCTCCTCATCCCTGATCTCCAGGTGAAGGGCAACAACACCAGATTTGAGCCAGCACAGTCCCTTGGCAACCCCCAGGGAGGCTGCAGCCAGCAGCAAAGCCAGTTCTCCTCTCAGTGCAGTATTTACAGGTCTGTTTGTGTGTCAGGGGCTGGGTGAGCCCACTCCTTGCTGGTTCCTCTGCACAAAGCTGAGTTTGCTCCTTTCATAACCTCAGAGGGGGTCACAGAGTGAGATTTGGGTGCCCAGGAGCCGGGACAGGAGCTCTCAGCTTTGCTTCCACTGCTGGATCCGGAGGAGCTCCAGGATTTTGCCACTCCTGTTGGTGGTTCCACATTTTCCAAGCTTGCTCCCAAAAAACAAAAGGTTTGTTCAACTTCCTTTGCAGTTTCACTCTGGGAGAATTTTAGGGCTTCCTGGCAGCTCAAAGGGATTTTTTGGGAATGGGAACAGGCAGGAAAACACTGCAAAATCCCTGCAGGTCACTGTGGTTGCCTGAGGGGGAATGTGGCAGTGAAAAAAAGCCCATCCTTGCTTTGTTTGTCAGGTTTTCAGCAGATATGTTCATAACAGTCCTCCATGGAGGTAAGAATCTCTCTGATACGCAAGGGAAACCTGGTCCCCAAGAGGTGACAAAGTTATCTCTGTGCCTTGTGGCTCCAGATCTTATTTGTAAAAGGCAGGGTGGAAGGCAGCTGTAAATAAAATATGTCAAAATTTTTATTGCAGCAATATTTCAATAAGTAAATTGGTTTGGTTTAAACCAAACCAATGATACCCATGTGGAATTTTGCTCTAAGATTTTTTTTTCTCCCATTCTTGTTTTATTAATTTCACTTGTAAGTAAAAAAAAAAAAAAAAAAAAAAATCAAAGTTTCAAAATGTTTTGGGTCTTTCCCACCCCCACCCACAAACCCAAAGGAGATCAATGCAAAGACCAGAGTTTCTCTTAACAGTTCCTTGGAAAGATCTAATAAAACGAGGAGTGGTGCAACCACAGGGTTTATTGCACTTGTGAAGTATTTGCTGCTGACTGCTCATTTTCCAGGGTTCTGTGGAAGCTCCTGAAAGCCCAGCAGAGTCTGGAGTAGCAGTGAAGTTCCCTCGTATCAGGAGAGCTCCCTGGAACTGCTGATAAGGGAGATGGAGTGCAGGGTCAATTCATGTAGCATTTCGAGAGAGTTCACGGGTTTTCCTTGGGCTTCTTTGAGTTGTGCTCCCTTGGCAGGGAATGAAAAGGCTCTTTTCAACATCCTCTGCAAAGTTCAGCCTCTCCTGGAGAGCATCAGGTGCTGCTGTGAGCTTCTGGGTGCCCTGGGGTGTGAAATGAGACGCTGCCGATTTTATCCTTCAGTCTGAAGCTGTTGTCCCACCTCTGCCCCGGAGGGCTCCCGGTGCTGCTTGTGGCACTTCGACTGCCCCAGTAAAGAGTTTAAATGCTGCGAGAAGAAGAAAAAGCTTGGAACTGACCTTGGAGCCTGGTTGGTTCATTCTGTGGTGATGCCCTGAATTTGCTGGGTAGAACCCTGAGACAGCCAATGCCTCCTTCCTGAGATCATGGTCTCAGTGTGTCGATACCAACATGACCAGGGACAGAGAAACAGCAATCGTTTCTCACAGTAACTTGTGAGAATTTTTTAAGAGTTATAAAAATGTAATAATTAGAAATATAACATAAATTATAAAATAATTCTAAATAAAAATAATTATAAATATAAAATAAAAATACATATAATTATAAATATAAGAGTTATAAAAATGTAATAATTTGTAAAAATGTAATGTAATAATGTATAAAAATGTAATAAATGTAGTAACTTACATAAAAATCTAAGTTATAAAAATGTAATAATGTAATAATTAATAAATGTAATTAGTCTAAACAATATACAAGTAGTGTCTTTTCTTTTTTTTTTCTGAAGGCTGAAGGATAGTTTTATTAAAACTATACTATAATACATTAATATCTTATTTTAAGAAGTACTATTTTATTTTACATACTTACTTCTTATTTAACTTCTAACTCACAAACTCATGACTGCCTGCTGGGAGTCTGAGACACAGCTGGATCGGATTGGTTATTGAACTTAAACAACTTTTACTAGAATCGACTCAAACAATCACTTCAGGTAAATAATCTCTATACTAAATTCCACATGGGGACAACCAAGGAGCAGAGATAAAGATTGTTTTCTCTTTTTCTCTCTGTGCTTCTCCTGAGAGACAGAATGATGTCTGTCTGTCCAGAGAATGTGGATGTCACACCCAGTGCAGCAGGAAACCACTCTGGAGGCAGAAATCCCCCTGATAAATTCACCGTGATGCTCACAGACACGGGGTCTGCCTGGGGAATCACGCTTTGGCGCAAGGACGAGCTGCAGCCCCGAGCTGGCTCATCTTTCACACAGTAACTCTATTTCTGGCACTGTTGAAGTGTTCAATTAACAGGTTCATAGTGCTTTTATCTTTTACTCCACCTGCTTCTCTAATTCACTTTATAACCCCTGAGATAGCTCCTATCTTCACATGATGTACCCTGGCTCAGCACTCACAGACCTGTTGATTCATCAGTCCTGCTGATTTGCTGTGCTGAGCACTTGGATATCTACCACGATTAGAAACGTGTGTAAAACTGTAAAACCTATAGATAAACCTCACTTCCTCAAGGCTTCTCCTGAAAAAATAAAACAGGCTATATAACCTCATTATCAAGGGCAGAGATTTTCTCTCTGCACCACACAGGGGCTCATTGATCTCAAAAATACTCACAAGCAATTTTAAAGTCGCAGAACTTGGTTTTATGCAGCTTTTTTGTGCTGTAAATGTTCTGAATTGAACAAAAACATGACCAAAATGTATTTTTTCACTGTGTTACTTAAAGAAGGAAAGGGCTGTTGGGAGTTCCCAGTAAGACTCACGTGCTGGTGGTCACGGAGTGAGAATTCCCTGTGTTTATGTGAAAATTACCTGATAATCTTGGAAGTTTTTAGCTATTCATGTCCTGGGAAATTGGTGTCCATGTTTTGTACAAGGAGAAGAAATTAAGCAGGACAAAATCTTGTGTTAAAATAAATTAGGTTTCCAGTCCAGTCATTAAAAGAGCTGGAAGAAACACAAACTAAGGAAGAAGAAACTTGGTTTTCCTTGTTGCATTGTGATGTTTGGGAGCATTAGACCCTGAAAAAGAGAGATCTGGAAATTCCATTTTTATCCACCACAAGCAACAGGCCTCGACTCCCAATCTCCCCCTCACCCATCTGCCAGCCAGTGCAAGTTCTGACAAATCAAAGCCCAAAAATACCTCCAAATCTGCCCTGCTCCCTGGGAGCAATCTGCTGCAGCCACAGAGAGAACAGCCCTTCCTCCCACCCTTCCCAACCCACACCTGTGGGAGCCGGATGGGCAGAAGAGCTGCCAATAAACCCATTTCTTGGCAAGGCAAACACAGATAAGGTGCAGAAGGTTCTCCTTGTGCCCAGCTCTTCCTGAATTCCCCTGGAGAGCCCAAAGTGTTGGGGCTGACCTTTGCCAGTGGCGCCAGGGAGGTGCGAGCTGATAACGGGGCTGTGGTCAACAAGGAAGCCAATGTGTGGTGTGTGGGTCAAAGGCCTCCAGGAACCCAGGTCAGGCCCTTTGTTTTCCCAAATCCCGGAGCACCAAACTGTCCAGGATGGATTTCTTGGGTAGATTTTTTTGTAGGAGAGGCTGGTGTTTACCTGTCCTTAAGGAGGATGTACTCTGGTGGGATGTGTGGCTCCCCCAGGCTCCTCCATCGTGGCTTCCAGCTCTTCAGGGGGCTAATTTTGGGGCCAGCAGGCTGGAACACGATGGCCAGGGTGGTCAGCAGCAGCACGAGGAAGCCCAGGATGAAGAGGATCGCTGGGGAAGACAGGAGGGAGGGAGAGAAGTGAGAAACACAAAAGAACCGTTCAGCACCTTTCCTGCTCACTTCACTTCTGCTTCTTCTGGGAGAAGCTGGGGCAGGTGGATGAGGAGCAAAGTGTTTTCAGGATTGAAAGATCCAGTTTATAAATTTTATAGATAAAATATATATTATTATTTA
Organism: Anomalospiza imberbis; assembly: GCF_031753505.1. Classification (NCBI taxonomy): domain Eukaryota; kingdom Metazoa; phylum Chordata; class Aves; order Passeriformes; family Viduidae; genus Anomalospiza; species Anomalospiza imberbis. The sequence goes on from NC_089704.1 coordinate 3,831,498, forward strand.
TTACTATTATCTATTTTATAGATAAAATATAAAAAATAGATATAAATATGTATTAAAAAATATGTCCAGGATGCAAGTGTGAGGTGAAGGGCAGGAAGGGTGAGAGGCCACAGCCCTCGATAGCCTGGGCTGAGAGAGGGGAATGTGCTCAGCAAAGATGTCAGGGAGGGGTCACAGGGAAAAGGGGCAGAAGGTCAGAATTGGAGCTAAAAATAGACATGACTTTTTCTTAGGGTTAGGTTTGGGTTGGATTTAGGCTTGGGTTAGGGTTAGGGTTAGATGCCAGGGGAGGGATCACAGGGAAAAGGGGCAGAAGGTCGGAGATGGAGCTAAAAATAGACATGGCTCTCTCTTAGGCTTGGGTTAGGGTTAGGGTTAAGTTTTGTTTGGGGTTAAGTTTTGGTTAGGGTTAGGTTTGGTTTAGGGTGAGGGTTAGGTTTGGTTTCGGGTTAGGGTTAGGTTTTGGTTAGGGTTAAGTTTGGTTTGGGGTTAATTTTGGGTTAGGGTTAGGTGTGGTTTAGGGTTAGGGTTAGATTTTTGTTATGGTTAAATTTGGTTTGGGGTTACAGTTAGGGTTAGGGTTATATTTGTGTTAGGGTTAGGTTTGTGTTGTGGTTAAACTTCGGTTTAGATGCCCAGGGTGGGATCACAGGGTAAAGAGGCAGAATTTGGAATTGAAGCTAGAAGTAGACATGTCTCTCTCTTTGGCTTAGGTTTATGATCAGATGTCCAAATAGGGATCGTAAGCAAAAAGGAGAGAATTTGCAAATGTGTACTAAAAGGCTTTGGCTCTCTCTTATTAATTCCTGCTGGGAAGTTGGTTTTGCTCCACCTTCATGAAATTTTCATACAATGTGCTATAAAGGTCCTGACCTGTGCAGGGTTTTTGGGTCTTGTCGGAGGAGGTAGAGTTTATTTTTTGTCCTGTAGTCAAAGGAGCGTTGCGAGCTCATTAAACAGTCCTTGACCTTGTTCCTGGGCTAATAATTTTAAATTTCAGATGTAAATGTTATTTGGATCCAGATTTAGTCCATCAGCAAATGTCTCCCATCAATGATTTACCACCCTACAGCGCTTTCCTGCAGCGTATTTACCTGTGTTTTGTAGATCGGCAGAAAGGTAGAACGAGCAAGACTTTGTAGTGTCATAAATCCTTTGCTTACCTTGGCTTCTTCACCTGCTCTTAGCAAACTGCAGCTTCAAACCCCTTAGCCAAGCTCAGAAATAATGTGTTTGGGCAGGGAATCACCTCTCTTGGGTTTTATTCTTTTGTACCCTTTTTTTTGTTGGGTGTTGTTTTTTTTTGGTTTTTTTTGGTTTTTTTTTTTTTTTTTTTTGCTTCCTGACACGTTCACCTTCTGCACTGGGAGGAAATTTGTGGCTGGCTTGAGGAGATCCTGCACTCAAGGAGAAATTCACCTTGTGGAGGGATTTAATCTCAGAACAAGCTGGACCCGGCAGCTCCTTCCCCTCTGAGTTATTCTTCAACCTCCCTGGGTGGTGCTGGGGGGAAGGAAAGAGCACAGACAAGAAATCCCAGTTGCAGCTGGGCACTGGGAGGTTGGTCTCGGGAACGTTCTGTGTGCTCTGGGGGGAATGAACTTTCCTCTAAAGCAGCTCAGACCTGACAGAAACACGAGGTAATTGAATCCTAACCTGGAAGAGCTGGTTTGGACCCTTGGGAATTTAGTGCAAAATTCCTTTCAGCCACGATGAAGGGACTGGTTCTGGCCAAGGCTGTGCTGCTCCCAGCTTGGCAAAGATTTAAAGCACAGAGAGCTCCCCAACTTTCCCAGAATGATTGAGCTGGACACCCAAAATGCAATAATAATATAACATCATTGCACTTCTGACCTCCCTCCTGCACCTGAGCAGAGGGAAGCTGCTCCAAGCTGCTGCTCTCCCTGGTTCTGCTGCTGAAGCTGTGCATGTTTGTGCTATGGGAGCATCTGGAACTGGTGAAAATTGGTGATGCCTTTTTAGGCTACCTAAAAACAGAGGCCAGACAAAATTAAGAGAATAAAAAGTATTTATTGAAGGGCCTTCAAGGACATCTAGGGCAGACAAAGCCCACCCAAAAATGGACAACTGGTCACAGGTTTTCACACTTTTGTAAGTTTGGTCCATTTACATTTTGGAGGTGAATCTGCCAATTACAGCTTCAGCTAATGAAGTCATTTACCCCAAGTTTGCTGCCTCCAACTCACTTTTGTTTCATCTCTCTGGCCTGAGGCAGTGAGGTGTCCTTGATTGCCAGGCCTGGAGAGGAATTGTTGTGTCTGCCCCAAATGGGGAAGCAGCAGCTCACACTGGATATGGAGTTTAGAGTTCTACACTAAAGAACTGCAGGATTACAAATAGATGGAAAATAGAAAAGCTGAAATCCTAAGGCACCAGCCTCACTGCAGGATCTGCACCTGGGAGCAGGGAAGCTGCTCCTGGCAGCTGCTCTCTCTGGTTCTGCTGCTAAAGCTGTCCATGTTTGTGCTGTGGAAGCATCTGGAACTGGTGGGGAATTGGAGCTGAGGTTTCTTGGGCTGTTGGCACAGGTTCACACCTGGCTTTGAGGTGAATGGAGCCAGGTTTGCAGCATTGCATCACTGTGGCTCCAAGCCTGGACTGGGGCAGGGATGCAGTGCTGGAGCTGCTCAGATGAAGGGCTCCGTGCAGGTGGATCCCTCAGCCATCAGTGTCCCTGCCAGCACACCCAGTGAACTCTGTCTTTGTGTGACAGCACTGGAACTCATAAAAAAATCTGTTTTAGCCCTTCAGGTCACAGGCACCTCCTTTATCTACCAGGCAGACACACATCAATTGTCCTGCTATAAAATCCTGGTCTGGACTTCAATTATCACCTGTTACAATCCCATAGGAAATGACATTTAACGTGTACTTTGCTCTTAAGTCACTCATTTGGGATGACTTCATTTGTGGGGGAAAAGATGGTTTTACTGGATAGATTTGGGTTGCTAGGGACAGTAAAAATAGTGGAAATGATCAATTTAGATCTAAGGGAAACTCCTAAATGGCTGAAATTTAGGAATTGGCAGTTTTAGACTGGAATAATCTGAAAGGATGCCACTGCACTGTCATTTTTGTGCTTAGTGTTTTTTGGTTAAAGCAATGACCTGGCTCTCATGCTTCTTGTGACCAGGGGAGTCTGCAAAAGCTATTGCTGTCTCCAATTTGCTTTTGCAAGGTTTTGATGTGATCTCTGTGTTCTGGTGCTCTGCTCCTCCTGGCCCAGCCTGCTTTGGCTTTACCCTGGTCAGTGTTGTGCTCACATTTCTCGTCTCACACACTGAAATTCTCACTGAGCAGCCTCTTCTGTTAAAAAAAAAAAAAAGAAAAAGAAAAAAAAAAAAAAAAAAGGGAGAAGGCTGCAGGGATCCAGTGCTGCAGGCATCTTCAAAAATAGCTGTGTGGTTTTGTTCCTCGTTCTGCCACAGAAGCAGTGCTGCTGCCAGCCCTCCCTGCAGGCAGAGCAGAACCCAGCTCAGGCTCAGCTGCAAAGCTCCGCTGGGAGTTTAACTCAGCTTTAACTCTCCTCTTCCCTCCTCGCTGGATGCACTTTTTCCCCGCAGGAGAAGGAAGGGCAGCTTCTGGAGGCCATTGGGCTTTCTGCTTTGGGGGAATTCCCTGCTGTGGATCTGAGTTACTCCCTCAAAATATTCTGGTTTTGATTTGTGCAGCACTTCTGCTGAGCTGCTCCACAAGCATCTGCTCCCAACCCTCTGGAATCCTCCCTCTGTCCCCCTTTCTCCCATCCCTACAGCTGCCAGGACCCTGCTAAATGCATTTTAGACTTTATTTAGGATTCACACTTCCGGACTGTTGCTGTGTAAGTGCTCACACTGATTTACAAACATCTCAGAAAATCATTGAGATTTTGAATTTACACCTGGGTAAGTTCCACTGCTCCACCAGAAATCCTGCTGTGGGAGAGAGGAGCGGGATTTAAAAACCTCTCAGAAAATCATTGAGATTTTGAATTTATACCTGGGTAAGTTCCACTGCTCCACTGCTCTGGGAGAGGGGAGCAGCCTCACAGGGCTTCAGGCCTGGCCAGGGTAGAAATTTCTGCTTTAGAAGCAAGACTTGCACAGAACAATGTGGTTTTTCCTGTCATTTCTCAGTTGCACAGCCCCAAAAGTTGTCTTTTCTTTCCAGTTTTACAAGAGTGGTGGCTGGAGAAGCATGGAGAATATGCAGGGTTGGAATGGCTGAAGAAATCACAGCTTGGAAAAATAAATAATGCAACCACTTCCAATATTTTTATTGTCAAGATAAGGAGATTAGGACGTTTCTTGCCTGCTGGCAGCAGGTGACTGATAAAATACTTTTTATTTTATCCCCCTGAGCCTGGAATGAGATTGGCTTATTGATCTAACAGTGGGGTTCCACCATAACGCATAAAAGGGCAGCTACAGCGTTTATTGGGGTGAGATTTGTAGGGAAAGGCTCAGCAATAAGCTGAGCTGTGTGTGGAGCTGAAGGCCCTGCTATTTCTGTCAGAGTTATTTCCAAATCTGTTCTTCTTGGTGCTATAAAAGGCCCAGTTCAGCTGGACTGACCCCAGGTGTGGTGCCAGCACCTGGGGTTGGCGCCTGGCAGGGCAGAGATTTCACAGCTGCCCAAGCCACTTCCTTTGGCAGAGAAATCTGGTACCATTTTTTGGATTTTTTTATCTTTTCTGCTTATTTTGCACCTCACTACACATTCCTTGTCCTGAAGAATATTTATTCCATTCCCCTTGGCATCAGGAAAAGCTTCTCCTTTAGGGCTGGTGAGTCTTGCTGGTGCAAAAATTCTGATTTTGGCCTTGCAGGCAGCTCCAGGGGGCTGTGCTCTTGCAGGGAGTTAAACAGAATTAGGGGTGAATTTGCTCATTGCCCATCTCTCTGCTGCTCTTTGGGAAAGGCTCTGGTGTCCTACCCCCTCCTCCAGAGAGGTTTTTGTATCTTTTATAAAATTCCTGGTTAACCTGGAAAGTTTAGGAGGATAAATACTGAAATATATCTGTTCCAAAGGGTGTTTATTTAGGGAAACAGGGCACGGAGCCTTTCAGAGCGAGGGGCTGGGAAACACAGGCATGTCCAGGCTGGGATGGGCAGGACAGGCCACTAAAACTGGGCACAGCCTCTTAAACCTGCAGCAGCTGTGCTCCTAAACTCCCTCTCATAGATACCTGGCTGTTTTTCAAGATCCTTCTGGGGTTTTTTTTTTCAGAAAAAAAAAAAATCTTATTCATTTTAGATTTTTGCTTGGAGTTTTCATGAAACAGAAGAAATCAGTCTTCCAAATCTTTGGAAAAAATCTAGACTGGTTTTTTCTATGGGTCTTCTAGAAAAAAATCATGTTTGTCCTTAAGTGCAACTTATTGTATTGCTCTCCTGGGCATTCTCCTTGAAATTCCTAGGAAAACATCCCAAGGGTTTTTAGCAGCACCAAACCAGCTGAAGTTGATTCAAGCTGAGCTCTATTTCCTAAACAGCATTTGAGAAATGTGAGCATTTAAATGAGCTTTGAAGATAGCATCTCTCAGCTCACCGAAGGAAACTCTGCTGCTGTGGGGATTGGGGCTCATCCAGGGAATCTGCTGGGGGTAAATATCTGCAATTTCTGTGTTCCTTTGGGTTTTAGTCCTACTTTGCACCTTCAGAGTGAAATTCATTTTCAAGCTGAAAGAAGAGTTTTCTGTTGAGGAGTCGAAGGCAGCTCAGTGGTGCTCTGAGCAAGGAATTGAGTGTTATTACAAATGCAAACTTGCTGCTGCCTGGAATTCGATGGGTTGGGTGATTAGGGGGTGTGCAGAGCTGCCAGAAAATACCTGTTCCCGGGGAGGTCCTTCCTGCTGGTGGGTCTGGGCCAGTTTTTCACTCATTGCAAAAGAGTTTTGGGGAAAGTTCACGAACAGACCTAGCTTGAGCAGGTGAAAAGACTTCTTAATTATAAACAAAGACAGCAACAGAATTTTCAGATTTTCAGTCCTTCCAGCTGTTGTTTCAGTAAACTGAAACAAAGAGCAGTAATTTTAACTCTTACATTTAGTATTCCTATAGTAATTCAACCAAAATCTGTCCAGGCCAAGCCTAAAACTCAAGCTATTGCTTCATGTCCTTGCTTGCTGTTTTTTGTACCTTTTTCTACCTTCAGACTTTGCAGCTGATTCTAATTTCTCTGCTCTTTCTAAGGCCTGCTTTTTCAGCTTTCTGAAAATCTTCTTACCTTTATTTCCCACAAGATAGGGCGTGACTGAGGAGGGGTTTTCCCTTGGAGAAAGGCTCCGGAATCAGGAGAAATTAGTGGAGCCAGTTTAAGGGGAGCTGTCAGAGGACAGGGCTGGAGCAGCTCAGTGGGGTCTCTGTAATGCAGAATGTAATGCTAAAGAAATTCCTGACAAGGTGTGAAGGCCCAAGAGTGGCAAAATAATCCTGTTTTTTCCATGGAATATTGTCTCTCTCCTCACAGTTTGGTGTGAGTTGACCTTGCTGCACCACAGCCCCTCAGAGAAGGGGCTGCCCTCAGGGGTGGCCATCCCAGTGACCTCTTGAATTGCAGGAATAAATCCAGGCTGTGAGCTGGGTGTGACTTTTCAGCATCCCCGTGACCAGTTCTATTTCCAGTGGCTGTTGACACCGTAGTGAGAACAGCTGTCTGCAAGTGTTTGCACGAGAATGTGAATTTCTGTGTTTTCCTTAGTCTCCTGGCAGAGATAAACCCGGGGCAGGAGTGTCCTGGTGTCTGCCAAAGAGATTTCTTGCACTGGAGGTGATGCATCAGGAAAAGAGAGTTTTCCATGTGTAATTTGGCTGCAGTTTTTATTTGGAAAGGTGAACTCCTCCCCACAAGTTCATGACACTGAAGACACTCACTTTACAGAACACAAATCCTCACTGTGCTCCTGTAGCCCTTGCTGAAGTCTCAACATCACAAATTCTCCCAGTTCTTCATCTCTTGAATCCTATCCCGTGGTTAAAAGTGCAACCCAGGGAATTCCCAATTTGCAGGCATTTTCAGTGTCCCACAGGAGGATGATTTCCAGGGAAGGGAATGTGCTCTGCAGATGCCACTGGAAAGTCTCCACACCACACTGAGATTCCTCACATGGCTCTGCTGCTGCTGCCAAAATCAGACTGGGGTTTGATCACAGGGGAAATGCAGCCCTGGCACACACAGGAATTCACCCCTCACATGGCTCGGACAGAGAACAGGAATTATTCTGCTGGAGCTTGCCTCACTCAGGATAAACAGCTCTGCCTCATTCAGAATCCCTGTTAGGAGAAGGATCTAAAATCCCACTAACTCCAGCATGAATCTTGCTATCAATAGGTTTTTGAGGGTCAAGAGACAGAGCAGCCAGCACAATTCATCACCCTACACAGAATTTTACAGCTGCGTTGCACAAAGCTTTGGCTTCAAGTTCTCCTTTTCCCTGTCGTAGTTGAGATGGAGACAACACCAAGCAACACTCCATTTTCAGAAGGCTTCAAACCTGTTTTTATTTCAGCATGCATGCTTTTTATACATTCTCACAAAACTCTTCAATTTGCACTTCACTCCTTGGTTAGGAGAGAAAAAGTGCTCATTGGAACAGGCAGTTGCAGGTTTCTCTTATTTATCTCTTATTTATCCTTCTTTCTTTCTTGGTTTCTATGTCAATTTTCTATTCTTGGTAGAGAATTCTTTCAGGGGTAAACATGGATCCTCTTATCAAACTTCTCTCTGGCTCACAGAAGTGGCTGTAAAACCTCTTCCACATTTCCCCTTTTATCTAAGCCAGCTCTCCCTTTTCCCCTGGCTGCAGGGATTGTCAGTGACACCGAGGTGAAAGGGGGAAAGTGCTGGGATTTTTTTGGAGCTGGGAAGGGGAGAGGGTGAGAGCTGGTTCAGACTGGAGGAAACTGTGCCAGGAAAATGTTGTTCAGCAAAAGGAGGTGAAGGGAAGCTGTGAAGCTCAGGGCAATCAGCAGGGGCATCAGACCTGCCCCGTCTGGCTGAGGCTGGAGCAAGAAAGGGTTTTGTGCTCAGCAGAGATTTCTCAGTTTATGAGGTAGAGAGTTAACTCTTGGTTTGCTTGGAGTGCAATTGTAGCAGAAAAAAACAAAAAAAAACAAAACAAAACAAAAAAAAAAACCCAACTCCACTCTGCTTGAAGGGTACAAAATCTGCTGCACTTCATTGCACACCTTAAAAATAAATTATTGCTTTTACCTGGCTGAGAGCAGTGTCCAGTGTCTGCTCCTGCTGAGGCTGCAGAACTGATCTCAGGAATTTACAAGTAAGAGATGAGTGGAGGAATTGCATTTCCTGTTTGTTATTTAGCACAGAAGTATTTCTCATGATTCATTTGTTCATCCATGTTTCCCCGTCCTTCAAGTTATGATAATAATAGTAATAACAATAAAATGTATCTAGTAGTAAAAAATACTCATCTAAGGTTGAATGTTCTGTGTGAGGCTGAATGAAAAAGCCAAATATAAATATAACCCTGACCTGGAAAACAAATTCTCTTCCTTCCCAGCTATCATATAAGGAGCTTGCCAGCTCAGTTATTCAGATTTTGGATTATAATGAGTTTATTCTGCCCAGATTTGGAATTTAACTAAACCTTTCTAAGATTTCTGATCTGGGAGCCACCAGGACATGAAGATGCCACAGTGAGCATCTTTAACCTGCTCACAAACGGGAGGCAAAGTAGATTAAAGGGAATAAATGATGCAGCACTAAGTGTGAGAATTGATTTGCGATGCTGCTACTTAAAAACCCCTCCTGAGACTGAGGGGAAGGTGCCTTTTTACCCTCCCTTGTTATTTGTATTTGAGTTTGCAGCTGGATTTTATCATCTTCTCTGCACTTCTCCTCATTTAACCTGAACACTGCAGTGATCCCTGAGTTTATGGGGTTAAAACTGGGTTCTTGCATCAGGTCCCACAACCTCCTGGCCTAATCAGGTGTCAACACTGGGCAGGGAGGTCCTGCTGCTGCTCCCTGTTTGTGCTGTCATGCAATGACCTGTCCTGTCCCGGGCTGTAATTCCCAGCCCTGCTGGTTCCAACAACCCCATGGGCAAGTGCAGGGTTCATTCTTCCCCTGCCTCTGGCCTGATTTCCTTCTGTAACTCTGGAATGTTCCTCTCTGTCCATTTTCCTTCTGTAACTCTGGAATGTTCCTCTCTGTCCATTTTCCTTCTGTAACTCTGGAATGTTCCTCTCTGTCCACTTTCCTTCTGTAACTCTGGAATGTTCCTCTCTGTCCATTTTCCTTCTGTAACTCTGGAATGTTCCTCTCTGTCCATTTTCCTTCTGTAACTCTGGAATGTTCCTCTCTGTCCATTTTCCTTCTGTAACTCTGGAATGTTCCTCTCTGTCCATTTTCATTCTGTAACTCTGGAATGTTCCTCTCTGTCCATTTTCCTTCTGTAACTCTGGAAAGTTCCTTTCTGTCCAGCCTCCTTTTGTAACTCTGGAAAGTCTCTGAGATTTAGAAACAGCCAATCTGTCTTTAGGCGTTCACGGGCTCTGCCCTTGTTGAAAATGATGTAAATATTCTGATTTCTTTGCAAACCTCTGATCTGGGCTTTCTGCTCAGGTGTGGATAGGGTAAAACAGATGGCAAAGAACATTTTGTCATCTCGGGGAGATATTGGTGTGACTGAGTCACAGGCACAGAGCTCTGGATCTCTCGGGGAGCAGTCAGAGCTCTCAGGGTGAACAAAGATCTCTCTCAGCCTTTGAAGAGAGCTGTGACAAAGAAACGTTTGAAACACAAAGGAGCATCTGTTGTCAATTCTCGTTAAAAACAAAACTGACCCTAAGGTACAAACTATTTCAGGAGCATTTGCTGGGTTGGAGGTGTTTGCTCCAGATAATCAGCTGCCTTTGATCAATATTTTTTTTTTTTCCTGTTACTGATTTTCTAAGTGGCTTTTTGGCCCTGGAATGGTTACAGGTATGGGAAATGTGAGTTCCTCCCCATCACCCTTGCGCAGAGGGGACATGGAGACCCTCATTTGGCAGCTCCCAGTTGCCATGACAGGAGGCAGAATTCCTTTGCTCTCCTCTCAGAAGCATATGTTGGTGTTTAAATGGATTGATCCCATCTGGCTTTTAAGTTTTCCTCTCAAAATTTCCTTTTTTCCCCCCTTCTGCTGCCGAGTTTTGTCCAGCTTGTATTGCTTTGTTTCTTCCTGTTTCTTTATTTGATTTTTCTTCAAGCCCAGAGCAGCCAAAGTTCCCTCTGATGCTGCATTTCCCAGGGACTCAATGGTTTGTGGCATTTAAAAGAATATTCCTGGAAATACAACCATGAAGCCAGACGATTTCCAGAGTTACAGCTGCAAATCTGTCCCTCGGCCCTGAAATCCTGGGAAATCCCTTTCCTGTGGCTCTGTGGTTTTGTCCTGCTGTGTTGGGAGATCCTGAGGACAGAACCTCCTTAATATATTGTTGTTGGTTTTTTTTTTTTTTAGTTTTGGCAGCAAAATCTGTTGGCTATTGGTGCAGCCAGCAGTGCTGAGGTTTTCTCCAGGTGACAAGGGGAGAGGCAGGAAGAAACCAGGAGCCAAAACCCTCCTGTGCTTGCCCAGGGATGTGTTTATGAGGTGGTAGCTGCCAGGAGATAGAGCACTACACCACAAAGTCCTTTTTGTACAAATTCTTTGTAGATTTGGTCTTCAACCAGCGAGGAAAAAACAGATTTTTATTCTAGAAATGATTTTGCAGAGCAGCCACTGCGCTTCTAATCTTGGATATTCCACACAACCTCTCCAGGGGTATCCCACAAAACCTTCCTAAGGGTATTCCACAAAACCTCTCCAGGCACTTTTCCCAAGGGTTGTTTCAAAGGAAACATGGGTGTTTTTTTTGTTTGTTTGTTTTATAAATAAATAAATAATATAACTAAATAATAGATAAAATATAATTATATATAATTTTTTTTTTTTAATAAACCAAAAGCAGCTGCATTCTCTCCCGGCTCTGAGCAGCAAATTCTCCCCTCACACCGAATTTCCTCTTCTCCTTTCCTCTTCCTGCCTCTGTTGAAACAGGAATTTTGGCCAAGCCACAAGTGCTGGGAATCAGCTCGTGTTGCAGCTTCTCTCCTATCTCTGCTATCATTTAAACAAGATAAAATAAATCAATGCTGGCTGCTGGCGGGTGCCAAGGTGTGAAATGAGTCGGGCTGGCACCTGTGCCCTGCTGCTGCTGCTCCAGGGTTGCATCACCAGCGATAAAAGCACATTTATCTGGAATTTGGGCCCGCCCCATGTTTACAAGTTCATTTTCTGCTGCTCTTCCTCCTCCCTTGGCAATTCCTCTTCCTTGTATCTCTCTGGGAAAAGCGCTGATCCCCGGGATAATTAATACTCGGCGTAATTAACGCCCAGTCAGGCACTATGTGGGGGAAAGAAGGTCACAAAATGCAAAGTGTCTCCTAGCAGGGAAGGGAACAGCTTTAGATTGGAAATTTAAATTTAAAATTTCCATTTTATCTAAATTTTAATTTATTAAATGTTAGATTTTATTTTAAATCCCATAGATGTAAATTTAGATTGATGGGAACAGTTTTAGATTGGAAAACATTCCTCATTTTCCCCTCCCTCAGCTCTTCCCTTGGTTTTTCTCTCTGCTGCAACAGGAGCTCTCCTTCTGCCTCATTTCTTTTGTAAAACTTGTCTAAACTTGTATTTAAAAGTGAAAAAGCAACATTTTTTTTGTTGTTGTTTTTGCTTTAAAATTGGGAAATCGTTTGTCTAAACAAGAACCTACTGGTTCTTGCTGAAGTGACCTTTTGAAAAGCACTTTACCTGTACTTAACTAATTCTAAAATCAACTCTAATATCTATTTTGCCCTGGAGATTGTCACCTTTGGGAAGTGAGCATTGAATTTGAGGTCTGAAAGTGTTCAAATCTGGTTGTGGCTCGATTTTCAAGACACCTTTATCAGAATGGGGTCAAGTGTTTGGTCTGTTAATGGGGGTAAAAAAAGCAGGGATGCACTTCTTTCCTCTGTGATCCACTCGGTTTCTCTCAGTCTTTATTAAAAAAAAAAAAAAAAAAAGACAGAGAACAGTTTTCTGGAAAAAAAAAAGTTTTATTATCAAATTATTCCTATACAGCACAATTACCCGTGGCAAGGTAAAACAGATCTAGGTGTGCACTCCCTTGGAATTCAGTTCTACCAGCACAAAAATCAACAAACAACTCCTTCAGTGCAAATTAATGCCTTGGATTGTGTGGAATTCCTGTCTTTGGGTTGTTTTCCTCTCAGACTTCTCTCCAACTCCATCTTTGAACGAGGGAAAATGGTAGCAGTTACAAAAATAGGTAGTATTTCAATTTCTAGGCTTTACAGTACAGTGGGAGGTAATTTCTCAGCCTCTAAAGTCCTTATTTCTTCATAGAATTCGTGAAATCTCTTCACCCCAGCACGGGATGGATCCATGCTCAATATTGCACAGACAGGACTCGAAAGCAGCAGAGGCTGGGCCAGGTGGGGAAGGAGCTCTCCTGTGTCAGACTCTTCAGTAATACATGTTCTTGTCCCACCAACCTGCAGGAGAAGGGAGAGGATAATAATTAAAAAAAAAAAATTGGTTATTTTTCCTCAAAAAGGGAAAGTGATCACTGGAGGAAAAATGGTTCATTTTTCAGCAGTCACCTGCGAGTGGCAGCTGAGGTGGGGGTGGGAGTGAAAGGATGGGAAAAGACCCATGAAATCAAAATATTCAATTAAAATTCAGTTAGAACAGTGCACTCACTTCCTGGGTGTCTCCTGATGAGCAGCTTTCGGATTTCATCGTAGACCCAAATCAGGATGGCAAAAGGTACAGCCACAAACCAGTACTGGAACCTGGGAGTGAGGGCAAAAGGTCTCACTCAGAAACACCTGAAAACATCTCAGCTGCAGTTCTGGGCTCTCTGTGCTGTTCCATGTCACTAAAACAAATCTGCCCCCTTGGGCCTCTTTCCTTTTTCCTAATTAATCTCTCAAGTTGATGATGAGCATGTAAAGCCTCCCAGTTTTAAGTGGTCACTGGATTAATTAATTCCAGGTCCTATTCAGAAGGAAATTTTGCCTGGTGTTATCACAGCAATGAATGACCTGACTGATCTATTTAAAAGAAAAGTTAAATGCTGGCTGTGCTCATCAAAACCTTGGAGATGCTGGAAGAAATATTTAAATGTTGGTTTTGCACAAGTGGGTTTTGGATTCTCAGTAGGAAATCCAGTAGGAGAATGTGGAAATTATGGCAATAATGGCCTTTTTGGCCAAGAAATAGTGATGAATATAATGAATTTTTAAAAAATCTTTATCCTGCAGTGGTGCTGCATGGGCTCCTGCTCCCGTTTTGTGCCCACAAGGAGGGCAGGGGAGCTCAGTGGCACCAGAGCTCACCTGAGTGGAGTGAAGTTCAGGGCTGTAACGTGTCCAAGGCCATAGGTGAGAATCAAAGCAATTCCTATCTGGGAAAATATCCCCACCCAGATGACTTTGTTCCTGCAGGAAAAGCAGAGAGGAAGAGTTAAACCCCTGTGAGAGTTAAATTAACCCCAGAGTTAACTCACTGTGAGAGGGTTAAATTAACCCCAGAGTTAAACCCCTGTGAGAGTTAAATTAACCCCAGAGTTAAACCCTGTGAGAGGGTTAAATTATAAATAATATAATATAATAATAAATTAAACCACTGTAAGAGAGTTAAATTAATCCCAGAGTTAAACCCCTGTGAGAGAGTTAACCCCAGAGTTAAACCCTGTGAGAGAGTTAACCCCAGAGTTAGACCCCTGTGACAGAGCTTAGTTAAACCCCTGTGAGAGTTAAGTTAATCCCAGAGTTAAACCCTGTGAGAGAGTTGTTAACCTCGGAGTTAAACCCCTGTGACAGAGCTGAGTTAAACCCCTGTGAGAGTTAAATTAACCCCAGAGTTAAACCCCTGTGACAGAGTTAACCCCCTGTGAGAGTTAAATTAACCCCAGAGTTAACCCCCAGAGTGCCTGCAGGAACCTTCTGGATCCCTGCAATCCCTGCTCCAGGTGAGCTCTGCAGGCTCAGGGCTGGGCTGGGCACCTCTGTCCTGTACCCCAAGTGCTGCTGCCTCTCCTGGCAGCATTCCCAGCCCAAATCCAGCTGTAGGAGACACCCAGAGCAGCTCCTCAAGGCATGTGCTGCTGGGGGACTGTGCTCAGGGTGACTCAGGTGTTAATGCAAGGAGGAAGCACACATAGGTGTAGGTCCTGTAGCTGCAGATAAAGGATGGAAAATAAATTGCTCTGCTATCAGAAACCCCGGGAGGCAATGCCAGCTCTGCTGCTGGCCTCTGTCCCAGCTGATATTTGGAATTCTCCTGGGACTGGAGGTTTGCAGAGGGCGGCCAGCACTGTCTGGGGGAGTTTGGCCAGCTGGTATCTCCCTTCCCAGAGCCTCAAGTTATCTCAGGGAAGTCCAGACTTGCTATCTCTTGATAAGGAGTTCAGAAAGTAATCTGGAAGAGAAACTCCCATTTTCTTCCAGTAAACATTTTAATGAATGGAAAGTTGGTTTTAAGCTGGTTCATTTTCAGAATAACCAGCACAATGTCTTTAAAGAAAATCCCTACCCTGAAGTGGAAAAGGGGCTGAGGGGAGGTGTAATAAAATATTTGCCTGAGATTTGTGATTGTTTAAGGCCAGGCTTAATCTTTGTGCAAAGACTGAAAGTGAGAGGGCCAAATCACTGAGCTCACCTGCTTCTGAAGGGAGCAAGAGGCTAACTTGAACTGCAGGTTTAGATTAGATAGGAAAAAATCCTTCCCTCAGAGGGAAATTCTCCCCAGGTGAGGCCCTGGCACAGGTTCCCTGAGAAGCTGTGGCTGCCCTTGGATCCCTGGCAGTGCCCAAGGCCAGGCTGGAGCAGCCTGGGTTGGTGGAAGGTGTCCCTGCCCATGGCGGGGCTGGAATGAGATGAGCTTTAAGGTCTCTTCCAACCCAAACCATCCTGGGATTGTGCCTCTGCAAAACTCACCTGAAGAGGCCCTGGCGGAAAATGGAATTCCTGCGAGTTTTCCTGATGATCAGATCAGCCACCTGCTGGATGGTGATGCTGACAAAGAAGGCTGTGTAGCCAGTCCACTGCAGGTACATGCGCTGGTAATGGGTCTGCAGAGCCAAGGAAACACCAAAACCTTTTAAATCAAAACTCCCACCTCCCCCAGGCTGCTGCAAACCTCTGTGGGAGGCTTCATTTCAGTGCCCAAGGTGTGAATGCAGGGTTAGTCCAGATTTAGAGACAGAATGATCAGATTTGAGCCTAGCTTTATTCCAGGAATGAGTCACGAGGCTGCAGCACGAGCTGGGGTGAGGGGTGTTTGTATGGATTTATCAATGCCTCCTGTGCCTTGTGATTCTGCAGGGGAGGGAGGGGGAGGCTGCAGAGCACTTGGCAGAGGTGCTGTTCACCAGCAGGGCTGGGAGAGGATGGTGAGGATTGATTTTTAACCATCAAAACCAGAGAGGAAGGTGCATCTGCAGAGGCTGTGAGCAAGAAGGTGGCAAATTGTGAAAGAATGAATGAAAGAGCAGAGGCTGAATGAAAGAGCTGTGTGGCAGGAAGCCCTAAAGAGTCCCTCCTGCGGGAACATGAGATGAAAAACTAATTCTATTTGCATTTAAGCCTCATTGGCATTCCCTATCCCTTTGTTTTGGGGGAATTTTTAAGCAAGCAGGTGGGCAGGGAATTTTCAGGGCTGCTTTACCCATTGCTGTCCGTAGGAATCCTCGAAGTCGTTGATGGCATTGCTCTCCCAGTTCACTCTCACTCCCAGCAGCGTGGAGGGGAGGAACCCTTGCTCAGCATAGACGGTGAAATAGGTGACAAAGGCCCCCACGGACTGCATGATTCCTACAGAAACAAGGTGGCAGGAATGAGGAAAAACCAAAATTAAGGAGCACTGGGGGATGTGCTGGATGCATGAAACATGCTAAAGGTAATTTGAGAGTTTTGGTGCTGGGGATTTCCTGCCCTCTGTAGATAAAACCTCATTTTATTGCTGAATAATGAGCAACAGGAGGGGGCTGGTGGGTTTGCAGAGGAAGGGGTTGAGTTTCAGCTCCTAAATTTAGGGTTTTTTTAAATGAATCAGCTTGAGTCTTGCTTTGCTGACACAAGAGAGTGTTTGGGAGGCCAACCCACCAATCTGCAGGTAGGAGTACACAGCCAACTGCTGGTTCACCAGCCGGTCTTTCCTCTTGTTCCGAGGTCTCCTGTTCATGATGTCACTCTCAGCCTTCTCGTAAGCCAATGCCACGGAGGGGATCTGCAAGAGAAACAAACCCTCAGGGGCTGGGGGGCAGCATTTCCAGGATTCCCGGGGGTTTAGCAGCAATTTGCAGCTCCCAAGTTCTGCTGAATGCTGGCAGGACTGGAGGAAAGGAGAGGAGGATCTGTGCGGATTCCTAATAATTAATTAATTCCTATTAATTAAGGTGTAAAGGGTTTGGGGGAAGTCTGAAACTTGCATTGATCTGGTCATCAATACAATAGGCTAGAGGAGTTTAACAATCATTGAATATTTAAATTAAAACTAAAGGGTCTTCCAGGTCCCTTGGGCTGGGCTGGATGCAATGTCAAGTGTAACTGCAGAAATCCCTCTGATCTCTTGATTAAAATACAAGATATTTTAATTATATTATGTTATATTATATTAATTATATTATATTAATTATATTATATTATATT
The DNA here is from genome assembly GCF_031753505.1 of Anomalospiza imberbis. Taxonomy (NCBI): domain Eukaryota; kingdom Metazoa; phylum Chordata; class Aves; order Passeriformes; family Viduidae; genus Anomalospiza; species Anomalospiza imberbis. The sequence continues at coordinate 3,848,214 of NC_089704.1, forward strand.
AATTATATTATATTATATTATATTATTATATTTATTGTTATAAACTTTATACTATATTACATTAATTTTATTATAATATATTATTATATTATATTGTTATTATATTGTTATTGTAATTGTATATATATAATTATATTATTATTATTGTATTATCATTATACATAATTGTACACTGCTGATTTTAGCCCGCATCAGTTGTCTTTGCTTTCTGCTCCCCCCCTGCAGGTTGTTCTTGTTTTCTACTCTTCTTTCTCTCTACCTGGCTGCTTTTAATCCCTTTTTTCGCTGCCTTTCTCAGCTGTAGGATAAAGCCACAAAATCCCCTGGATTTTGTCCTGGATGTGCCTCCACCCCCAGCCCCTCTCCCTGGCAGGATATTCCAGCAGGAAATGACTTTGAAGCTCCCAACTCACGATGTCCGTGCCCAGGTCGATGAAGAGGATGGTGATGGTGCCAATGGGCATTGGGATGCTGGCAATGATGTAGATGAGGAAGGGGCAGAGCTCAGCAATGTTCTTGGTCAGGGTGTAGGCAATGGTTTTCTTCAGGTTGTCAAAGATCAGGCGGCCTGGGGGAAGAGAATATTCTTCTGTCAAAGGGAATTTTTATCAGGGAAAAAAAAGTTCAAATTTAACTAAATGAGGTGGAAACATTTACTGCTTATTTCTACTTTCCTCATGCATTTTGTAATTTGTTTTTTTGGGTTTTTTTAAGCTCCCCTCCCTTAGAGCCTTCTGAAAACTGAAGTGTAATAAAACATTTCTTTTGATGAGGCAGTTTGAGAAGAAAAGTCCTGTTCCCCAAAATGCTGTGGTTGTGATGGAAACCACAAGCTCTTCACAGTGTGGGATGAGTGCTCCTGTCTTAGGTGGAGAACAGTAAAGGTGATGTGTGAGAAAATAATAGAAGGAAAAGATAGAGAAAATATTTTATATCTTTGTGAGGCTTCAGACTGCATTGGGAACGAGTCAGGAAGTGCTTTGATCTGAAGCTTGATCAGAGACAGCAAATCTTTACTATGTGTTAGAGAGGGAGATAATTTCCTTATTCTCTGATTGTCATGTGTAGAAATAGAATTAATTCCCATCTTTCCCAAATATCAAATCCACAAATCCAGAAAGAGAAGAGAGGAGGGAAGGATCAGGGAGCCCTGCCAGCAGCTTCCAGCTCAAAAAGTTGGAAACAACATTATCTTTACCTTCCTCCACTCCTGTGACAATGGAAGCAAAGTTATCATCCAGCAGGACCATATCAGCTGCATTTTTGGCTGCATCAGAGCCAGCAATGCCCATAGCAATCCCAATATCTGCTTTTTTTAGGGCAGGGGAGTCATTGACTCCATCTCCAGTCACGGCAACCACAGCTCCCTGGAACACACAAAAGCAACCAGATGTGGGTTTGGGAGGAGAGGTGAATCCTGCCATCATCAATCCCAACATTTCTAACAGAAAAATGTTGATAGGAAGTTCTGAATCCTCCCTGTGTCAAACACAGCCAGGGATCAGGAGGGTGGTGTGCAGGACTAGGAGAGGAACCTCAGAGTTTTGTGTGCTTCCCTTTACAGAAGAGACCTGGAAAATTCAGGGATGGGATTCACTGTATCCTAAAGAGTGGACATCTCAATTAGATGCATTTCAAATGCAATTAATCTGACGGTTTGATATAAAGAGGATTTAAGATTTGGATGTCTGCTCTATGTACATGCTCCATCCCTGGCTGAGCAGAGCCAGGTTCACCTCTGACATCTGGGGGAGGTTTGATTAACACAAAATGTCCTGTTTTTTTTTTTAATGAAGTGCTACAGAAACAGCCAGGCTTCATCTGATTCATAAATTATGTAACTGTTGAGTTAGAGCCCGTCCTCATCCTATTCCAACAGCTTCTGGCCAGCCTCAGTCTGTGCTAGAATTTCTCTACTAATCCAAAAGATGGAAAGCTCTGATTATCCAACTCAGCTTCTTTGTTATCTTCCTGAACATCTCCTGCAGCTCCAGGCTCTGCTCTGGCTGATGCAGACGTTTCTGGCTTGGTTCAAGGCAGGGTGTTCAGACTGGGGGCAAAGCCTGGCAAAGTGATGAATAAAATGCTGAATTTCCTGTCCCTGGGGGGATTGAGCAGAGTGTCACTACCTATAAATAATGCCATGTACAGAAAGGCTTATAAGCTCTAAGTACTAAACATAGCTGGAGACTGGTTGGGGGAGGGTGTTCCTTTTCATCCCTAAAGAGCCAAATCTGCCAGGAGTGTGGGAGTCTGAGCAGTGCAGAACACGTTTACCCACCGTGTGCCTAACAGAGACCATTCAAAAAATAAAAACCGCATCAAATTGAAAAGTTTTATCTCTCTTTTTTTTTTTTTTTTTTTTTTTTTTTTAATTCTCTGGAGAGCCCTCCAAGCTTAAACCCAAAGAGCTGATAGTGCTGATTGGGAAGCTCAGTGCTGGCATGACTACACAAATAAAATAATATCTTGTGCCACATCTTCTTCTCTACAAAATCCAGGCACAGCACTAGTGTGGCTTTAATTCACAAATTCTACTTGGAAGATGTCATTTTTGAGTGGAGAGTCTTTTGATGGCAATTCTCATCTTTTACAGGGCTCTGTAATTTTTTTTTTTTTCCTCTTGTGCTGGCTGCACTCCAGGCTGCTTTACATAATATTGCCCATGGATGGGACAAACTCTCTTTAAATCCTGCTGCCTGATTTTTACAGCCCTGGGAAGTAACACAGATAAGACTTGGTGATACATAAATCATGCTCTGGCGTTCTGTGGAGTTCATGCCTCAGGATCTCAAATAATCTAGGCTGGAAAAGAGCTGTGAGTTCACCTGTTCACCCAGCACTGCCACTAACCTGTTCCACTCCCAAACATTCCTGTGGGCAGGAGGACATGACTCTGAGTGGCCACAAGAGATAAGAGGAGAGGATGTGGCAGCAGCATTGCTTTTATCTGGGTTTAAAGAATTCCTGAGGGAATTCTCCTTCCCAGACACAGCACAGGAGGCTTTTTGTGCTTCTCAGAGTGGCAGGGACAATCCATGCTCTGGCTACAGCTCCAAACCCAGGGAAAGCTCATTTTGTCACCAGGAGCTGTGTCTGCAGCAGGAATTTGAGCGCCTTGGACTGAGTCCAGGCAGCGTTTGTGGCAATCTGTTAGATAATGTTCTGGCACGGGGGAAAAGAGCAGAAACAGAGCTTAGGGAGCACTGGGAATTGGCTCCCAGCCTCTCAGCCCTGGGCTGGTGACTGTGTGGGACCTTTGCCACGCCTGCCTCACCTGCCTCTGACAGCCCTCCACGATGATCAGCTTCTGCTGGGGCGAGGTGCGCGCAAAGACGATCTCGGAGTGCTCGCGCAGGATCGCGTCCAGCTGCTCCGAGCTCATGTCCTTCAGCTCCATCCCATTCACCACGGCTGCCGTGGCTTCCCTGCAAGAGCCACAGGCAAGGCAGGGGGAGTTTTCAGATTGGAAGGGTGAAAATGGTTCACTCGCGGGATGGGCGTGCAGCTGGATGGCAGGAAAGCGGCACATTGAGTTAATTGCAGAGGCGTTTGTTGTTAATCAGCAGGAGTTGAATGAAAGGCAAAAATCCAGAGTGGATCACAGTCGCCTCTGGATACAGAGGGGTCTCATTAAAGCTTCAGAAAATGCATTTTGAAGAGGCCTCTCACTGGGAGGAGCAGGGGAAGACATCACTTCTGCTAAGAGCTTTTATCCTTCCCTTGTGATGTTATTTTTTCCCCATTTAAAGGGTGAAGCAGGAATTTGGGCTGATGGTCCAAACTGGGTCATGTGGTGCTGAATTTTGCTCTGTGTGTGTGTTTAGTCAAACAGGCAGTGACAGTGACTTCCACATGATCTGCACAGTATAATTCGCCAGATTTTCTACACGGGCAGCAAAGATGAAAACCACTGAGTGGACACATTTAGGTGGAGATGACTCAAGAGCGGGAATGTGCCATAAAAAAGCAGAAAGCAGTGGGGATGTAGAATAAGAGCACTGTGCAGGGAGCAGGGAAATGAAGCCCTGGGTGCTGCCAGGCTCTGCTGGCTCTCACCTCCTGTTGACCTGCTCCACAGGGATGTTGAGGCGCTTGGCAATGTCCTCCACGGTCTCGCTGGTGGCTGAAATGATGCCCACGCTCTTGGCGATGGCCTTGGCCGTGATGGGATGGTCGCCAGTGACCATAATGACCTGAGCAAGGGACAAGTGAGTGCCAAATGGCCAAACGGTGGAGGGAGATAAGGGCCAATGTCTGGTTTTGAGGAGCAGGAAGCACTTTGGGATCAGAGCAGCGCTCTGTACACAGCAAGGGAAGATTAGGGGCGGTAATTGCCCAGCTCTGTATCAACATCTGGGCTCTGCCTCCCTTACTGAGCTGCTTTATCAGGGCTCTGAAGGAAGAACTCATCACAGGCAGCCAGATTAGAATAATGAAGAATAAAGGAGCCCTTATATAAGGATCTATATTAGGTACATTCAGTGGGGAGGTTTTGTTAGAATATTGCATCTTAAAATGGATCCTTGTGACTGAGGTGTCCTGACAGATAAGGCACAGCCTTTTCTTGCTTTTCTTGAAGAAAAGTTGCCAGATCTGTCTTCAGGCTACGGAAAATTTCATCAGGGTTGTGGTTTGGGATTCACCTCATCTGAGATCTGTAAATCCAAATATGATTTTCCTTGATTTAGATAGATTTCACCTCTGCTTAGGGCTGAAGGTTTACTTGTGGGTCCCCAGGGAGTGAAATTAGGGGAATTACTGCTTCAGGTTCCACTTGAATAATGTTGAGATTAGTGATTCCTAAGCAGTATCCTGATGCCTTCTCTAGAATTGTTTCTATCACCTTACTCTGTTTCCCAGCAAGTAATTCCAGCTGGTGTGGGTTCTGTATTCTAGAAATGGATCTGTTGAGATAGTCTCTGAGCTTTTGCAAATTTGGATTTCCAGGTTTGAGGGTTTTATGCAGTTCCTATAGTCTGATTCCCACTTAAATAAAAATATTTTGTCTCTGGGGACTTTCTAAATTGAAATTATAGGATGGTCTTAACTAAAGTTAATATTTTTGGTAGTTGCTGCTAGAAAGATAATTAGTGACGATGTGGCAGAAGATTTTAAATTTTAAATACTTTCAGTAATACCTAAAATAATCTTAATGAGTCTTTCTGTAGTGGAACCACTGTGTTTTTCTCTGTAAAATCCTTACCTTGATGCCAGCACTGCGGCACTTGGAGACAGCGTCAGGCACCGTGGAACGAGGTGGGTCAATCATGGACAGGAGCCCCACAAAGCACAGGTTGGAGCTCGGGAAGTTCATGGAATCTGTGTCAAACTGGAAGGTCTCTGGAAACTCCTTCTCAGGCAGGTACAAGTGGCAGAAACCTGAAAAGATATTTAGTTTGGTGTCATGGGCAGGACAATGTGGGAGAAAGAGGAGAGGCTTTGCTCTTGCCCATGGAACTCCAGGATTTAACCATTTCTCCAGGCATGCTGGATGTGCCACGACTTTAAACCCCATGTCACAGGTTTTGCAGCTGGATTTTACCCCATTTTCATTTCTTACCCCATTTTCCCAGGCACTCACCCAGCACTCTCTCCCCCATGCCCCCCAGCTCCATGTAGGCTGTCTGGAAAGCTTCTGCCTTCTCACTGTCCAGAGGCTCTTCCTTGCCGTTGATCATGATGGTGCTGCACCTTTCCAAAATCCTCTCTGGGGCACCTTTCATCACCAGCAGGAAGCGTTTGTCGTGGGGGTCATCGGTCTCATGGATGGAGAGCTGTGCCACAAACAGGAGATGGGTTGGAAGAGCTCAAATTGTCCTCATTTGCTTCTAGTTTTCCATGGGATTAATGTTCTTTTCCATGAAGAAATAATGATTTCCATCAAATGGAATGAACTGTATTTATTATAACTTGAATTTCCTCTGTTGTTGAATTACCCCATTAAGGCTTCCAGGTCACCCATTGTTGCATCAGGCCCAGTGATAGAAACAATCTGGCATGATTTCCAAAAAAAAAAATGAAACACACCTGGAATTTGTTGGTAGAGTTGAAAGGGATTTCAGCCACTTTCTTGTTCTGTGCTCTAATGCTCATCACGTCCCCCAGAATGACCTCAGAGAATTTCAGCAGAGCTGTCTCAGAGGCATCTCCAGCCACGACCCTCTGGGGGCACAAAGGAAGAAAACATTTTACTTTTGTGTTTCCACAATTCCATGACATGCCGCACACTTCAGCAACAAGGAATCTACATTTTTATGTTCAAGTGATCCTGGAAAAATATTAGAATAGATTTTGGGGGTGTCTGCTTTGCTCTTACAGTTAGAGCTGAGCCACAGCAAAGACAGGCAAAGAGCATTTACTGCTGTTTGGGGTCACACTCAGGTCACTACAGGTGAGCTGAGGCACAAACCCAACTTAATTTGGGGATGGCATTGATGAGTAAACAGCAGGTTTGTCCTGGTAGTCCAGTCAGTAGAATTTACTACCTTCAAGCAGTCATGTGGAAAGACATCAATTAAGGTATGTTTACCTTTGCTATAATAAATTAACAGTGCAGTAATTGCTGTTCCTGCTAGTTGTCTTGCCTTTTTCCTGGCAGGCACAGCTGGGTTTGGACAATGCACAGGGGTTCTTGGGGCTGTCCTGTGCAGAGCCAGGAGCTGGGATTGTGGATCTCCTCCAATTCAGGATAATCTGCATTTCTATGCCCTTGGCTGTGTGGGTTTTTTATCCTGTGTTAAATTTTGTGAGTGTGCAGCCGTAAAACCACTGTCAGTAGGAACTTAGAAGGCTGGCACAGTAAAATGGAGATTGTTGAAGCCAAACAGAGAAAATGGCTTTTTCAGAGGAAGGGAAATAAGCTGGTGTGAAGTCAGCAGTACCTTCATGATGGGGAGATTTTCCTGTCCTGGCCGGAATTCCGCCCGGTTGCAGAGAGTGACAATTTTTGATAATGCTGTCCAGGAGGGGGAACTTTGATCAAAGGGCTGGGCTGAGAGAAGCAAAGCACACATTGCATCCTTTAGCACATTGCATGACACAAGTAAAATCTTAACAGTGAAAAAACAGAACTGACTTATTTGCAGAAAGAAATTATTCTTTTGACTGCTTCCTTTATGGAAAAAAAAAAAATTCACTCTAGCAGTGCTGGCAAAGGGGTTTGGAGGATTTTTGTTTGCTTAATTCCCTGCTAAATGTACTCTTGGCAAAAGGTTCTGGAGTAGAACCTCCTTCAGGTTTACTTCCTGTGAGTGGAATTCAATATTAATTCTTTTTTTCACATCTCCACATGGCTAAGGAGGGATTTCCATGTGTAGAAGGAAGATATGTCTGATTTAGCCACCAAAAGTGAGCATCCTCGGATGGATCCAAGTATCTGCCCCTTCCCACACCCCCATTTTCCCATTTACTTGTTTGATCTTCACTGGTGTCGGCCGAGTAGATCTGGTTGTCAAACCAGAGGTGGGCAACAGTCATCCTGTTCTGGGTGAGGGTGCCTGTCTTGTCAGAGCAGATGATGGAGGTGGAGCCGAGGGTTTCCACGGCCTCCAGGTTCTTCACCAAGCAGTTCTTCTTGGCCATGCGCTTGGCCGTGAGGGACAGGCTCACCTGGCAGGAGGGAAGGGGTCCAGCTGTCACCAAGGTGTGGTTATACACAGGTGTAACGAGATTGCGTTCTCCTGGTAGATCTTTTGTGGGGTTTGTTGTGTGTTTGGTTGGGGTTTTTAAGAGAATATTTAAAATTTGTCGTTTTTGTTGGCTGCAGTGCATTTTTTTTTCTCCCTTTTTAAATTTAGAATCTGAGGTTTCGCTGTAACTAGCACAGGTAGATTTGCTGCTGATAGGAACCTGCTGCCTGCCCCTAGAAATAAGGATGTCTTATCAGTTAAGAGGTTATTTGAGATGGAAGAACCTGCAACAGGCAGGGAGCTGCTGGTCACCTGCTCCATGAGTCCTGCAATGATTCCCTTCATTGTTTGCTGCTGGGGTGCTTTGGAGCCAGCAGTGCTTATCAGGTGTGCTGCTCCTCAGGCAGGAATTATAGTGCTGGACAATTGGTAATAAGTGGAGTTTTCATGTGACTTTCAGGGTACAATGTCCCCACTTCCAAGTGGGGAAATGAGTCACGTCATTGTACTCGGCAGCCATCGAGGCAGAGCAGCACTTGAACTTAAACCCGAGCTGGGTTTAAGATGAATGACTCAGTTACACCAGAATTCCCAAATGAAGGGTTTATCCTTGGAATAAGAACCCCCACCCCTCTTCAAAACCAACCCAGCCCAGAGATGGACAGGCAAGCAGAGAACCCCAGCACAGACTCACTGTCACAGTGGCCAGCAGCCCCTCGGGCACGTTCGCCACGATGATGCCGATGAGGAAGATGATGGAATCCAGGATCTTGTAGTGCATGGAAACGGAGATGATGAAGAAGAGGACCCCGATGGAGATGGCCACTCCAGCCACCAGGTACACGAAGTGCTCAATCTCGATGGCGATGGGCGTCTTCTCGTTACCCACGCCCGAGGCGAGGGAGGCAATGCGGCCGATGATGGTGCGGTCCCCGGTGTTGATGACAATGCCGGTGGCAGTGCCTGCAGGGACAAAAACTGTCACCTCCAGGGCACACAAACACTCAGAGGCAGTTTCAGCCTGACATTCCAACAGGTATTGATGGCAAAACTGCAAGGAAACTGCCGTCAGTTCAAATCCAAATCAATCCATCGATTGGTGCAGCCATAACCACGCTGCGTGTTGGAACAAATGCTAAGTGTGACCCCCCCAGGGTCATGCTTTAATCTGCTCAGGTCAAAATTCATGTAGGCAATTAAACCTCTCTGAAGTTCCTCAAAGTAGAATTGCTCAAATGGGTAGGAGGACCTCTGCAGGTGCCTTTTTGGGGGCCCTTCTCTCTGTATGCTGATAAACAATAAAAATTAGAAATGTTCAGTTCCCATGAAGTTGCTGAGTAGAGGTCAAAGAATAGCTAGAAAAAAGATAATAGGATGTAAAGGTGTGCACACAGGATGATAAATGTGGCTGGAGCCAGTGGAGAAACAGATAAAGAGGATGAAATAGGATTTCCATGCCCAGTTCCTGGACCAGCTCACCTTCCACACAGGTGGTGGAGTAGAAGGCAATGTTCCTGGTCTCCAGGGGGTTCTCGTGGGTGAAGTCACAGGAGCGGGACTGTGGCTCTGACTCCCCTGTGAGTGAAGAATTGTCCACCTTTAATGAAACGGAGATATGCCCAGATTAAAGTCAGCAGTACACAGTGGTGTCCAGCCCGGGATGTGAGGCAGCAGCTTCGTTCATAAATTGGTGACATCAACATCTCCCAATGCTTCTTCTCTGAGCTGCTGCAGTCCCTGACAGAACCTATTTCTGTGGGAACTGAAGCCAGCCAATGCTGTGTTTCTGTCAGTGGGACTTTCAGCAGCAGCCTGAGAAAACCCCACAGTTTTGAGGATCTGCCTCCAGTGGAAACTCTCAGTTGTGTACTGGGGCATCTGGCAAAGAGCAGAGCCAGAACATGGCATGGACTTCTTGGATGTTCAGGGAGGGAGATGTCAGTCCTAGAGGAGCTCAGCATCACATTCAGGCTTCTGCTCTCTGACTTCATTAATTATGTCCAATCAAAACTCTAATAACCCATATTGGCTGTGTAGAAATTATTCCTATGTAATAAACCTCTCCAAACTTTGTTTTCCCTCTTTCCTTTGCTCTTCCAAGCCCTGTTTACCTTGCAACCCTGAGTGAAGATGAGGCGAATGTCTGCAGGGATCCTGTCCCCACCCTTGATCTCCACGATGTCCCCAACCACCAGCTGGTCTGCTGGCAGCTCCTTCTTCTCAGCATCCCTGAGGACAACAGCTTGCTGGAAGACAGGAATGGGACAAAAATTAGGTTTGTGCCACACTCTACACTGAGATCCTCCCCTCTGTTCTGGGAAAGAGCCAGAGCAGGGTGATGGAGAGGAAATGGGAGCGTATTTGACATCCAGCTGGACTGCTCACGCTGGAATTTGGGGGATATGAGATGGGAAGTGGCCCTGGAGATGGGGAAATGCCTTCCAGGGATGTGCTCGCATGACATCAGGTCTATGGGTAAAAGCAGTGGGCTGCAAAATGTGGAACGCAGCCCAGCCCTTTTTACAGGTTTATACTGGGCACTGAGATCTCTAACCCAGTGCTAGAGGGAAAACAAGGATGTGCATCCTACAATTCACAGGTCCATGAAAGCAACCACCGTGTGCTTTTTAGCAATGGTTTGTGATTCAGGACATTTATCTGGGTCATTTGCCGAGAGATAAATTCAAGTTGGGCTTGCTGGGCTTCTCTCCTGCATTTTTGGGATTAATTTTTGCCTCAGTTGAAAGGCACTGGTAGTTCTCACCTGTGGGATCATCTTGCTGAAGCTGGCCATGATGTTTGTGCTTTTGGCTTCTTGATAATAAGCAAAGATGCCAGTGAGGATGACAACCAGAGCCAGGACTACTCCGAGGTAGAGCTGATCAACAAAAGACATAATTGGGTTAATTTAAGACAAGTTTTCAGCAATTCCACTGTTAGACTGAATCAGTTCTGTGTTGCTTTAAAATGAAATTTTGGCCAGGTTAAAAGACAGGTTAAGAAAAGGACTTTCAGGTGTTGGCCTGCAAATGATCAATTAAAGCTTTTTTGTGTGTGTATAAAGAAAGGTTTTAATAATCTAAAATCCTTCTCTAAATCCCGACACAATCGTGAACAAATTACAGTGTAACAAACAAACAACAAAAAAAAAAAAAGCAGAGTATAAGTTAAAGGGGTTACTGAAGTCAGAGTCTAAAGTCTTTAGACTTTTTTACTGCTCTCAGAATTCTCAAGAATTGTGATTATGCCCAGAGGTTATCAAACCTTTGCCCAGGCACTCTTTAAGCGAGTGGCGTGCGCGGTGTTTGAGCTTTTTATCAGAAGTGGCTGGCAGCAGGAGAGTCTGGTGAGAACAAGAGGGCTCCTTGCAGTTACTGAGTAACTGTGTAGTATTTAAATCACCCCGAGCATGGCGGGATCCAGCGCTCGTGGTGTGGGCACTCATCCACTCACGTTGTCAAAGGCTGAATCCACCCTCTGTGCCAGCTGGATGCCGAAGGAGATCCAGGAGAAGCCAGCCCCAATCCACAGGAGGATGGAGAAGCCCCCGATCATCTGCTTGAGGAACTTCACGATTTCAGGGGTGGCTTTGGGAGGAGTGAGCGCGTTGGGGCCGTCCCGAGCCAAAATCTCTGCTGCTCTTGCACTTGAGAGACCCTGCAGAAGGAGGGTGACATGTTTACAATGAAATCACACACAGATTTTTACCCCAGCTCGGAACAAAATGCCCGTGCTGCTGCTTCTTTCAAGGTTGCTTGTGTCACAAACCAACTGCAACTCGGATTTCCAAATCTCCTGATTTCAGAGCAGCTGCTATTAATTATCTGCTATGGAGGAACAGCTATTTCTTATTTCTTCTGGAGCACTGAATTTGGGGCCACATCCATCAGGAGTTTCCATTCCGTTGGTTATCAATCAAATATATCTGGACTAAGTGTCTGGAAAGCCAGGGGAAAACTGACATTCTTTTGCTGCTGTTTCTGCATTTCCACAAGGTGTTTGTAGCTCAGGAGGTTCTTGAAATTCTTGTCTGGGCTCTGGCCACGTTCAGTGCTTTGATATTCAAATGTCAGGTGTCAAAGGGATTCAGGTGTAGTTTCTCAAATCTAGATTTTCCTTCAAAATCAGCTCAATCCATGCAGTCTTTAGCTAAAAGTTGTTACTGTGAAAAGTGAATTGTGGTGAAATCACAAGATCAGATAACAGCTTTAGAAAAAATGAGGTCCTGGTGCAAAAGCCTGAGGTCCCATTTTTGATTTCAAAGCAGCAGCTCAGCTTTCTTCAGACTCGAGAGGAACTCCACTTTAAATCCAGGGCAGTGCTCATTGGCTTGCTGGTTTAGGCTTTACTGGGAGCATCAATGCAGGCACTCACACACATCTAATAACGAAATTCCTGCTCCCGAGGAGCTCTGGGGAGGCCAGAGGCACTGAGTGAGGCAGTTCCTTAAGGAAGCCCTATGCACTTACTTTGTCGATGCTGGTACCGTACTTCATCTCCAGCTCCGAGGTGCTGAGCCTGTGGTCATCCTGCATCCCAAGAGAGACAGAAAATTACAGTGAGCAGGGCATCAGACTGCTGGAATTTTTATTTCCAAACTGCCTGGATCTGGGAACATGGATGAAGTTGCTTGTGTGACACCTTACTTTCATTAATTAGACAAATCTGCATATTGATAAGCAAAATATCTTCCACTGGAAGATGAGATTTTTTTCTTCCTTTTGATTTGCAGAGTGCTTTTGTAAATAGCTCCCTCCTCCAGCAAATCTGTCACAAGAACAGGGTGGTGTGTTCATGTTTCTGCTGCTTGCCACGAGGGGCTGTGCTTCTTTTGGATAAATCATTTCTGTCTGCATGCTGCAGAGCTCAGAGTGTGTGTGACAACAACCTCTGCCCTTGATTGCCAGGGCAGGGAATGTGAATTATCCTCCTCAGTCTGGTGGAAAGAGGCAACAGGTTCTAAGCACAGTTAAAAAGGGTGTGGGAGAGGGAAATCTCAAAGCTCTTCTCCTTGGCCTGCAGTGACACCTCTGTGGTATCATTGGCCTAATTATATCTTGTGCTGAACTGGGATTTAGAAGCCAAGAATTTGAGAGATCTCCCAATTGTTTTCTCAGAGTGATTCATGGGTACTTGGGTGAGTCAATTCTCCTGTCTGTGCTTTGGTTTCTCTTTAGAAACACGGGAGTGGAGTTACATCCCCCTGTGGCAAAGACAACACAGACAGAAATATTTACCTTTACCTGCTGCTGGGCAGATCTTGGAAACATGCTGGGTGAATGGATGAGAGAACCATGGAATCAATATCTTATTTTGGTGTTCTTTGAGCTTTGAAATGCCATCCAGCCCATAAATAGCCTCTCCTCTGAGCTGCTCTCACAGCAATCCCAAAAAGAGGTCAGCATAATTACCCTCATGTTCCAGATTGGGAAACTGGAATGTGTGGAGAGGAAGCAACATTTCCAAGAGCAGCCAGCAGGTCAGTGGAGAACCAGGAAGAAAACACAGATTTCTTGGAGGCCAGAGCAGTTGGTTTGGGTAAAAACCCTCTGTGTTTAAGGCTGAGACTTGCTCTCAGCTCTGGAATCTCTGGAGCACAATGCTGTGGTTCTGCCTCTCCCTCTGACTCCTGGCTGGCTGTGCAAGTTGTCAGGAAACACTGATGGCAGTGATTCCATCTGGGGAATGGCTCCTTTTTGGGCAGATAATGTTCTGTACCATTGGTGGCTTAATTATACCAGATTCATCCTCTCATTTTAGGCATTCATCTTGCACAGGGCTTTGCTGGCACTCTCCAGGAGTGTGAGGAAGCAAATCCTTCCCTGTGCCAGGATTTTCAGTGCAGGACACTCCCTGGGTTTCACGGAATGTATAATGGAAGCTCAGCAACACTCACCAGGTCCAGTTCTTTCTTAAGATCTTCTGCCTTCTTTTTCTTCTTGTTGCCTTTTTGGTCTTTGTGCTTCTCCTCTTCATCTTCAATCTCTGTTTTATGCAGATCTTTTGTCCCATAGATCTCAACCGAGTAAACGTCTGACTTTTTCTGTAAAAGACCACAAAAAAGTCAAAATTTTGCAGATATACTTTTTTAGAAAACTTATAAATTTCTACTGTCACTTTCTCTTGGCTACTTAAGGTGTTTTGTCCTGTCTTATCCAGAGATGCATGACATTTGTGTTACTGTGATTGTGGTCAGGACTTCATCAGGTGCAAATTACAGGGATTGCTTTAGAGATGTGCAACACTTCCAGCAGTTTATTATCTGAAACAAGTGTAGGAAAATACTGCCCAGTACCTCAGCAGTGAAAATTATTAATTTATTTATCAGCTCCAAGAAGAGATCAGTGGAAAAGCAAAATATTCATGAAAGGAAAGGGGAGGGGAAAATTATCCATTGAGAACTTGCTTGTTCCTGGAGCTTTTCAGATTCATAATTTCACAATTTAAATTTTAATTACAGTCAACACTTACAAATATATATTTGCACTGAATCAAAGTGAGGAATGGAGGCAAACAGCAGACTGAATGCCAAGGAGGAGCTGCTCTGTTTCTGCTCAGAACTGGCAGGGATTTAGCCAACAATTCACTTATTTTTGGCAGTGGAATATTGGGCACAGGGAGCTGTTGACCCAGGGAGGCTGCTGCACCTCAGGGAATGTTTTGCTTTCAGTGATAACTCAGGAGTTGTGCTGTTTCCAAAGCCTGGGTTAACTCTGCAGTGTGCAGGGCAAACTTCCTTCCCGTGCTGCTGATTAATCATAACGTTCCAGCTCCCAGATTATCCTGGAAACTACATGCCAGGCCTTGGGAGAGCCATTGGGCGACCCCATTCCAGAGGTTTCCTTATGGATTAAACCCCAGAATTTCAGGAGAACCCCCCCTGGATATTCCCTGATGGGACAAAGCACAAAGGGGCTCTGCCAGTGCTTGGCTTCCTTGAGAGATCTCACAGCACTGAAGGAAGATCTCTCCATAACACAAAGAAAGCTCAAATAATGGAAACAGCAAGAAAAAAACAATAATAATTGGGGTGTCTTATTATTTAACACTGTTCTGAACTCAAAACTGGCATCTTATCCTCAGCTGTCCTGTAACTAGAGGAGTATTTAAATCTTGACATTGTCTCTTGATAAGGTGAAAGCAAAGAGCTGCTGAGCAGTTTGAGGACTTTAAAGACTGAAATATTATTCCTAAACGCTTGATTTTGCTTGGTGATGCACATCCCAGAGACAGGGAAGGCCTGTTATAAGTTCTGATTTTTTTTCTGCCATGCCAAATATTCACGATCTGTTGTATCTATTGGGATTTTTTCTCTTCACCTTCTTCCTCCTCCTCCTCCTCTCTTTAACTCTCCAGCCCAAAAAATCTGTTCAGATTTTCAAATCCCCATAGAGCACAGAAACCAGGAGAGAAAGACAACAGCTCTCTGCTGGGAGAATTTAGCAGATGGAAGAGAAAAATAAAGAAAATGGATGAAGTTAGTAAAATCTATTGCTCACTTCTAAGCATGACCTATGTTAACCTTCAACCTTCAGAGTTTCATAAAATCTCAGATTTTGGCTCAGATTTTTGGCTCAGCCAGTCAAAGAATTCTTCCCAAGAATGCAAACTGTTAATGCCCAAGAGTGTCTGGTATTAATTCAAATTTTCACTTAGCCTGTACTTAAAGTATAGATTCACAAAATAAAACTTAAGAAAAAACACAAGGGGCAGTTCCTTGGGCATTGTACCCACCTTGACCATCTTGGTGAGTTTATTCCTTTCCTGATGGAGGGAAGCAGCCAAGCAAAAGCCTCTGGATCAAAAGCCAAAATCTCTGGATGAAAAGCCCAAGCCCAGCTGGGGAGTGTGGTGGCTCAGAGCAGTCCTGGAGTGCAGAAGCTCCCCGAGGTGGTGGGTCCCTCTCCTGTGGCCAGCAGGTGTTAGCTGGAATGCTGCTCCCACCTCGGCATCCTTCAGGCAGGACCAGCTCCCTGTCCCAAGGCTGTGGAGAAAGAGCTCTGCTTGCTGCTGCTTTATAAATCAGCATCTTGGGCTGCCACTCCACCCCTCCCCTTCCAGGTCCAGCCCATCTTCTGTTTCACCTGGAGTAGGTGGAAAAATACCACAGTAATGGGCATGTGGGTTTCAGGTCAGATAGGTTCTAATTATTCCTTTGTAGTGTTTGCTC
The DNA here is from genome assembly GCF_031753505.1 of Anomalospiza imberbis. Taxonomy (NCBI): domain Eukaryota; kingdom Metazoa; phylum Chordata; class Aves; order Passeriformes; family Viduidae; genus Anomalospiza; species Anomalospiza imberbis. The sequence continues at coordinate 3,864,015 of NC_089704.1, forward strand.
ACAAGTAGGGAACAGGTGTATTATTCATCTTGCTGGAAGCAAGGAGTTTCCTCCAGAGACTTTCCAGCTCCGGGCTCCCCTCGGGATCCTGGGCTGAAGGAGGGCTCTGCACATTCTGTCTCACCTGCCCAGGTGATGTTCTCTTTGCCTGGGGCCCCTCCAAGTTGAATTTCTTCCTCATTTGGCTGCTGGCAGGGATTTAGTGGAGTGGTGCCCTTTGAAGCTTCATAGCTTGGACTTCACTCTGAATCCTTGCCTTGTATTTCATGTTTTTTCCACCTTCAGGCTGAGCTGGGAGAAGTGAACTTCCTGGTGCTTGTCCAGCAGGGCACTTACCTGAACAGTTCTTGGTTTGTCTTGTACCAATTACCAACTTCCATGTAGGAGTGATAATGACATTTGTGACACTTCTGGAACCTGGCTGGTCTCATCACTTAGGAGTAAAGCTGCTTCTTCACCTCTGAGGCTGAACTGATGAAAAGCTGAGTGAAACACAGGGAATGCTCTTCTGTAGTTTAACATTATTTGGGGAAAATTTTTCTGTCATCCATCTAAACCTGCTGATCAACAGTATTTGGTCTTTAATATTATAACCTTTACTCTTCGCTGTTATAGTCTTTAATTCTATGTAATCCGTAAACTTTAAATCAACTAGAGATACTGTGTGGTGCCACCAGTGAATGACTCAAATTGTGGTCAGAGATATGACGTGTTGATGGAGATAATCAATGCCAACTTTATCAAATCACAGATAGAAGCTGTTGGTGGAGGGGAAAATCCAAAGGACATCATCTATTACCTCAACAAGAGCAGGACTAACTAATACTCAAATGAAGTTCACAGGAATTTGAGTTCACAGACTTCCTCGAGCTGCTCCCACTTCACATGTTATGTGTGTTGGTCTTTTTCCACGGAATTCTTTAAGCCTGGAATGTTGCGCAAGGTGCAGGAGTGGGTCTGGAAAGGTTTCATGTTCAGTTTCTGCTGCTTGATGTACTCAGAGCTGGGTTTTGTCCTGGAATATCAACCTTTCCCTAGGTCTGAGAGTGCTGGAGGTTTCCCAATGTGAGCAAGGGCAGGGATGAATTGGCTGTATCCAGGGAATCTGTGTTGTGTGATACCCAGCACTGAGATCCTCCCCTCTGTTCTGGGAAAGAGCCAGAGCAGGGTGATGGAGAGGAAATGGGAGCGTATTTGACATCCAGCTGGACTGCTCACGCTGTAATTTGGGGGATGTGAGATGGGAAGTGGCCCTGGAGATGGGGAAATGCCTTCCAGGGATGTGCTCGCATGACATCAGGTCTGTGGGTAAAAGCAGTGGGCTGCAAAATGTGGAACGCAGCCCAGCCCTTTTTACAGGTTTATACTGGGCACTGAGATCTCTAACCCAGTGCTAGAGGGAAAACAAGGATGTGCATCCTACAATTCACAGGTCCATGAAAGCAACCACCGTGTGCTTTTTAGCAATGGTTTGTGATTCAGGACATTTATCTGGGTCATTTGGGCAGTTTTTGCATTTGCCTTCTATAAACCGTGAAGGCTTTTGCCCGGGGGCGAACGTTAGACATGCAAATGAGAGAAGTGTTTGGCAACAAAGCACGGGGTAACCCTGCTCCTCACGGGGTACTTACCCTGACACATCGGCCTGCCGAAGGATGTGCTCTGAGGCCAAGGAGCTGAGCTGGGAAAGTCTCTGTGGGCAGTTCTGTGGCTCAGGATTTACAGAGGGTTTGCTGCTGGCAAAACCACCTGTGTGGAGCTGCCAAGTTCAAAGGGCAAATTTGAAGTTAAAGTCCCGTGGCAAAAATTCCATTAAGTCTGTCAGCTGAAGGGCTTTTTCTTGGGCAGTTACAAAGCAAGGATGAGGAGCACTGTAAAAAAGACAAATCTCTTGTTTTTCATCAGCCAGCATAAGGTGGTTGGACAGCTGGAATCCTCCTTGTCAGCTGGGGTCACTTGTCACGGCAAAATTTGTGTTTTGTCACTTGGCTGTGCTGAAAAGGTCCCAGGAACAGAGCCCAGATGTGAACCCAGGCTGAATTTCTGGGCAAGGGCTGCTCCAAAACGAAATCCTGCTCTGTGCCCTGCAAGACATGGCATGTCCTGAGAAGAACATACCTGAGGGTTGGGATTGTCACGTGTGCTCCTGGTGTGTCACAACAGTCACAGCTGGGCCTGCTGAGGGGGGAGAATGAGTGAGTGTTGTGCTGGTTCCTAAAGATCAGTCTAGAAAAATAACGTGGCCTTTCTGGTTTATTATGTCTCATATTTATTCATTGGAATTAAGACCTATTTGGATACTATGTGAAAAAGACAGCCAGGAGAATGTTTGGATGTTATTTAGCACAGTGAGGCCACATTTCTTAACTCGTAGGATCTGATCCCAGTGCTCAGTTTGTCAAATTCCTTCAGGTTTCGAAGTAAAAGTGTGAATGCTTGTAAAGCATTTTGGGGTAAGGAGAATGCACTGCCTGTGCCTGATGAGCTTTACTGTGTTGTTTACATGTCTTGGATGAAACAGGACGAGCATGAGTGGCGGAAGGACCTGAAGCCGCAGAGAAGGAGGTAAATCGGTGCCAAATTTTGCTAAAGTTTGCTTAAATTCGCTCAATTTTGTTTAAATTTGCTTTAATTTGCTTTTCTCGGGGGTGGTGCGCGCTGGCTGCACTTCCCGTGCGGGCCGGCAGAGGGCGCACGACTCTCTGCGCTCGGCGCTTCCCCCGCCAATTCCTGAAAAATTCCCCAAATTCCCCAAAAATGAGCCCAAATCTGCCTCGGTGTCCCGGCAGTGCCCTGTCACCTCCCCTGCAGTGCCGCCCCAGCACGGGAGGGACGTGGAGCTGCGGCAGCGAGGCCACAGGAGGCTGCAGGATGAGGAGAAATTGAGATTATTCAGCCTTTTCCTGCAGAAGAGACCAGGGCTGACCTCATTGTGACCTTTCTGTGCCAGAAGTGAGCCAGCGAGAGAATCTCTGCAATGGTCTGGAGTGACAGGACAAGGGGGAGTGGCTTCAAACTGAGACAGAGAAGGTTTAGATGGGATATTGGGAAGAAATTCTTCCCTGGGAGGGTGACGCAGAGAAGCCGTGGCTGCCCCTTGATCCCTGGAAGTGTCCAAGGCCAGGTTGGGTGGGTTTTGGAGCACCCTGGGAAGGTGTCCCTGCCATGGCAGGGGTGGGACTGGATGGGATTTAAGGTTCCTTCCAACCCAAACCATCCTGGGGTTCTGTGCTTCTACCGAGAAAGGATTTGTTGGGTTTGTTTGGGGTTTGTTTGTTTGTTTGTTTGTTTTCCCTCCCTCAAGGCTAAGGGTAAAACCTACCCTGAACTCTCCAATGTCAGACAAGTGGAAGGGGCTGAGAATTGATTCTGGGTCCATCCACTACCCAGGAGAGAATTTCTGAGGGTTCCTTGTTTTTCTGCTGAGTGGAGAGCAGAAATCCCCTTCCCTCTAAGTGCCAAGTGCTAAATCTTCCCTGTTTTTCTCATTAATTTAACCCAAAGATGTTAAACCGTAACTCAGAGGCCACAAGTCATGAGGCAAGCACCTGTAAAAACCTCCCAGGAGCCAAATTAAGACAAAGCTTAAGTGGTAATTTGGGCATTGGCTGTAAACCACTCCTTGTCTGAGCATGCACCTCCCGACAGCGGGAATTGCACATTCTGCTTTTCGTGGTGCCCACGAAAACTTAAATTTCTCTGCTTTTTCCCCTCCTCATTTCTCCGTTCTTGTTAATCAAAGATGAGTAGGAAATGCTGAGGAGCAAAGGGTTTAATTCCCAGCTTTCGGGCTGGCATTTTAAATGCTGGACTGTGCTATAAGCTCATTGTAAATGCCATGATGACTTGGTGTCCCTGCAGACCTGGCACAGCCACCACAGCTTTAGGTCATTTCAGGGCAAGGTTTTGATTTCCCAGACGGATTTGGCTTTTCCCTCGGCCTTTTGAAGCTGAGCTGGGTTCTGAACACCCACAAAGAGGTGGCACAGGTGGAATTCTGCATTTCATGTCTATATATTTCCACGTAGCCTTTATTTCTTCCCATCCCCTGAAGAAGAGCTGGTGAATCCTGGGGAAAGTGACTGGATTTTCACCTCTAGCCCTTGTTTGCTCAGGGTTTTTGAGTTTCTACAGCAATATTTCCACTTTTTGACGTTGAAAGCTGCTCATTTCAAACATTTCCATCAAAAAGTCATGGCTGTCTTTAATTTCTAGATCAGAGTGTGCTGAGCTCGCTGCTGCCTGCCGATTTCAAAAATCAGAATTTGCACATTTCTTGTTGGAGGGAATATCACTGAAAATCAATTTTCTGTCGATGTTTTCTGTCTGTGAGGAAGAAAAACAAATCACAAGCGAGTCACAGCATCCAGGACTATTTTACTCCTCTTAATATTTTCTCTTCCTGCTTCCTTGTGCTCCTAAATATGAACCATTACTGGATTCATATTACTTTAAAAAAGAGTAAAGAAAATTGATTTTCCTCCTTGTGACTTCCTGGAGCTGTCCGGAGCATCCAGGACTGGAAATTGGTGCAAAACCACAGAACTTCTTTCTTTAAACATGGTGATAGTCCCAACATTTCATGATTTATGGGAATTTGTAAATTTATTATAAAATATATCTTATTTAAAAATGTAAAATATATGTAAATGTATATCATGTTTTATACATTATAATTATATATAATATTATATATGCCATAATGTATATGTAAATATAAGTGTAAATTATTAAATATATATAATATATATATGTTTATATATTAAAATATATAAAATATGTAAAATCTATACAATAGACAATATGGATCATGTATAATAATATATTATAATATATAATATATAATATATAATATATAATATATAATATATTCTATATAATATATAATATATAATAATATATTATCTATTATGTATTATATATTATATATTATATATTATATATTATATATTATATATAATGTAAAATATATACTATATACTATATAATATATATATAGTGTATATATATATACACTATATATTTATTATATAGTATATAGTATATATAATATATAATTTTTTCCTTTTAAAATATTATCTGGTGTGCAGGATAAGGAACTCACAGAGCCAGCCCATGCTTTGCAGTCAGAATCTGCTGCTCCAGAGCAAACCCTGCCTCATTCCTGCCAGGCAGCTCAGCCTGGAATTCTTTGGGATGCCATCAGGAAAATGGGGTGGTTAAAAGAGGGATGTGAGTCTGGCCTGCTGTGCAGCTGAAGCCGGGCACACAGGAAGAGAAACTGGGGTTTTTTTCAGGGGTGTCTTGACCCCAAAGCACCTCTGCAAGTGCAGGGGAGGAAGTGGGCAGGCTTGTAAAATCCCTGGTATGTGTGATGTGTCCTGAGCCATCACAGCCTCCCAGAATCCTGGAATCCTCGGGGTCAAAGGCACCTTAAAGCTGATCCCATCTCCCCCTGCCATGTGCAGGGGCGCCTCCCCTGTCCCAGGCTGCTCCCAGCCCGTGCTGCTGGCTAGAACCAGCTGCTAATAGTCAGCAGATTTTCCATCTCCAGCCACATCCGTTTGGAAGAGCCACATCCATTTTTCACCAAAAAATCACTTTGGGTGGGCAAGAATTCCTTCCTGATTCCATGTGGCACCAAACCGAGTATTATTTGGCAAAGACTTGCTTAGAAAATCTCGGTTCTGTGGCTCTTTGGGGTGTTTTTGGGATGGAAAGCAAACCGTTGCAGCAATGTGACTGCACAATTTCCAAAATAATCTCACCAAACCAAGCATTATCTGGTAGAGATTTGCTATAAAATCTCGGTTCTGTGGCTTTTTGGGGGTGTTTTTGTATGGAAAGCAAATCAGTGCAGCAATGTCACTGCACAATTTCCAAAACAATTGAACCAAACCAAGCATTGTTGGGCAAAGATTTGTTAGAAAATCCCGGTTCTGTGGCTTTTTGGGGGTGTTTTTGGGATGGAAAGCAGGTCAGTGTATCAATGTGACTGCACAAACAATTTCCAGCTGCTTCAGGAGGACGGGACTGGCAGGATAATTCCCCCTGGAAGGCGGCTGAGGTGCCACAGCCAGATGTTTACCAGCTGCATGACCTGGAAAGGGATTTAACCTGACTCAGTCGGATGTGGGTCACCCCAGCCCTGTCCCCTTCCATGTCCTGCCGTGTCACCCTGCTGAACTTGTCACTTTGTCAGGCCACAGGTGCCCAGGGTTTCAGCTGGGAATGCCAAAATCCTGGCTCACAGCTTGCAACAGCTGCTGGCAGAGCCAGGCAGGGCTTTAGTCATGGCTTGCAGAGGCTGGGACTGGCCCAGGGGAGGCTCGTAGCTCTCAGGAGCTGCCAGTGCTGGCACAGCCTCACCTCTGCCACCCCCAGCCCTGGCACTGCCAGGTTTGCAGGAGGAAGCAAAGTGAAAATGCCGGGAATTGAGAACGGTGTCGAGAAGTGGGAGAAGGAAGTGAGCCACGTTGAGGAATGATGGGTTTAAAGCTATTTTTGTGGTTTTGCATTCCCAGAAAAGGCTGTGGATTCTGTGGAACTGCTCCTGGAGCAGGCAGAGTGGAAGGCATCTATGGAAGCATTTCAAGAGAAGGCTGTTTCCCCCTTTTCCATCTACAACACTTCATTTTCCTATTTTTAATTTTATTTTTCTTATTTCCATGCATTATCATCACAGTGGAATTCTGTTGGCTGCTTCCAAGGAAAGGAAGGAAAACATTCTCTCACTCTCCTCATACATTCTGAGAAGGTATTTCAGACAATGTGTATTTTATTTTTCACTTGTATTTCCTCCTGAAATCCCACCCTCTAGAAATTCTATCCTCTAGAAATTACTGCAATGGTCGCGTTTGTGCTCTTGAGCAAAATTCAGAGAAGGCTCCTGGGGTCAGAGAAAATGGCCTTGAAATAGTTCAAGGTGTTGCACAACTGGGCTGTGATCTGATCTTGCAAACAGCATTTTCCCTGTGGAATTTGAGGATCACATGGGTTTGTTGCACAGCCCCGGTGTGAAATCCTACCTGCACTTGCACTTGGCCTGCTGCAGAAAATACTTGGGGTCAAGAAAAACTTGTTTCATGTTTGCCAAAGCCGTGGAGGGGCTGGGGGCTGCCAGGGCACCCAGAGGTGCCACAGCATCCTTCCACCCAGTGCCTCTCTCAGGTGCCACACTCTGAGGTGGGACATCAGCAGCTAAAGGTAAAATGAGGATGTGGAGAAAGGGCTGATGCCATGAGAGTGAGAAATTCACAGGGAAAATCCTCCCCTGCCTCTGGAAGGCCAAACATTTTCACCATGGAACAGCTCCCTGGAGGTTTTGGGTGCTGTGGGTCCCTACAGGCAGAGCTGAAGGGATCAAGGCTGCCATTCCCTCGGAATGCCATTCCCGTGGAGTGCCAGCTCCCTCCCGGTGCCCTGGGAGGTGGCAGAGGTGCCCCAGCCAGGTGTTTGCCGTGGCTGTGAGGAGAGGAAGAGCCTCCAGCTGTGCCCAGCAGTGCCAACGTGAACCGGCCCCAGCCGTGGGCAGTTTGCACCTCCCACTTTCAACCTTGAGGCCCCTCGTGCTGCAGGAAGATCCAAGCTCACCTTTGCCCTTCTTTCCTCCTGGGAAAATGGCCTGGACTGTGCTTACACCGGGCATTGTTTGAGTGCTGCTGAGAACCAGTCCAACCACCCGAATAAAGTCACTTCAGCAGGACATACGTAAAGCTGCAGGCTTGGGGCCTGGCTAGCAATGAATTCCCCGATTTTCAGTCTGCCTGGCTTTGGAAGTGGCTCGGGATAGCGTGGATAATGTTTTGTAAAGCTCTTCTACCCACAAAGAATGCAAAGTTTTTAGCTGCAGTATGTGCCTCAGTGTTTCCTAGCCTTGTTTTAATGAAGCATTTGGTGTTGGGCAGCCCTGAAATGTTAAATATAAAAGGTTAGCTGGGTTTAGATTTTCTCCCTGCAGCTCTTGTTTTATACATCTCATCTGTGGGATCTGTTTTTACTGTGCTCAGCTGGGAAAGGTCACAGGTTTTTATTGTCATGGTTAAAAAAAAGCATTTTAAAATGTCCTTAGTGAGTGAGAAGCAACATCTGTGTTAGGATTGGGGTTCTTTTCATCAGTAAATCAAAGAGGAATTGGCAGAGGAAGTTGGGAGCATCATCTCCACTCTCAGACAGAGAAAGGGGTCCTGGAGAGGCACTGACCTGTGCAGGATCAGCCAGGAAATCCAGTTGGGAATTGTGTCCTCTCCCTGTGTGACTCTCAGCCAAGGGTCCCAGTGAAAGGAGGAGCCCTGACTCTCCTGCCTGCCTGATTTCGGTGTCCTTTTCCAGCTTAATTTGCTAAAGAGCTGCAGAACACAGGTACAGAACTGCCTGGGATGGGATGCGGCTCATCTAGTTTAACTCTGCACTCATCACTCAGGTTGTCTTTGTAGTCAAGAGGAAGAAAGCAGCACCTCCAGCCAGCAGTTCCTCAGCGTGGCAGGCAGAGGGGAGATGATAATTACCCTGTGGAGCATCCTGTCCTCTGCCTGGATAAGGGGAGAATGCTGCAGATGAAAGAGCTGCTCCCAGGGCAGGCAGACAACTCCTGTCCTGAGGAACAAATGCATAGGGATGAGTCCAGATGACATGGGTTCAATATTAAAACAAGCTTTGATTTGGTTGTTGTGTTCAGTCATGTCTGAGCCAGCTCCAGGCAGGAGAATGCTCCTTGACCTTGCTGGCTCTCGGAGTCTGCGTGTCTGTGTGTCGGGATGATTGTAATTTTACATGATTGTAAAAGCCCTCGTTTCCCAGCCCGTGCAGCCAAAGAAGGAGTCTGAATGCGCAGGGTCGGCTTCTCAAGGTTGTTTATTTCTCCTAATCTATCACATTCTTTCTCTGCCCTGCTGAGCTCTGTCCAGCAGGTCGGCCATGGCATTCTGTCTGCCCTCAGGGCAGTGTTTGCATTTTATACCCAAAACTCCGTGTGCCATGTTTACAATAACGTGCCAATATCTGTCATTTATGTTGGACAGTGTGTCTGTGCCTTAAACCAACAGAAAAGTGTCACCATCACAGCAAGACATGGAGGGCAAGGAGAAGAAAAAGAAGGCCAGGACACGCCCAAATCCCTCCATCTTGTCCCCCTGAACCTCATTCTAAAAACCCCAAAATTCTACTTTTCCACCCTGTGTTAACTCAACTACCACACTACTCAAACCCTTGTGGCTTGTAATTCTTCACACAAAGTTGGCAGTTTTTCCCACAGGCTAAAATCAAAGCCACAGGTGTTTTTGACTTCATGCCAAGGTCTCCAAGCCCCCTCCAGGGTCTGGAGACAGCCAGGGCAGCCAGAGGGATATCCTGGACTCTGACACATGAGAACATTTTTCTGGGGATTGAGTTTGTGCTGGTGACACTGCTTTGCTGCAGGAATACTTGCAGTTAATGCTGACTTTTACTGGAAGAGGATCTGGCAAATCCCATCAAGTTTTGCTCCAAGAGTCAAATATTTTGAGTGCATCTGGGCTGAGATGATTTGTGAAAAAGCTAAGGATGAATGAAAAGCTCTGTGTCTCACCAAATCCATCTCGTGTGTGAAGTTTTGTGATGAGTAAGGGACTCTGTTGGGAGCTGTCAGCCAAAATAGAATCCCAGGCTGGTTTGGGATGGAAGGGACCTTAAAAATAATCTCATCCCACCTCCTTCCACTGTCCCAGTCTGCTCCAACCTAGCCTTGGACTCTTCCAGGGATGGAGCAGCCACGGCTTCTGTGGCCTCACCACCCTCACAGGGAGGAATTTCTTCTGAATATCCAACCCAAACCTGCCCTCTTTTGACAAGAGGGAAAACAAAGAGGGCCCTTTTGGTGGTAGGTCTGACCTGAGTGGTTCCCAGCGTGCAGGAGGCTGTTCCTCCCCTGGGACAAACTGCTCCATGGCTTCGGAGGTGGAAGAGAGGAGTGAAAAGAGAACCAAATTACAGGAGATGCTCTGAGCTTAATAAGGTGAAGGACTGTGAGGTGCAAACGATGCTTAAGTTGTTGATAACCCTGGGAAAATATGGAAAAAGCAGGGGGTAACTGAGTTATCCTGTCAAATGAGCTTTGTTGTGTTTCCCTTGCTGCTTTGCAGCCTGTCCTGCAGAGCTGCACACAGCATTGGGGTGATGCAAAGTGTCCAACCTGGATGAATTTTGGGTGCCAATGTGGATGATTATTGAGAGTCTCTGCCTGCAGACCCTTCCCAGGAGCAGTGTGAGGGTGCTGGGGGGGTCACAGGGCAGGGATGGAGCTGCAGCTGCTTCGGGATCTGGAAGCAGCAGGGTCCCAGCAGCCGTGCCGGGGTTAATGAGCCCCGCTGCCCCCGCAGTAATTGGTGTTTGCACAGCACTCTGCAAATGTGAAAGCAGTGCTGAAATGCAAATGATGAATAGGCTGGCTCCCAGCCTGCCTCTGGAGCTTGCCCTCTCTGCTAATGAGGCAGGCAGGGGTTCGGGATGAGTGGAAAATACGGGATTGGATCACATATGTGGCAGCGGGGTCTGTCTGGAGGGGCTTATCCCCTTCAAAAGCAGCTGAGCTCAGAAAACTCTGAGGAGAGGAAGGTGCAGCATTCTGGGATCCTGATTGCACAGAGTGCCCTAAAAGCCATGGAAACAGCCGTGCCCGTGGTTAATTCTGTGTGAGCTCTTGTGCCACGAGGGTTGCAATGTTTGAGTTTTCACCCTTGGTGCCGAGATCCATTTAATTGTGGGGACGTGCACCGCTCAGTTACTGACACAGGGATTTATTGGGCATGAACCACGCTCTTCTCAGCAATAATAAACTCCATCTTTAGCTCCTTGGGATTGTTTGAAATTGCAGAGCAGCACAGAGAGTGTGGTGGGATGACTAAAAAATATATAAAATGTGTATTATTATTATTATTTCTCTCTCCTATGAAAACTGTAATCACAGCAAATTAAAAGACGTGAGGTAGTGTTATCCTCCGTGGAAAGGAAGTCAGATACTTTGATATTTCTTGTGCACAGAACAATACTTTCAATTTAGCTGTTGCAGAACCCTGAAAATTTACACTGCTTGGCACTGGCTTCCCAACATGTAGGAGTTTAGGCTGCTGCATCATTTGGAAGCAGATTACTCTTTAACATAATGTATTTTAAGATTAATAATCTCGGAAGTTTCTGGGCATCCATTCAAGAGAACAGCCCCTTGGAACAATGTCTGGCTTTATTAGGTTATTGCACAAAATCTGCATTGCATTCAGATATTGCTGTCTTGCAGTATCACCCTGAAGGAATTTATTCAGCTACTGAAGTCATACTACAAAATGAGCATAATTTTACCACCATGTGAAACCAACCAGCAGAAAGGAGGAATTATATGCAATGCTAGCAGGAAACAAAGGCTGGAACACAGCAGTGAAACAGTTTTGCGAAGTTCAGAAAAGGAAAACTGCATCATAAAGAAAATCAGGCTTAATTAATTACCAATCCTGTGGGAATTGTGTTGTACTCTGAGAAGTAATTCTGGGTATTTCGTCTCATCAGGATGATGAATGGGCTGGTTCTGCCTAAGGGAGTGTGTTTAAGCACAAGGTAAGCACTAAAAATGAAAGCTCCATCTTTCTGCAACTGCCCTTTGTGAAATTGGCTTCTCTGAGGAAGAAGCAAAAATTAGGGTGGTTCCAAAGGAAGCTGGGCCAGTGAAATACAGCAGTTTCATTTTGTTCCATCAGAGAGAGATATTATCCCTGGAGAGGTCCCTGGCTTATGCCAAATCATCTCAGCTACCTCAGGCACTTGATTGTGGGTTCAAATTAGGAGCCAGGAGCTTTCCAGCTCTCCAGAACGTGGCAGCAGCAGCCTTTGGGTCCACACAAACCCCTCAGCCAGGGAGAAGGAGCTGGAAATCAGTTCCTGGCAGCCCTTAAATTGAGGAGTCCCTTTTCTGTGGCAGCAGGTGGCTCCTGAAGCTCTGTCAGGTCCAGGGTTCTGGATCAGCAGGTGATTTATGCCTACTTGGCTTCCTCTGGGGGTGAGTCAGAGGCTGAAGAGTTTCAGTCCAGTTTCTATTTTAAGTTGCTACACCTTGTCAGTTCCTCCTGAGAGGGGCTGGATCTCGTAGCTGATATCACTGACATCTCCAGTGATAATCTGTGGGGTGCACGGTGTCAGCAGGGTAAAAATCCCCAGCTTGTGCTGCACCAAATGGATAAAGGCTGAGCAGGGCCCAGTTCCTGGGAGACAATGACTCCATTTCCCCAATTCCCACCTTTTTTGGGGTGTTCTCATGCTGCACTCCTGACATAATTTCTCTTTTTCCATTTGAAAGAGTTAAAATGGTTCAATTCTAACTGAACTGTTAACACTTTTCAGCTGAAAGAGAAATCACTTGCAGGTGCTGTGACCCTAGAAATGCTGCTGTGAGTTCAGAGACACATTTGCAGCCACAGCAAGCCTGAATATGGATTTAATGTTGCACGTTTTCCCTGGATTTTTGCTCCAGCAAAAGCCTGACTGTGGCACTGGGTGTGCTGTGCAGGAGAGGGAGCTTTCACTTTTGGGTGTCACATCCCTGGTTGTGATGGATTCCTTTGGTTTTGTGAGCGTGTGGGGTTTGTTGCATTACAGAGCTTGTTTAGGGAGATAATCCACTTATCAGGCCAAGAACACCTTCTCTCCCTACCAGACAACAAATTAGTTCTTCCCTTTCTGAGAGAGATAAAAAGGGATATCCTAACCCAGAGAAACAGGGCCATGGCATGGGGCTGACAGGACCAGAAACAAAAGGAGAGGAAGAAAAAAGAAAAACACATTTGTTGAAGAATGGCTGCAAAATCTGAGTGATTTACTGCAGCAACTCAATTCATCAGGGGAATTTGGCCTTGCCTCACTCTAATCTAAATTGAATCTAATTTAGATTCCAAGCAAGGGATGGGAATCCTTTCCTGAACCAAAACAAGCCTTGCCACCTCCTACCTATTCATTACTCATTCCTTAATTTGTTTGGGTTTGTTATGTAGGACACTCAGGAAGAATAGCTTAAAGCTGTGAGTGCTGGGCTGGGTCTGGTGCTATAATCTCTGCTTTGCTGCACATGGGTTGATTTTTGATTCAGTTTTGATGCAGGGTTGGTTCCATGCCTCTGCCTGGGGCCCCCAGGAAGTGGGGTGTGAACATCTTCCTTTTTTTCCTGAGTGCTGAACTGCCTGGGAGAGAACACTGCAGCCTGGGGCTCAAACAGTTTCTGTTTTTTCATTAAAAACCAGTTCTGCTCATGCAGAACCATCCACCAGAGCCATCAGGCAGAGCCATCCTGGAAGGAGGGGCTGGAGGATGGTTCTCTCCACCTTTGGGGTGTCCTGCCTTCTGACCTACTTTCAGTTCTTGTTTATAAGTCAATAAACAGCTAAACTTGGCCTCCCAGTCCGTGCATGTCTGGGAATGGCATCATCTCTTCCCCACGGCTGCCAGCACCTGCACTGGGGCTCAGGGCAGTGAACAGTCCTCATTCAGGACTCTCTTGCTGCTTAAAATGTGTGCCACAGTTTGTTCTGAGCCTGTTTCCTGGGGAGAGATGAGATTTGGGCATTTTTGGGCATTGATTCCAGCAGAGGCTTCTGTAACCTGGAGCAGGTCAGGGCTGCCTTGGAGCATGGCACAGACCATGGTGCTGCCTCCTGATTTTTGAATTCCATGCCTGATTCTTTGCTTCTCTGTGTCTTCCCTCCCTCCTTCCTGGAAACTCATCTCAGCTCTGAAGTGTTTGCCTCCCTGGGAATACTCCGCTGCCTGCAGGGATCTCCTGTGACCCTGTAGGGATGTGCTCCGTGGTCTGGTCACTGTCTCAGTGCCATAAATCCTGTCACACCCACAGACATCATTCCCATTAGACTAATTTGTCTTCTGCTGACTCTTCCTGAGCAGAACCTTGGGCTGTGCAGGTTGTTAAACCCCAAGGATAAAGGTGTGGATTGCAAATTGAAGACCAGGGAAAAACCCTGCCTGCAAGCAGTGAGGAAGTGGGAAAATGGGAAAAATGAGCAGCTCAGAAGGGATGTGAGAGTGGCTTGGATTTGGGGGTATCAGGAGGATTTGCTGGAAGAAAAAGCAAAATATCCATTTCCCTGCAGAAACTGATAGAAAGGGTTGGAAATCCCCAGTGGAGCAGAGCATGCATGTTCTGTGTGTGCAGCCCTGGCTGGCAGTGGGCTTTGTCCCTCTCTGCCCTGCTGCTCCTCTCTGTGCCCTACTCCAGAGCTGTTTGCCAGCTGCCTCCTCAGGGCCAGCATTCCCAGCCACGTGAGGCGGGTGGGTGATACAGCCCAGCCAGCTGGGGATGGGATTGTGGGAATGCTGCTTCCTCCCCACTTCCTACAGCTCCAAAACAAGAACCTCCAGCACACGTGAGCAGCTCCAGGCAAAGGCTGGGGAGCTCTGTTGGGGTTGCAGGAGGAAATTCCAGTGGAAGCCAAGGCTGGCTTGACCTCATTAGAGGCAACCAAACACCTCCCTCCCCAAGAAGCCTTTCTTGTTGCCGAGGTGAGTGCTGGGGTCTGCTGTTGCACGCCTCCAGGCACTTCTGAGCAGGAATTCTGTCTTCTCCCACAGCCTGCTTTAGTCACGTCTCTCTCTCCTGCTTTTTTCTCTTCTGAAGTTTCCTCCCAGCAGCTGCTCAGCTCTTGGATGCAGTTTGGCACATCCAATCTGGTGGCACTGTCATTTGGAGCTGAAAGGAATTTGCATTTTGGTGTTCAGGGAGATTTTTCAGGCGTGTAGAGCCATCCCGTGAAATATGAGTTGGTGGAATCGAAACTGAATTATGTTTTTCAAATTCTTAATAATTACATTGGAGGGATCAGCATAAATTATTATTATTTTAAGAAAGTGGTTTTAAATTAGCTCTAAACCAGCTGGAGAGAAGGAATTATGAACTAGCAATGTTATCCTGCAGCTGGGGAGTTTTCCTGCTCTGATTAATGGCAGGTACTTCCCATGGTTCAATCTGAGACCTGCTGGGCCAAGCTGGGCTGGGGTTTGGGTTGGAGACCCTTCCAAGTGACCTGAGCTCTGGTTTTTTCCTGGGACCGAGTTTCCATGGGATCAGGAAATGCTACCACTGCCAGGGTGAGCAGATCCCTTTGATGGCAATGTCAATACTTGGAGCAAAACCAGGACAGGACAAGGAGGCAGCTCCTCCTCACAGCTTTGTCCTGTATGAACCTCCTGAGGCAGCATTTTGGCTTTGAGACAAAAATAACCCACAGGAGGATCTATATTCTGCTGGAATGCTCCTGGCTGCAGTAGGTCTTCCTGAAAAACCTCAGCCTGTGTTTGGAGTCATGCCATGGATTCCCAGATCTGCCAAGAATCCTCAGCCTGTGGAGTCATGCTGTGGATTCCCAGATCTCCCTGAAATCCTCAGACTGTGCTTGGAGTCATGCCGTGGATTCCCAGATCTCCCTGTAATCCTCAACCTGTGTTTGGATTCATGCCATGGATTCCCAGATCTCCCTGAAAAACCTCAGCCTGTGATTGGAGTCATGCCATGGATTCCCAGACCTGCCGAGAGTCCTCAGCCTGTGGAATCATGCTGTGGATTCCCAGATCTCCCTGAAATCCTCAGCCTGTGTTTGGATTCATGCCATGGATTCCCAGATCTCCCTGAAATCCTCAGCCTGTGTTTGGATTCATGCCATGGATTCCCAGATCTCTCTGAAAAACCTCAGCCTGTGATTGGAGTCATGCCATGGATTCCCAGACTTCCTGAGAATCCTCAGCCTGTGGAATCATGTCAGGATTCCCAGATCTCCCTGAAATCCTCAGCCTGTGCTTGGAGTCATGCTGTGGATTCCCAGGTTTGGGGTCAGCCTTGCTCCATTCCGTGCTGAGTCTGAGTTATGGGAAGTCTTTCAAGCTGCCTGATGAGCATTTTTTGCTGGAAAACACCAAATTAGCAGGACATGGAGTCAGCTTATAGAGAATTGTGGCTATTTGCATATTTAATAATTTGCAAATCATGAAATGCAGGTGATTTGATGCCTCCAGAAGGAAAAATGCATGGGAAGAGAACAAAAACCACGATGAAACATACTGCCAAGAGGAAACCTGATTTTAGTGCTGTAACCCAGTTGGTCAAGGACTCCCTGAAGTTAAAAAGACAAAAGTTTTCAGTGCTCTAAAGCACTAAAGTGCTCCCTGTTCTGTGCTGGCTCCTGTCTGCCCCGGGAGTGTGTTACGAGGTGGGGAAGAGCCCATAAAGCTCTGCCTAGAAAGGGAAATGAGGTGAGGAGGTTTTGCTGAGCAAGATGAATGATGAAGGGGAAAGACTGTTGCTAAAGCAGCCCTGGCGTGGTCATGGGGCAGCAATGAAGGAATGGGGGTCACTGTGGGGGTGGAGGTGCCATAAACTGGTCATTACAGCAGGAAACGGGAAGTGCAGGGCCCTCACCCCAAGCCCAGGTTTAATGTGTGGCCTTGAGCAAATCACCTCACCTTGATTTACCCCTGCTCCCACTCCTGCTCCTGGGAGGGAGGGTTTGACACTCCATGGGTTCAGGAGGTAAAGGACTTTATTATTTTATGGATGGATGTGCACCCAGTGCCCACAGGAGCCAGAAGGAGGTGCAGCATTGACCCTCGTGTGTATTGTCTCTGTAGCTCAAATTCAGTATTTATAGACCCCAGAGTAGCTGGGAAAGGAAAATTGTCGCCCTGTTCTTTTAAAAGTTTTCAAGTTCTTCTAAAAGTTTTCTATACCTTCTGATGTTTACATATTTCTACTAGAGCTTCTCACGCCCTGTCATGTAAATAATGATTGTTTTGCATTCTTCTTTGTGGGAAGAGAAAATTAATAAACTCTTAAGTTAACCAGTGTGGTTGAAGGAGTAACAATTTCTTCCTCCAATCCACTGTCACTTTTAGAATTCTATATATTGCAAGGTCAGAAATAAAGTTCCTCTCTTTTCCCTCTTTTGCATCTAGCGTGAATGTGAGAGTTATTTCATGTCCTAGTGCTACAGAAAATCATCCTTAATACTCTTAATACTTAATACTCTTTATTCCAGCTGAGGAGCTCTCTGGCATTTTAGAGGAAGCACATTTCTCTGTAAATGGAGATGAGCTTCCAGCTTTTCTTGAGGATGTGTGAAGTTTTCTTGCTGCTGCCTCAGAAATGGCTTCATCCTTGTGCACTAATGTGCTTTACTGCCTGAGTTCTCACAGAAACAGCCAGTGGTGCTATTTATTTGTGTGCTGTTGCCCGGAGGTGCTGGGAAAGGGTGGTGATGCCTGTGGTGCGGAAGAAAAAAGCTTTTTTTAGAACACCTCATTTCTTGGAAAGTGATGTGTCCATTCCTTGTCTGATTTGCATCAGGACAGGAGGGAGGAGGAGGAAGGACTTTTGTCCAGGGGCAGGGAGTTGCCCTCTGTGGTGGAGCACCTGGACAAGGGTTCCATGCAGGAGATGACAACCTGATCCTTGCCAGACAAACAGATCACACTCAATTTTTGCTCAGCTGGCTGAGCACGTCTGTGAGGGCTCTCTTTATGGTTCATTGCTTGGCTCTTTTTGGAATGAAATTTCTGGCATAAAGCTTATGTATTTTATAAAAAAAGTTGGAGTTTTTTTCTCTCCCTTCCATAGGCTCTGCTCAAACACATTTGTGACAAAAAGTGGACACCCCTTCATGGTTTTCTCACCACCCCTGAGGGTTCTGAGCTCTGCCTCCCTCAGCCTCCCTGTGCAGATCCTGTGCAGAAAAGCCTGATAACACAAAATATTATGTTTTATTTTATGGGGTTTTCCAATGAAAACTGTTCTTCCAGACATCTTTGTCATCGAGTATTGTTTGCACTGAGTGAAGAAAGGTAAATTAGGTGCTGTAGATGTGCTGTGAACATCCTGAGAGCCGGAATGGCCAGAATTCAATAAATATCTCCTGTCCTGCTGTGTGGAAGAGGTTTTACAGCCACTTCTGTGAGCCAGAGGGAAGTTTGGTAAGAGGATCCACATTTACCCCTGAAAGAATTTCCTACCAAGGTCCTTGACATAGAAACCAAGAAAGAAAGAAGGATAAATAAGAGATAAATAAGAGATAAATAAGAGAAACCTGCAACTGCCTGTTCCAATGAGCACTTTGTTTGTCTCTCCTGACCAATGAGTGAAGTGTAAACTGAAGAGTTTTGTAAGAATGTATAAAAAGCATGCATTCTGGAATAAAAACAGGTTTGAAGCCTTCTGAAAATGGAGTGTTGCTTGGTGTTGTCTCCATCTCAACTCCGCCACGGCTGGGCTGTGTGTGTAGTGCCATTGGAATGGGAATGGCTGTGCTTAGTGGGTCACACCAGTGACCTGTCACCTCCTTCTCCTGGGCTTTTGTGGCCCTGTGGATGCTCCCCAGTTACCCATTTTTATAGAAAAGCTTTTATCAGTGTGAGTAGATTGCATTGTGCTCTGGCATCATCAGTGTGGCTCCCTGTCACTGCTCAGCTGTTATTGCTGGCTGATTGTACCTGCACAAGGATCTGTTGGTGCTGAATAAAAGAAATAAGGAAATGGGGAAACAATTTGAATAAAATAAATAAGGAAGAAAAAGAGATTAGAGCCCAAATGGTTTCCATTTTGCTAATTCACAGAATCAAAAAAGCACTAGGATGGAAGAGACCTTTGAGATTCAAATGTATGCATTAGAATAAAGACAATAGGAAAGTAGCAAATAAAATTTCACTGTTCTCTCAGGACAGCAAAAACAAAACTATTTTTTTCCCATTAGTAGGAATTGTTGCTCATAATAAAATCCTTCTGAGAGCATGGTGCTGATATTCTGCATTTCTCTGTGTGTGAGGGTGATCAGGTGTGACCCTCATGGTGTCCCTTTGTCCTGGAGCACCTCCAGCGCCAGAAGAAAACTCCATTTTTCCAAAGTACCACCCAAAAAGGTGCTTTTGGCGTTGTTAATTTTGGGGCAGGGCAGGCAATCACGGCACCATTAGGGCCTGGAACACTCCTGGATCCCTTGATTCATCCCCCACACATGGCTGGCAGCTGGCACCAATTTTTAGTCCTGGCCTAAAGAGAGGCTGGAGCTGCTGACCTGGTTCCAGCTGCCCTTGGAGCAGCAGCCTCGGTGACCTGCAGAGAGTTCCGTGGCTCTGTGTGCTGCCTCTGCTCTGGGGATGCTCTGCTGGAGGGAATGGAGTGATTCCCGAGAAAAGCATTCCTGCGGGAGGCAGAGGAGGAGCAGGGAGCAAGGCAAGCACGTGGAGCGGGGCAGGGTAGGTACTGGATGCCAGGGTTCAGCTGGAGAGGAATTTCTGCATCCCTCATGCTTTTATTGTGCCATAGAAATCTAATCCTGGAGGTTGCTCAGAGATGATGATGCATCACTCAAGTCCTTTATGGCCAGATGCTTTTAGAATGTGTCAGAGCTGTTCTGTCGCAGACATTTCTTGCCTTTGCTAAAGCAAGAACTCAAATCTTTGACCTGAAAGGGGACAATTTGCATTTGCTCACCACATATTAATTACTGCAGCTGATTAGTTGCCATGTGATGCTTTAATGTAGATTTGCATCCCCGATTTGGTTCTTTTTTTTTTTTTTTTTTTTTTTTTTTTGAGAGAGAATTGATGTATTTCTGTAGCGTTTCACAGCAGCTGGGGAAAAGGTGTGATGCAGGCACCCCAGCTGCTTGTGGATAAATTAAAGTTTTCCTAGAGATGTGATTTCCAGCTGAGGATCTCAGTCACCAAATCCTGGGATTCAGAAGGGCTGCGCTGCGCATTTAGCCCGCGGTTTATAAAGTTGCTCTGGGTGCTGGGGACTCTGAGGTGGATGAGGAGCCCAGTGAGCCCGGCAGGAGGCAGGGACAGCTGCGGCTGTGTCGGGCGGGGAGCGCAGCCCGGCCGGCCCCGGGGGCACAGCGCTACCTGCCGGGAATGCGGGAACGCTGCCGGCCTCCTCCAGCATCCCCGCTCCGGGTCAGCTCCTGTCCTGACCCGCCCGGGGCACTGAGCGGTGTCTGAAAAACCTTTATTCCATTTTCGGTCTCATGGGAAGGGTGAGACGATACAGATGTTATAATTCACGCCATCACAATCAGAAGTCAACCATTTCCTAATTACAATACACAATACTGTGTTTTAATTGCACTAGAAGTGTTTCTTGGCCTGTCAGCTTTTGCCGCCCCATGCTGGAAATGCCTTAAAGCCAATCTGCCCCATCAGCCCTGGCAGCTCTCAGAGCCGCAGCAGGAATCTCTCCAGGCAGCCTGAGAAGAATTTCACCTCTCCTGCACAGATCAGGCTGGCAGCGGGGCTCCTGCCTGTTGGATTGAGTTTGTTTAAGTGGGGCACTAATTTGTTGGATTAAGCCCTTCCCTGACTCAGAGATGGGGCAATTGAGAGGTGTTTGAAAAACTTCTATTCGATTTTCAGTCTCATGAGAAGGGTGAGACAATACAGATGTTATAATTCACATTATCACAATCAGAAGTCAACCATTTCCTAATTACAATACACAATATTGTGTTTTAATTGCACTGTGTTTCTTGGCTTGTCAGCTTTTGCCGCCCCATGCTGGAAATGCCTTAAAGCCAATCTGCCCCATCAGCCCTGGCAGCTCTCAGAGCCGCAGCAGGAATCTCTCCAGGCAGCCTGAGGAGAATTTCACCTCTCCTGCACAGATCAGGCTGGCAGCGGGGCTCCTGCCTGTTGGATTGAGTTTGTTTAAGTGGGGCACTAATTTGTTGGATTAAGCCCTTTCCTGACTCAGAGATGGGGCAATTGAGAGGTGTTTGAAAAACTTCTATTCGATTTTCAGTCTCATGAGAAGGGTGAGACAATACAGATGTTATAATTCACGTTATCACAATCAGAAGTCAACCATTTCCTAATTACAATACACAATATTGTGTTTTAATTGCACTAGAAGTGTTTCTTGGCCTGTCAGCTTTTGCCGCCCCATGCTGGAAATGCCTTAAAGCCAATCTGCCCCATCAGCCCTGGCAGCTCTCAGAGCCGCAGCAGGAATCTCTCCAGGCAGCCTGAGGAGAATTTCACCTCTCCTGCACAGATCAGGCTGGCAGCGGGGCTCCTGCCTGTTGGATTGAGTTTGTTTAAGTGGGGCACTAATTTGTTGGATTAAGCCCTTCCCTGACTCAGAGATGGGGCAATTGGGAGGTGTTTGAAAAACTTCTATTCGATTTTTAGTCTCATGAGAAGGGTGAGACAATACAGATGTTATAATTCACGTTATCACAATCAGAAGTCAACCATTTCCTAATTACAATACACAATATTGTGTTTTAATTGCACTAGAAGTGTTTCTTGGCCTGTCAGCTTTTGCCGCCCCATGCTGGAAATGCCTTAAAGCCAATCTGCCCCATCAGCCCTGGCAGCTCTCAGAGCCGCAGCAGGAATCTCTCCGAGCAGCCTGAGGAGAATTTCACCTCTCCTGCACAGATCAGGCTGGCAGCGGGGCTCCTGCCTGTTGGATTGAGTTTGTTTAAGTGGGGCACTAATTTGTTGGATTAAGCCCTTCCCTGACTCAGAGATGGGGCAATTGAGAGGTGTTTGAAAAACTTTTATTCGATTTTCAGTCTCATGAGAAGGGTGAGACGATACAGGTGTCACTATTCACGTTATCACCATCAGAAGTCAACCATTTCCTAATTACAATACACAATATTGTGTTTTAATGGCACTAGAAGTGTTTCTTGGCCTGTCAGCTTTTGCCGCCCCATGCTGGAAATGCCTTAAAGCCAATCTGCCCCATCAGCCCTGGCAGCTCTCAGAGCCGCAGCAGGAATCTCTCCAGGCAGTCTGAGGAGAATTTCACCTCTCCTGCACAGATCAGGCTGGCAGCGGGGCTCCTGCCTGTTGGATTGAGTTTGTTTAAGTGGGGCACTAATTTGTTGGATTAAGCCCTTCCCTGACTCAGAGATGGGGCAATTGAGAGGTGTTTGAAAAACTTTTATTCGATTTTCAGTCTCATGAGAAGGGTGAGACAATACAGATGTTATAATTCACGTTATCACAATCAGAAGTCAACCATTTCCTAATTACAATACACAATATTGTGTTTTAATTGCACTAGAAGTGTTTCTTGGCCTGTCAGCTTTTGCCGCCCCATGCTGGCAATGCCTTAAAGCCAATCTGCCCCATCAGCCCTGGCAGCTCTCAGAGCTGCAGCAGGAATCTCTCCAGGCAGCCTGAGGAGAATTTCACCTCTCCTGCACAGATCAGTCTGGCAGTGGGGCTCCTGCCTGTTGGATTGAGTTTGTTTAAGTGGGGCACTAATTTGTTGGATTAAGCCCTTCCCTGACTCAGAGATGGGGCAATTGAGAGGTGTTTGAAAAACTTCTATTCGATTTTCAGTCTCATGAGAAGGGTGAGACAATGCAGGTGTCACTATTCACGTTATCACAATCAGAAGTCAACCATTTCCTAATTACAATACACAATATTGTGTTTTAATTGCACTAGAAGTGTTTCTTGGCCTGTCAGCTTTTGCCGCCCCATGCTGGAAATGCCTTAAAGCCAATCTGCCCCATCAGCCCTGGCAGCTCTCAGAGCTGCAGCAGGAATCTCTCCGGGCAGTCTGAGAAGAATTTCACCTCTCCTGCACAGATCAGGCTGGCAGGGGGGCTCCTGCCTGTTGGATTGAGTTTGTTTAAGTGGGGCACTAATTTGTTGGATTAAGCCCTTTCCTGACTCAGAGATGGGGCAATTGAGAGGTGTTTGAAAAACTTCTATTCGATTTTCAGTCTCATGAGAAGGGTGAGACGATACAGATGTTATAATTCACGCCATCACAATCAGAAGTCAACCATTTCCTAATTACAGTACACAATATTGTGTGTTAATTGCACTATAAGTGTTTCTTGGCCTGTCAGCTTTTGCTGTCCCCATGCTGGAAATGCCTTAAAGCCAATCTGCCCCATCAGCCCTGGCAGCTCTCAGAGCCGCAGCAGGAATCTCTCCAGGCAGCCTGAGGAGAATTTCACCTCTCCTGCACAGATCAGGCTGGCAGCGGGGCTCCTGCCTGTTGGATTGAGTTTGTTTAAGTGGGGCACTAATTTGTTGGATTAAGCTCTTCCCTGACTCAGAGATGGGGCAATTGAGAGGTGTTTGAAAAACTTCTATTCGATTTTCAGTCTCATGAGAAGGGTGAGACAATACAGATGTTATAATTCACGTTATCACAATCAGAAGTCAACCATTTCCTAATTACAATACACAATATTGTGTTTTAATTGCACTAGAAGTGTTTCTTGGCCTGTCAGCTTTTGCCGCCCCATGCTGGAAATGCCTTAAAGCCAATCTGCCCCATCAGCCCTGGCAGCTCTCAGAGCCGCAGCAGGAATCTCTCCGGGCAGTCTGAGGAGAATTTCACCTCTCCTGCACAGATCAGGCTGGCAGGGGGGCTCCTGCCTGTTGGATTGAGTTTGTTTAAGTGGGGCACTAATTTGTTGGATTAAGCCCTTCCCTGACTCAGAGATGGGGCAATTGAGATGTGTTTGAAAAACTTTTATTCGATTTTCAGTCTCATGAGAAGGGTGAGACAATACAGATGTTATAATTCATGCCATCACAATCAGAAGTCAACCATTTCCTAATTACAATACACAATATTGTGTTTTAATTGCACTAGAAGTGTTTCTTGGCCTATCAGCTTTTGCCACCCCATGCTGTAAATACCCTAAAGCCAATCATCTAAAATTGCCCCTCGTGGGTCCTACCACAATGCATCTTTCATAGTTCTGTTTCTCCAAAGTATCCAGTCCTGTTTATAAAATCGGCCTTTAAAACTTTTTTCTAGCTCCATTTCTCTCTCAGCAATATCTGTCCTATTCCATGGCATTTCTAAGTCAGCAGTTCTTATCTCAAAGTTTGCATACAAATGCATACTATGTGAGCCTTCTGTCAGGCTTTAAGAATTCTCTACAAATTCATTTCCCACAGCTCAGCTCCAGGAACACCTTCCCCCTGCCAGGAACACCGGCATGGATGTGCAAACACACACACACACGTGTGCTCCTTCCCTTCCCCGAGCCCCCCACACAGGCATTTCTCCCTCAAATCTCTTCCCTAAGAGTATTTGTGCTCGGGATGGACACCTACAATTGTCTAAATTCCATTTTTCCCCCCTAATTGTTTCTCTGTTTAAAGTTAATAAAACAACCACTAACTGTAGCAGAACAGCCAGCTAGGAGGAGGTGCCTGCTTAGATGTCGAAGTGGCAGCAAGGAAAATTGGAAAATTGGTGTTTTGGGGAAAGAAAATGAGATTTTACAGATTCAAAGCTCTGGGTAGCTTCTGCTGTTTTACACAGCAGCTTTAAGGTGTTCTTCTCTGACAGGAAAAAAAAAAGACCTTTTAATTCTGTCATATTTAAACTGGAACACTGTTTCCTCCTCCTTCCTCCTCCTTCCTCCTCCTTTCTCCTCCTCCTTCCTCCTCCTTCCTCATCCTCCTTCCTCCTTCTCATCTCTGGTGTCTAATTTATTACAAATGTATTTGTCATTTTAGGTGAAAGAGGCTGACAATGTCCTATGAGGAAGACAAAGCTGGGAACCCCCAGATGGAGGCTGCAAAACACAGCCAAAATCCCCAAAAGTTTCTGTTTCACAACAGGGAACTTGATTGTGCAAAGCAATAAGGGGCATCCTACCAAAAATCTCCATTACAAAGTCTCCTGTCTTTTAAGGGACATGGGAATCATTTATGTCCATGTTTACTGACAGCTGGGAGCAGATTCAGCTTTATTTCCTTTATTCGTGTTTAAGGAAAAGCAGCAGCCCAGGTAAGACAGCGACATTTGCTGAACATTTCCTCCACAAAAACACAATCCTCACACGGAGCTGAAATAATTGATGCACTTGTGTGTTTTACAAGCAGTGAGAATCCCGAAATTAAATGAGCAGATGTGAATGAATATGTGTGGCAACCTGACACACTAATGGCTTTCCATCCAGGGCTGAGGTGAACGAGCTGAGGAGAGGCCTAAAAGCAAATCTGAAAGTGCCACCTCATTAGGCTGGGATGGGTAAAGCAGCCCTGCAGTTCCAGCACACAAAGGCTTCCCTCTGTGCCTGATTTTCTTGGCATCCAGTCCCAGAAAACAATGCCCAAAAGCACCTGGAGCAACACCAGGACTTAGAATTTCCAACACGCATACAATAACACACCTCTAAACATGGCCTGGGCTGAAGGTCTGGGGGGTAAAAAAAAATAAAAAATTGTTGATAGAATTGCTGACAACAACGTGCTAGCAACGTGCAGGAATGTGCTCCGTGCCTGTGCACAGGGAGGGGGGAATTTTCAGCCCAGCCTTCAGAGCGTGGCTGCTGTTCCAAGGAATCCTTGACCCTGCCCAGGCTCTGTGCATGCGCAGCTCTGCCTGGCGTGAGGCTGCTCCTCAGTTGAGAAAGTGATTCCCTGGCTCTGGAAGGCAGGGAGTGCTCTGGGAATGCTCTGGGAATGCTCTGGGAATGCTCACAGACAGGGCAGGCTGCTGGCAGGGGCAGCCACTTCTTGCTGGCAGAGGGGAGGGCTCGCTGAAATCCAGCCCTTCTGGTTCTGAGTGCTGATGGAAAAGCAGCCCTCAGAGCCAAGGATAAAGAGAGGAGGTTGAACACACCGGGGTTGTGCCTGGCAGAGGAGGATGGCAAAGGAGCTGTGACTTGTGGGCCCTGGGGGAAAGCAGGAAGAGCAGTAAATCAAGGACAAGCTCGATCTGTATCTAACAGAGAGAGGTCCTGCAGGGTGTGTGTGACAGAAACCACAGATTTGCTCTGGATGGAGCAGGGTTTTTGGGAATGGTGGGGATATTCACACTGTGTTGCACTCCATGGGGAGGTAGATTGGCAAAAAAAATGGCGCAATGCTGGTTTTTGGCTTCTTTTTCTGCCTCTGTCAAGGTTGGGATGGAAGTGCTCGAGACGGTATTTCGTGTTCAGACTCAGGTGTTTATTATTTCCTATCTATAATCACAGTCTTACCAGTCCTGAGTTCTACAGCATTCTACTAACAAGCTACAAAATGGCTCACTACCCTTCTCTACAAGGCCTTTTAAGGCCAAATTATCCAATTAAAAAATGTCACCCAAATTCTTTTCACTTTTAACCCAAAGCTCTCAGTATCCAGGGTTCCAACAGAGCAACACAAATGCAGGTGTGATTTTTGTGTGGAGAGAGCTGGCTGGGCAGCAGAGGCACTCTGGGGACCTGCATCTAAAGGCAGTAATGAGGATCCACCCCCTGGAATACTGGCTGGGAAGGGGCTGGGTGCACCTGGAAACTGCAGACGAACTCCTCAGCATCGGAGCTGTGCACCAGCTGGAAATGAAGGTGCAGAGGTGTGTGAAGAGCAAAGCTGGAGCTGCCTCCAGTCTAGAACGTTCAGAGGATGCAGGTGTTGGCAGGTACGCGGGGAACTCGTTTTAAACCTCGAGTGTGAACAGAGAAAACTGAACGAGCCTTTCTAAGCCCCCAGGCACCCTGTGAAAGCGACCAGAGAGAGAGAGAGCAGCGCTCCCTCGCCTGGGATTTGTGCAGCACGGATGTTGGAGTGCGTGGGAAGGGTGCCTGCGTGGATCTATTCGATCCAGCATCTCTAAACCGGCGTTCATCACCCTGTGGGGCTCCTCTGCACGGCCCTGCTCGCTCCATCCTGGCTGGAGGCTGCTCGGGGGGAGCAGGGTGAGGAGCACAAGGGGGTCCCTGCATTTGGAGGCGCGGGGGTTGCAGGGCTGGCTGTGGGAGCGCTGCAGGGCTGGGCCGGCGCTCTGGGAGCAGCTGATGCCGGCGGTGGCTCCGCTGTGTGCCCGGGCAGCCGGGAGGGGCCGGGCTGATGTGATGGGGATGGCAGAGGAAGCTGCCGACGTGGCCAGACACGCAGGGCTCTGTTCCCACTGCCCTGTCCCAGCCTCAGGGACCATGACAGTGAGGGATTAGTGGGGGCAGGGTGCTGAAATTATTTTTATCTCCTCGTCTTGTTGTGCCTGTGCACAAGTGCCAGCCTTTTCAGCCTTTTTTTTTTTTTCTCTTTTTTTTCCTCCTGTGAAGCATTAACTGGGTGGGTTGCCATAGCAACCCCCGCATGGTAAATTGGGCTGCTTTTGCAGAGATTTCTCCCTCAGCAGTCAAGATTTCTCTCTCTCTCAGCATTGCATCCCCTTCCCCATGTCCCCTGGAGTGCCAGTGCCCTTTGAGGTGCCCTAAAGGCCACCCCTGCCCTCCAGCCAGCTCACGGGAGGCACCAGGGCTGGGGCAGGGCGGGAAGGAGCAGCTTGTGCATCGTCCCGGTGTGGGATGGGGCTGGAAGGATCTCTGCTCTCCATCCCTTGTGCAGGGCTCAAAATTGAAACAGGCTTTGAGTTTGATATCCCGATTCTTTGCAAGTTTTCCTGAAGAGGGCAGGGAGATGTTTGCTGCTTGTCCTGAGCAGGCACGGGGTGACACTGGAGTGGTTCCCAGTTAAACCCAGATTATAGCAAGAGTGAAACGATCTTATCCTTTCATTCAGCCTCTCTGAGCGAGCCCAGAGAGGTTGGCTTTGAAAACAAAACCCAACACAGCTTGTGGCAGGTTAGGAGTCTGGGTGGACTAGAGGTGTTTATTGCAAATCACCTTGGATCTTGTCTGTGGTAGGCTCGAGGTGAAGAATAAACTTCTCCGGAGCTGGGGAAGAGGGTGTTACCTCCCTGACATGTAACTTTTCATCTCAAAATCCACCCAAATCCAAGGCCAGTTTCACCAGAGGTTTTCTTCACCTCAGGGCCCCATTTCCCTTCTTTAAATAGCAGCTACAATGCTGGTCTGGAAAGGAGTAATTGAGGTTGGTACATGAGTGATTCTGAGGGAAAACTCATTACTTTTTCAGGATGTTTGTTTGCCAATATAGTTTGAATTGTTTGGCAGGGCTCTGGGGTGCCTGGGGTTAAAGCAGAAAAGGCTTCTGTTTCTACCTGAGGAGCAGCAGGCAGGAGCAGAAGGGGCTGGGGGTCAGTCAGTGACTCTGACTGAGTCTGTGTGGTCGAGCTGCTGCTTCATCTTAATCCTCTTGGCCCCTGAGTCTCATCCCTGGCAGGATTCTCTGTAATAGATGTAATTAGAGTGGCAGCAGCACAAACAGTGCAGCCCTGCTGATCCCTGCTCTGCGTTCTGCCAGGGCACCTGGCTGCCTGGGAATAGCTCTGATTTCCATGGTGCTTTGTGGAACAGGTGGTTGTCAAAGGAGACAGCCAGGGATGTGTTCCAGCAGCTCCTGGGGCTATAAAAAACCCACCCCCAGCACTCGTCTGCTGTGCATGGGATGGATTGTTCCAGAAGGGTTAGGAGCAAATCCTTGAGGCTTAACCTGCCCTTCCCTTTGTGCTGTTGTGATGATAACGAGGGGCAATGGGACAAAAGAAATGGCTCAATGTCCTTCATGCAGCTCTGGGTATCACATTTGCTGTTCTGTCTTCCCAGGGAGGAAATCAGATTTTAAGGTTTGTATATCCATGCTGGATGAGTTCTAAGGGGGGGATGGAATACTGGCATCAGCAACCTGCAAGCTGCTGGTCTCCCTGGTCACACCTGGTGCCTGCAGGTACATTAAATGGGTTTGTTTTCTCCTGGTGGGCTGCTGGAAGAGTGCACAGGAACCCAAAGAAGCCTGGGAGCAGAGGGAACAGTGAGGACAACCTGACAGCCAGTGTGTGGCTTTGGCCAGTCCCTGCTGGAATACTTTTGGCTGCAAAGATTTAGGGAATTCCAGTCAGCTGTGGGCTGGACCAGGGCAGAGCAACCTGTGCAGTCAGCACAGTGAGGCAGAACGAGGCACCAGGAGGGTGTCCTTCGCTGGGAATTGCTTGGAGCAGCCACTGGAGCCTGGGCAGGCTGACGTGCAGGCAGCTGCTCTGTGTGGCCGCTGGCAGATGATGAATGCAGCCTGCTGACACAAACACAATTTGGTGATGTCTAGGAAAAGTGGTGGCTTTGTTCTGTGCCTGCTTCACTCCAGCAGTGCAGGGACCTGATCTCACGTGTGTGCCCCTGTGTCCACCCCCAGGAGGCCACAGAGCTGTGGCAGTGGCTGCCACCAGTGGCCAGCTGAGAGCCCGAGTACAGCTGGAGCTGATTTTTCTGCTGCCTGCAAACATGTCTGGGTGGGTCTGGCCACCTGCATGCTGAGTTTTGGCACTGCCAGTCACTCCTGTGTCATTCTCTGGTGGGGCTGGTCAGGTTTAATTCAATAGATTGTGCTGTGTGTGGAGCTGCAGGTGCTTTAAAAGGAGCACATGTAACAAATGTTTCATGTCCCCCTCTCTGTCCACTGTGACCTTCAAAGCTGGAGGAACCCTCCAGGGCACAGTGGCTCCTGTCCAAGGAGAGAAAGCCCAGCCTGCTGCTGGCATTAAATTCCCTGGAATCAGGCAGGAACATGAGGCGAGAGGATTTCCCAGTATTTCCCACTGTGACCTTCAGAGCCGTGCAAATGTTAGTATTAAACTTATTAGCAGCAGAGGCCTTTCTGTGACCCCACAGGGATAACTCCCCCCATTTCCCCCCCGCCCCTTGGCTTTTTTTGGAGGCAGGACAGTGATGCTGATCTGTAGAGACCGGACGAGGAGCAAGGGGTACAAATGGAAAGAGGGGAAAGTCAGATTTTGGGAAGAAATGCTTTGCTGTGAGGGCGGTGACAGGGCATCCGGGGAGGTCGTGGCTGCCCTGGACGTGCTCGAAGGTTGGATGTGGTTTGGTGGGAGTTGTCCCCACACATGGCAGGGGGTGGGACTGGCTGAGCTTTAAGGTCCATTCCAACGCCCTAACACTCCTCGATTATATGATACTCTCTGTGTGATGCCTCCAGCCAAGCTGGGCGCTGCCCGCGGGACCACCGGAGCCCCAGGCTGCTTGCGCTGAGCCGGGAGGAGCCCGGCGCGCCCGGGGCCGGGGGAGGCGGCCGCGCATGTGCCGGCCGTGCCCCCCGCCCGGGCTCCTCCAGCATCCTCGGCATCCTCCTCGGCATCCTCCTCGGCATCCTCCCCGCCGGGCGCTGCGCCCCGCAGTCCGCGCAACAAAAGCGCCGCGGCCGCGCCCCGCGGAGCCGCTCCCGGCGCGGGGCACCTGCTGCTGCTGCTGCTGCTGCTGCTGCTGCTGCTGCTGCTGCTGCTGCTGCTGCTGCTGCTGCTGCTGCTGCTGCTGCTCCAACGCTGCTGCCGATCCAGCGCTGCTCCCGCTCCGCTCCGCCCGCGCCCTGCGCAGCGCCGGCCGCGCCCGCGGAGCCGCGGAGCTGTCCGGGCTCGGGCTCCGTGCGGGCTCCGGGCTCGGGCTCTGTCCGTGGTGCTGCCGCCCCCGCGGCCGAGCGCAGCCCCCGGACCGCGCCCGCCCGGCCGCTCCCCGCCCGGCATCCTGTTGCGCCGGGAGCGCGGCGAGCGGCGGAAGAGCATCCTGCCGAGGAGCCTGAGCGCCGGCCCGCCTCGGAACAATGGCTGCGCTGCCGCGGCTGCTCTGCGCGGCCGCGCTCGCCCTGCTGCTCTGGGGTAGGTGCTGCCATTCCCTCTCCCACCCGGCGCCGCTGGGGCTTGCCGCTGGCAGGGCGCTGCTGGAAAGAAGGGAGGATGCT
This sequence comes from Anomalospiza imberbis, assembly GCF_031753505.1. NCBI lineage: Eukaryota > Metazoa > Chordata > Aves > Passeriformes > Viduidae > Anomalospiza > Anomalospiza imberbis. The sequence goes on from NC_089704.1 coordinate 3,894,615, forward strand.
CCCTTCGCGCCTGCCCTCCGAGTGGGGCTTTTGTTGTCGGGAGAAGGGAATTACGCTCGTGCGGAGTTGGTGTGGGTGTGAGGGAGTGAAAACACCTCAGCGCCGAGCACAGAGCATGTGCTGGTCCCTTAGTGTTTGCTCTTGGTCTGGGGTTTGCAGCGTAATTTGACATCGAGTTGCCTCGGGGAGGGTGTGCAGCCCATTAAGAGGTGTTTTAGTGCCGGTTTCCCGTGCAGTCTGTGTAAACTGGAGTTAATCAATCGATTGCAGCTGCAGTTTGATTCCAGCCACGAGAGGAGGTTGGGTGGTTTTGCCACATTCGATGTGCGTGTGCCTTCAGCCCTATGTGTGGGTGCCTGTCTGTGTGTACAGATCTCGTTTTTCAGATTAAAGCAGGATCCAGGAGCTTTTCCTTATTTCTCCCTGGAAGCTGCTGCTGTCTGTGGAGCTGGTAGTACGGGAGAATTGGAACCAGGCTGCTTCCAGGAATAGTCCCGGGATAATATATTGCTTGAGAGAGTGGGTTAATGGTGCCTCAGAGGCTGGGGAGGAGGAAGTAGCCAGCAAAGTCAGCGTCTGGGCTCTGGAGACAACCTTGGACAGACAGAGCCCGGGATTGTTCAGCCCAGGGGACAAATGTCAGCAGGGATTTGGTCGGGGATGTGGTGCTGAAATGATTCCTTTCTGCTCAAGCGTGTGGCTTCACATGCAATGATTTCTGTCCTCTTTGCAAGAGCAGTATTTGAGAGTTGCCAGCCTTAGCACAGCTCTGATTGGAAGCGTTTTGAGCAGGAATGCCTGGGAAATCAATAACTCCTCCTGCTGCCAAATTCACTCCCGTCCAAGCCCCTTGGTTCCCAGTAGTGCCCATGGAGCCCAGGGACAGGAAGGGTGCTGGACCCTCCCAGTTTTGCTGAATTAAAGCATCCAGACCTTCCAACTTGGCACAAAGAGCGAGCTGTTCCTCCACTCTGGAATTCTGGGCTTCCCCTCATCCCAGACTGTAATTGCTGCTCTTAACAGGAGCATGCCCAGCATGCATGGGAGGCAATGAACAATGCCTTTAAAGTGGCATTAATTACCAGGGAAAGATGAAAGCTGTGGCAAAGCAGATGCTGGAGAGGTGAATCTGTGTGAAGTGATCACCCTCTGTTAATTATTATGAATTATTAATATCTCAGGAGAAGGAAGCTTGGTAAAATTTGACATTTGAAACTTAATCTGTTATCAGACAGTGCTAGTAGCAAATCAAGCCATTTTCCATTCGGGACATTAATGCCAAGATGTGAATAACTGATGCTTCTCTAATTCTGTCTTAACGCTTCTTTCTCTGCTGCTCCTCTCCCCCAGCGGGATTTTGTTCCTCCGTGTGTGTGGAAGTCCCATCTGAGACAGAGGCTGTCCAAGGGACAGACATGAAGCTGCTCTGCATCTCCTGCATGAAGAGGGAAGAGGTGACGGCCAGCACGGTGGTGGAATGGTTCTACAGGCCCAATGGGGGAAAGGATGAGCCTGTATGTATGACTGGGATCTGAGTCCTTTCTGTTTCTTTCCTTGCTTATCCCATTTCCACACCTGGGCACAGCACAAACTCCTGGCAGGAAAAGCTGGAATCAGTTGTTGAATTCAAACATTTGGATTGTAGATTAATGAATGCCAATTTCCAGTCCCATTCCCTCAATACCTCAAGCCCAGTATCTGAGGATGTCAGATACGACTGACACTTGGTACCCTTGTCTGAATCAGCTCTGAATCCCAAAGCTGTTCTTTTGGAGGTGAAATTGGCCTCCAATAAATCTGCAGGGCAGGATTTACTTCTTTTTGCCTCAGAGAAAGCAGTGTTATCCCAGCTGTGGGAGGATCTCTGGGAGCTACTTTGGATCCCTGTCAGGAAAAGGTAAAATTGATTTTCAGAGTGAATCAAAATGGAAATTGGACAGATGAGGAGCAGCTGGAATTCAAGAGAGAATGGTGAAATGGAGAACTAGATGAAGGCTAAGTGCACATTTCTTTCTAGCTATTTTATCTGAGTCTGAAGCATTAAATCTATGCTATGATTGAGCAGGGCCACACAGGATGACAAATATTCTCCTTCTGTCTGAGAACTAAAAGGACCAGGCTAAGGAATGAGAAGGGAATTCACTTCCAGTGTCCCAGGAGATCCATTTGCCAGTGGCAGCCCAAAGAACACCAACCAAAGTGAGCTGGGGTGGGCAGGGTCATGATGGGGACTGTGGTCAGCCAGAATGTCACACTGTCATATTTGCCCTGCAGCACTTCCATCTCAGCTGAATACCCCAGGGCTTCCCAAAAAGGGCTGTTGGTCTTCCCTGTGGATATTCTGTGGATATTCCTCAGGTGATCTCACATGCACTGACTGACAGGCACATTGCTAGGCATGAAGAATCCCAGTTTTCTGTTCCATTGCTGATTTTTTGTGTCCACGTGCATCTGTGTTTTGCTGTGCCTTAGTTTTTCTCCCTCTGTGGTGGAGATACTGGATTCCTGATCACTCATTTTCCTGTCTTTTGTAAAGTCACCTGATACTTTGAGGCAAAGGACGATGAAACATGAATAGCTGCTGTTACCAAGGGAGCTCAGAACATCCCTGAGTGTAGCTGGAGGGGGATGCTGCCCCTGGCTCGTGCCATGGTGCTGTCTGAGGCAGAGATTAACCAGCACATCCCTTTCTATTTCCTCACAGATCTATCTATCTATCTATCTATCTATCTATCATCTATCTATCTATCTATCATCTATCTATCTGTCATCTAACATCTATCTATCATCTATCAATCATCTATCTATCTATCTATCTATGGAACTATCATCTATCTGTCTTCCTCACAGATCTACATATCTATTTCTGTTTATTTCCTCACAGATCTACGAGTACAGGAAAACAAACCACGAATTCCCAAGCCGCTTCAGCGGGCGGATACAGTGGAACGGGAGCAAAGACATGCAGGACGTGTCCATCACCGTGCTGAACGTGACCCTGAACGATTCGGGCATCTACACCTGCAACATCACCCGCGAGTTCGAGTTCGAGATCCACCGGCCCCTCTTCCAGAGCTCCAGGGTGATCCAGCTCACCGTGGTGGAGGAGGGTAGGAGGGTGTTTTGTGCTGTCACTGGCCGTGGGTGTTGTCACCCGCGGATGGAGTTTGTCACTGCGCCGCGGGAGAGGGCTCTGAGTTTGGCAGTGACAGACGCGGCTCAGGAGGAAAAACCTGTGGCTTGTTTGATGGCTGGAGGCTCTTTCTGGGCACGGGTTGGTTGTGTGTGAGTGTGGGAAGGCACAGTGAGCCGGGCACAGCTGGGCACAGCTGGGCACAGCTGGGCGGGCTCGAGCAGAGGTTTCCAGCTCCTCCCGCGGTGGCTCTGGATGTTACAGCAATGCCTTTCCCAGGGAGCCGCAGCGTTTCCTTGCTGCCACCCCCTCCCTCCGGGAACAACGACTCATTCTCCATTTTGATACCCGTCTCCTGCTTCTCCTCCTTCCCTTCGTGGTGCTCCTGAGTCCTTCTGTTCCTCTTGGTGTTGCTGGGTTCAGTGCTGAAATCCCGGCATGTTACAGACAGTACAGGGGATTCTGCTGCTCTCTCCAGAGCGGGCCGGGAGATTTCAGCCCTTTTGTCTGCCCTTTCCCCTCCCTCTCCCCTACGAGCACCTCGGGGTTTTGATCCTTTACAAATCACTGGTGACACAACAGAGCCGAGTAACACCAGCGAGTGGGACACGGGGAGGAAACAGAGCGTGAAGATGAGATAGGTGAGCAGTCCCTGAGGATGTGGGGGTGGCCCAGGATGCGAGCCAAGACAGGGCTGTGCGTGTTGGATCCCTCTGGGATCCTTGCCTGTTACAGGTCCCTCTCTTTTGCCCCCTCACAGCCTAAAGGCACCTGGAGATTCTGGCAAGGCGGGTTAGGAAGGATGACACAAGGGTGGAAAGAGTCCACGGAGCTGCATGGAAATGATCAGGGGTTATTTCATTTTATTCACAGCTGGAGAAGACTTCACCTCTGTCATCTCAGAAATTATGATGTATATTCTGCTGGTCTTCCTCACGCTGTGGCTGCTGATTGAGATGATCTATTGCTACAGGAAGGTCTCCAAGGCAGAGGAAGCTGCCCAGGAAAACGCGTAAGTGTGGAACCCCTGGAGGTGAGATCTGTTCTGCAAGAGCTCTTCATATGTCCCAGAGCTCTCCAATGTGTATAGACCCGTGCTAGTACAGGATAATCAGGTCTAAAATTGGTGATTCTTTCTTCCTGATGATTGAATAAATCATGTAATACTAATTCCTTCTGCCTCACCTCATGTACTGTAGAACCCCAAGGAACTGGTTCTGTACCAGCAGCAATCTGTGCCTGTAGGGTGTCCACAACATGGGACATACCCTGTGTAGTTTGTCAGAAATCCTCAATAAGGTGGAAAAAGTGAGTAGTGATTAAAACATGCTGGAAGACTGAAGGAAGACTAAACTTTGCTATGGCATGGGCTGGTTGGTGTTTCACACAGAATCACAGAATAATGAGGTTGGAAGAGACCTCTAAGATCATCAAGTCCAACCCATGCCCTAACACCTCAACTAGACTATAGCACCAAGTGCCACGTCCAGCCTTTTTTTAAACACATCCAGAGATGGTGACTCCACCAACCTCCCTGGGAAGACAATTCCAGTACTTTATTATTCTTTCGGTGAAAATTTTTTTCCTAATATCCAACCTGTACCTTCCCTGACGTAGCTTGAGGCTGTGACCTCTTGTTCTATCAGTTTGCTCTGTCCAAAGTCCTTGCAGTGTTTAGGAGCACCAAGAGTGTGCCCCCTTGCACCACACACCAGGTAGGGAGTGAACAGTATTCCAGGTTTGGACCATGTGGAGATGCTCTCCTGAAGGTCTGGTTTCATCCTGCCCCATTCCCATCTTTCCACACACTTGGCTCGGATTAGAGCACTCTTTGTCCAGGGGAGGGCTGGGCTGGGTGTGTAGGATTTTGGAGCAGGGAAGACTCGGCGTTTGCTCCTGCTTATGCCAAGGAGTTTCCTTCTGTGAGCATCTACAGGTGACATTTGTGACCTCAGACATGCTTCCAAGCATTCAGCAAAGGTGAGTTTACCCAAACTGGGCTTTACGCTGTGTGCTTTCCTCCTTCCCTCTAACTACAGGACAGACTATCTTGCAATTCCATCGGAAAACAAGGAGAACTGTGCTGTGCCTGTGGAGGAGTAGCAGAGAGGAGGCAGCGGAGTGAACGGCACCAAGGTGGGTCATGAAGAAGTGGTCACTCCTTGTGTCTGTCCACCCCTCAGCTTCCTTGTGCTGGGGCTGGAGACTCCTGGAGTGTGGCTGTGCTCCTCTGGAGCTTCCCCAGCAACCTTAGAAGCCATACAGGTGTCTTCAGGTGTGGTGTGTGCTGGTATTGTTTGAACCCCCAAACCAACACGATGTATTTATGCCTCCTTTACCTATTGCTGTGGAGTTGGGAATCTTCACTTTCCCCTGCACAAGGGCAGCTGTGCCCATGCCATGAGGACTGTAAGGGCTCTATCTCCAAAGGAAATGTGTTCTAGGAAGGAGTTTGTGTGCTACAGATTAAAATCTGGATCTTTTAATCTCAGTTCACCTCCCGTCAGTTCCTGTGCTATCTCTGTTGCCATCCTCACTCCTGTGAGCTCCAAGAGGAATTGTCTCCCTTGCAGGGGCTCTGAAGACAGAAGGACCACGCCACGCCAGCCAGCTTTGAGGGGGAGCTCTGCGCCGTCGGGAGGAACATGGGGAAGTGTAAATTCTCTTCCATTGGCCTTGGACCCTGTACAGCCTTGACTTTGGTCCTGTGACCCCATCTGAGCTGCCAGCCCAGTGCTGAAGGACTCCTCTGTGGAAGCATGCTGAGCAAACAGCACAGGGGTGTGGGCAGCACAGCTCCTTCCCGAATTTCAGTTTCACCATCACCTCAGTGGCTTTGTAAATGTTTCCTGTCACTTCTTAGCTGCTCTCACCACCACCTTCATTTGCTAAATATGCTACTTCTCCACTGCAGAGGTTAAGGGTATGTATGGCACGTTGCTGAGCTGCAGGACTGTGAACAAGGATCTCTTAGGGGGTTATTCCACACATACTGTGGCCCAAGTGGTTTTCTTGGTGTTAAAACAGGAAGAATGTAATTAATTCATGAAATCACTCTGAATTTTAGGCTGTCCATGCACAAGCAGAGTAGGGTGAGGACTGTAATGCACTAAAATTAGATATGTATAGTAGGAAGGACAGGTCCCTGTGCCACATTCACACTTTCTTCTGGAGGGAATTGAGAATACAGATCCTGAAGTATTCCTGCTTTAGGAATCAGGATGATGTAAGTATAAGAATCCCCTGTATCCCTCTCATTTCTCAAGTGTCAAACTCCTCATCCCCTTCCACCTGCCTGGCACAGCAGCTTTGCTCCTGGAGTACACAGTGGAGGAGGAACCTGCAACAGCTGGCAAGGCAGCAGGACAAGGTAGGGGATCCACCTTTTCCTGGGAAACCCCAACAAGGAAGGCAGCCTCATGCTGGTAGGCAGGAGAAATAAATAGGATGCAAAGCCCTCACAGCTTAGTAAAATGGTTGTAGTTTTATAACTGTGATGGTTCTCTGGTGCTGTAGCAGCACCATCTAGAGGGACAGACAGAAACCACCCACTTTTCCCAGTTAATCCTAATTCTCTCTTGAGGTAAGTAATCACCAGTATAAATAGTCTGGATTCATCCTAAATGATTTTCTGGTGCCAAGGAATCACACTGGAAGTTCCATCTTTCCTATGCAAACATACCTTTTCTGAGGGTTAAGCAGAATAAAAGTTGTTTTCTGCCCTTCAATACAGATCACTTGAGCTCAACAGCTGGGATTGGAAGGGGGGAAAGGCAGAACCATTGGCCAGGGTGGAATTGTGCTGTAAAACCAGCTGGGGAAGGTTTGGGTTTGCTGCATGGCACAGTTGTGACATCCCTGCTGCAATGGAGCCTGTGCTGCTTTGCCAGAGTTGACAAATTCTGCTCCACGTGTAAGTAGTTCCAATGTGCTGGTGACTCCAGGCATGCTCCCCACCCACGGAATCCCCTCTGCTTTGTTCTGCTGCTTTTTATGTGCTCACTAAAATCACGGAAATTACCCCATTTGTAAGTCAGGCTCAGGCCAGATTTCCAACTGGCACTTGTTCAAAGCCCTTTTTTTAGAGCGGGTGTCAACTTTAGTAAACTACTCCAGTGCAGTCTTGGTAGTAGGACTGCTCCCAAACCCAGAGCCAAGCCTGGCAAGGGGAGCACATTTTTCAGATGAAGTCTGGGCACCAGTTCCCAAAAACCTGATATCCAAAAGGGATTTCCAAAAGAATATCCAAGCAGCTCCTCTTTGAATTCAGCTGGATGTCGTCTTTTTCCCTGTGCCAGTTTGCCTGGCAGAATCCTGAGCTCAACAGAGGAGGGACTGGGTTGTAACTCTGGGGTTTCCAGCACTGCCCACAGCCCTGAGCCTATGGTGAATTTTAGGACAGCTCTATCTCACTCCAGCTCTGCTCCTCAGTCCCTGTGAACCACAGACAACCCTCTGGTGTCATACTGGTAAAACAGGAGTGAACCCAAGAACTTCTTGAGAGCTACCTCAGGTGGTAAAGAAGGGCCATCCCCTTGTCCTGCACCTCCCTGTATCCCACAGGCAACTTCTGGATGCTTTTTTGGACAAATCTTTCACTTTTCCAGTTTCTGCAGACAGAGGTGACCATTGCCACATGGTGTTCCAAGTAGGAGGAAATGGGGTGCAAAGATCTGCTCAAGAATCTCGCAGGAAAAAAAGGATAATAATTAAAAAATTGGTGATTCTTCAAGACCTGGAAGAGATGGTCCTGGCAAAGACTCTGTGTTTGTTTGGAATGAGAGAGGAGACTCTGGAACAGGCAGGATAATAAAAAGAACAAAGAGCCACGCTGGTTGTTGGATAGATTTTTTAATTGATACCGTACTTCCATGGTACTAACTACTTACACAGAGTTTGGCTGCAGAGCCTGTACAATTCCTACATTCCAGCACGTACGTTCCAGTATCGTTTTGAACCGTGGGTTGGTTTTTTTTTTGTTTTTTTTTTTGTTTTTTTTTTTTGCGCACAGCGCAAAGTTTCTGACAGTCGGGACAACTCCTAAAACAAACCCACAATCCTTCCCCCACCCACCCCAGAGTCACCTCAGCCATCAGCCCCCTGCTTCCCGGGCTCTGGAGGGGATTCCAGCAGGGAAGCATGTGCCTCTGGTGGTTGTAGAACCTGCTCCTGTGCTGGGCTGAGGAGAGCAGACCCTTGTTCATCATCACTTGTGCACAGGAATTGCAGGACCCGGGTGGGGACAACACGCCCCAGGGTTTTAGCAGCTTTCTCCAGCCCTGGAGCACGTGGTGGGAGATGAAATCCCACTGGAATGGTGATGCCCCAGAGGTGCCACGGCCATGCCAGGCTATTCGTGGGAGGTTGTGATGCTGCCACTGCTCTGCTGCTCTTCCCTCCCTCCACGTCCAGCCCAGAGCCAGGTCGGTGCTTCCATCCCTGCTCTCCAAGGGCCATCTCCCAGGAGGTGGGAATGTGGAGATGGGGATGACGTGCATGGCACAGGCTCCACCTCCCTGCTGGATGGAGCTGGAACAGCTGCTCTCCCACATCCTAATTTCACTGGGCAGCTCCAGAACCTGAGCTGCACACCGGGGTTCATTCCCTACCTACTCTCGGGGCTGGGGTCAGGGAAGGTGGCCTTTAACGTTAGCAATGGAATTGGCCTAAATGAGTGAGGTAACAGAAACGGCCAGAGGAGGAACCTCCCCGAGCCATGTGCAAATATAATTCCTTCAGCAGAAGGAAGTCCTTTTCCCTACTGAAAAAAAAAAAAAAAACCAAAATAAAATAAAATAAAACACATTCACTTGAAGAGCATACAGACTGCAGGAGGGGAAGGCAGGCAGGGACAGCACCAGGTCAGACTATCTATGACACAGGTAATGATTGTCCAGCAGCAGAGGTGGGAGGGGACAGGGAAAAGCCATAGCAAGCACTGCAAAACTGTGGGAGAGGAGGAGGGCGTGGCATGCCACGGATCCATGCTGAGAAGCCCATGCTGTCTGCCTAGACCAGGGAATGGCCTTGAGCACAGTCACCTAAGACACGAGAGTATTTGGCCAGTGTGCACATCCAGAAAAAGAGGTTTTATGGCACAGAGAGCCTCGTGCTGGAGAGACTGCAAAGCACACAGATCAGAGCGTGTCCAGTGGGGAACAGGCTGGAAAATCAGCACAGGAACCACCCTGGCACAGGTGTTCTGTGAGCCACAGAGATCAGAGCGTGTCCAGTGGGGAACAGGCTGGAAAATCAGCATAGGAACCACCCTGGCACAGGTGTTCTGTGAGCCACAGAGATCAGAGCGTGTCCAGTGGGGAACAGGCTGGAAAATCAGCACAGGAACCACCCTGGCACAGGTGTTCTGTGAGCCACAGGGTTCAGACAGCACAGGAACCACCCTGGCATAGGTGTTCTGTGAGCCACTTCCCTCGGGGGCTTTGGTTCCAGAGTCTCTGTTCTGAGCTGTGTTTTAAGCAAGCCCCTGCCAGGTATTTTTGGTGGTGCTGAGACTGAAAAGATGAAGCCAGAGTCCAGGGGGCTGTGCCAGGGACCGTGTCAGTGGCAGCCTGGCAGAGATCCGTGGGGAGGGCCCCTTGGAGCTGAGCAGGCAGTGCAGAAAGCACTGATCTGTCAAGAGCTGGGGGTGGCAGCAGCTGCCAGGGCAGACAGGACACAGCTGCCCGCCCTGAGCCAGGCACTGCTGCTTTAAACAGTGATTTTAAGACTGATTTTCTGTGTAAGGTGGAACCAGTCAGCTCCAGCTGTAAATCAGGAGTTTGTTGCTGTGCTCGTGGGGAAGGTGCTGCCTGACAGTGCTCCTGGTGAGAGCAGCTGCTGCAGCACGCCACAGCAGATCCAAAAGGTCTCAAGTACCCTCACCAAAAGTGTCTCCAGCCACTCTCTGGAAAAGGAACTTCTACCTTCTTGCATAAAGGTAAGAAAAAGCTTCTATGTGACTACGGACAGTGCTGAGGAGCCAAGGAGGCTGAAAAGTCCGTCCTTAGCTACACCCAGGTGAGCTGCTAAAGCTGTCTGATCAGGACATGGATTAGCATTCCAAGATTAGCATTCCTAGAGGGGATCTCCCAGTACCTGCCCTGTTATCTCAGAGGCAGTTTTGTGCCTTCAGGGCTCCAAATCCAGCAAAGCCTTGTGCTTTGAAACCTTTCCTCTCCCAACCCAGGGTCATACTTCACCAGAGACATTTCCTGTGCCTAAGGTTTCTGTTTTTAAGATCAGAAGCATCCAAGCAGGTGTCACCCAGCAGACAGGGACAGGTGTAAATGCAGCCTGTGTGTCACACAGGCAGCTCAGGGGACATCAAAGTCATGTGCCTCTCTTCTCTTCTCTTCTCCCAGAGGACTCAGGGAGGCAGGAAGGGTTCAGACAGAAGTTAGTATCAGTTAGTATGAGTTCATGGCACAGTTTTGTGACTGAAGAGTGCCTGGAGTGCAGAGCACCCAAAAAGCTCATTATGCTCTTAACCACAGCTAACTCCTCCCCACTGCAAGTGCCTCTCTAGCTCTGTTTTCCTCTATTTACTATCTGGAGTGTGCAGGTCCAGCAGTGCCCCTGCCTTGGGCAGCTCACCACCTGGAATAACCCAGTTTTTGGTCCTTCAGAGACTTCACAGGCAGGTGCTGCTGTAGAAACCTCTGGTATCTGCTGAGGGAATGCCTGCTTGCACAGCAGTTACCCAGAACTCAAATCCACTCATCCCAGCTGCCAGAACTCTAAGATAAGTTAAGCTAAGGTGTGTATTTATCAGGGGTGAGGTTGTGCCAAGGTAAGATCAGTGAGGATGTCACAAACTGGTGGATTAGAGCCTCCTGCTCCCCCTTCTCCCTCCTCCCAATAGGAATCATCTTTCTTGGCAGGAATTAGGCTACAAACTGTTGGCATTATTTTTGTATGCTTAGCTGGAGAAATGCCTTTAAAAAAATAAAAATAATTTTAAAAATCCCTGTTTTTGTGGTTGTTCAGATCCTGCAAATCAAACCCCAGCAGATGTGCAGGTGGAAGAGTCAGACTGGGAGGGGAAATGCACCTGCTGTGGGAAGAATCCAGGGGGATTTCTGATGAGTGAGCAAGGGGAGAAGCAAAACCCTGCTGGTGCAAGCCAGGCTTGGCTGTGAGTGCTGCTCCCTCTGTAACATTATTCAGGTCTCTCACTCCTAGAAAGTGTTACTGATCCCTCCAGGAAATGTAATCCAAAATTGTCTCTGGCTCCAGAAGGAATTAACCTGTCAGCTGGGACTGCTCAGGGGCAGCTGATTCCTACCCCAGCTCTCCAGAGGAAGTGAAAACCCTCCAAGGTTTCCTTTAAACCCTCCAGGGTTTTCTTTAAAGCCTTACTGCTTTAAGACCTTGTTTCTCCCTTTTTTATTACTACTGTGAGATAAGTGGCAAAATAAGATTGTGAATCCCATCCAACTCCAAGCCAGACTGGCTGCCAAGTGGGAAAAAGAAATAACTAGAAAAAAACCAAAGGCCTCAAAGAGAAACCTCCCTCAGTGTGAAGGACACTGCAGCACCAGGTTCTGCCCTTGTGCTCTTCCTGAGGGATTCCACATTGCTGAGTGTCAGGAGACGTGTCAAACAGGTTAAAACCCCACTTTAATGTGCAGGTAGGACAAATTTCAGTGTTGACATTGCTACAGCTGCCTGGCCTGACACTGATTTAACAGAGCTTGTGCAGTTCTGTCTCTGGGGCCCAGCCTGAGGGAACATCCCGAGGCTGCAGCTGGAAATCTGCACAGGAGAAAGGATTCAGGGTGAGAAAAAGGGCTCCTTGCCTCCCTAACAGAGAGAATGTGAGCAAGAAACCCTGATCAGCAGCATTTATCTGTGACCCTCTCTGATTCCTCTGTCTCCAGGTGGAGGAGACCCCACATCCCAGGCTCCTCTTTCACAGTGTGCTCTTTCCTGGCAGGGTGCATCCCAGGGCTTCCTCTGGGTCGTCCTTTTTGGTGCTTGAAGTTAAATTCTAGAAGAGGGAAATGCCAGCAGCAGGGGGATTCTGTGTGCTTAGTAATTGTGGGAGTGACTAAGAGGGGAAAGGGGACTCTGGGACAGTCTGGCAAGTCACAGTGGGGAAAATGAGCCCCAGAAAGACCTTCCCAGGCCCTAGCACCTCAATTTCATGGGACAGCAGCCATTTCAGCGGCCTCCCTGGAAGAAAGTCAGGGAGCAGTACAGTAGTCAGCAGTATTAAATTAAATAAATAGTCATAAATAGCCTTTACTCTCTGGTTTTCCCCAGCTGGACTTTGCTTTCACAGTCTGAAATGTCCTTTTGATAGCCTGGCTCCATCCATGCTCCTGCACATGTGAGGCATGTGGAGAAATCAGCAAGTTATTCCTGCATCCATTGCCTTTCCCTGATTGGAAAGTGGGAGCTTAGAGGGTTTTCCTCAGGCTGCACTGAGGATATTCTGTGCTACAGAATGGTGTGAGACCAACTATTCACCCTGCAGGAGCTACAACTGCACCATTTCCAAACTGGGAATGTGCAGCTGCCTCCCTCCTGCCAGTCAGAAGGTGGAAAAATCCCAGTGTTGGACAAAGTGGGACTCACATTCCCCTAACCTACCTGGCTGGGGAAGAGGCCAAAGCCTTTATTAAACACTTCAGGAAGCAGCCTGCTTCCCCACTCCAGTCCCCATGCAGTTTGTGCATTGCACAGCCCAGCACAAGCTGCCCCTCTTCCCCATCTGGCTGCTAATGGAGTCTGGAATTATCCCCCAGAACAACTGAAAATGCACACTGGCTTTTTTTTTAGCACAGCTCTACCACCTGGCTGCCTCCCAGGGCTGCACTAGCCAGCTGATGGAGACACCCCTCAGGTGCCTCACAGCCAGCTCTGTCCTGCCACCCTCAGAGGGGCCCTTTTTCCTTTCCTCCCTGTGACCCTTCCTGACCTCTCCTGGAATTTTGGAAGCCTTTTTGTTCCACAGATGCAGTCATGTAAATATCCACAGTGATGGCTGTTGCTGCATAGATACAATTATGGAAATTTATCCCAGGCAAGGAAAGGAAGCTGTTGTTTTTTCCCCTTGTTTTCCCCCAGTTTTTACAAGACAAGGGCTGGGTGAACAAACAGGAGAGAGATTTGCTGAGCTGGATAGTGGGAGTGCTTGCAAATCAATCCTAATTTTGGTTTTGTGTTTAAATTTGGGTCCTCCCACCGTGGTGATTCCAGCACCGATGCAGACCTGCAGCACAGGGATGGCTCAGTGGCAGGGGCCCAAGCACAGAGAAAGCAGAGAACAGGTAAAGGGGACACTGTCACAGGTGTGGCTCTCCCCTTCCCACTCACCTGGGAGGCAGACACTCCCCTGGCTCTCACTGCAGCATGCAGGGCAGGAGGCAGCACGTGGGGGTTTGTGGAAGGGACTGCAGCTCGGTCACCTCTGTGCTTTGCTCTCTGAGCCAGCCTGGCTGCCCTGACAGCAAACTCCTGCTCCCAGGAGGGGCCAGCCAGGGGGATCTGCCCTCCACAGAGCCACAGCGGCTCCTCCTCCTCTCCCAAGCAGTTTTGCGAGGGATTGACTGCGATTGCCAAACCTCTGTGCCCCGAAGGCAGCACGGTGAGCGAGGGAGGTGACAGTGTCCCCTTTGGGAGATCAATAGAGTGAAGCAGGGACCTCCATGCAGGGAGGGGATGGGGACGGGCAGGGGGGGCACTCACACTGATGCTTCCCTTTGAGACAACAGAAACAGACCAGACAGACAGACAGACAGGAATATTACAGAGGAGCAGTGCACGAGCCCAGGGAGCAGAGCTGGGCACGGCCCTGAGCACACCTCAGTGCTGGGAGAGCACAGCCCTCCCACACACACACACACCCCACACTCCCAGAGACCCTCCAGTTCAGCCAGTGTTGGAGGTCACTCCTTCCCCTCTTTAGGCTTTTTTCTTTTTTTTTTTTTCTCTTAAAATCTGTATATAATATATATTTATATCTGTATATATATATATATATATTTATATATATATTTATATATCCTATTTACACATATTGCACACCGTCCTCTGGCCTCCTGCATTCCTGCCTGTTAATGGAAACGTTTCCTTTTCTCCTCTGGATCTGACCCGAAGTCCCGGGACCCGATGCCATTCTGGAGATTTATTAGAGAATCCTTCATCTGCAAGACAAGAGATTTCTCCACTGTGGTGCTACCCTAGAGGGGAGAACTTGGGGATTTCCTTTTACCTTTTTCCCTGCATAAATACATAGCTGTATATTGATACCATAATTGTGGTTTTGGGCGTGGGGAGTCAGGGCTGGGATGCACAAATGGGGACTGGGAATGTGGGGCACCATTCTCCAGGAGAAGGGGTGAGCAGAGTACAGGGTAAGGATAGACACCTGTGTGACTAGCAGGACAGTGCTGAGGAGCCAAGGAGGCTGAAGTCTGTCCTTATCTACACCCAGGTGACCTGCTGAAACTGTCTGATAAGGACATGGATTAGCATTCCCTAAGTTCTCTCTCTTGAGGGGAAAGCAGCTCACATTTAGGGAATTATGAGGGAGCAGCTCTCCTTTCTGGCCTGTGCTCTCAGCAGCCCTGTGTGCTTTTTAGGGAGCACACCCTGAAATTCCTGGACTTATGAGGGAGCAGCTCTCCTTTCTGGCCTGTGCTCTCAGCAGCCCTGTGTGCTTTTTAGGGAGTACACCCTGAAATTCCTGGACTTATGAGGGAGAAGCTCTCATTTCTGGCCTGTGCTCTCAGCAGCCCTGTGTGCTTTTTAGGGAGTACACCCTGAAATTCCTGGCTCTGTGCTATGAGAGTGTGTCCCCTTCCTCCCTGAAAGCTGCATGTAAATCCAGGGTTCATCTCAAACCAATTTGCTCTCCAAACTGGGATGACAGATTAGATACCAAATGTGCCAGTATGAGGTTTTTGGCCCTGTAGGGTTATCTCCTTGACGTGCATGGACCCCTCTGATGGGAGAGAGCAGCCGTGGCCCCCATGTGACAGCCCCTGTGGTACCCACCAGCAGCAGGAGATGGATCTAAAGGAGCTGGCACACCTGAGGGGCTGTGATGGAAGCAGGAGATGCTGAAGGACAGGGAGCAGGACTGGGAGGACACAGTGACAGCCTGGTCACAGCCCTGCCTGCAGCTGTGCAGTCTCACCTGGTCCAGGAGCATCACGGAGGATTTGATGATCTCGCGCCATTTCTGCAGCTCTGAGTCGTGGTACTTCTGCTGGGACTCCAGCAACTGGGCCCACTCTGTCTGAGACTGGGGTAACCTGCCACAAAAACACAGGCAAGAATCATAAAATCACAGTTTGTACAGAGATTTCTCTTTCACAGAATCACCAGGTTGGAAGAGACCCTAAAGATCATCGAGTCCAACCCAGCCCCAACCCCTCAACCAAACCCTGGCACCCAGTGCCACATCCAGGCTTTGGAGGTGACTCCACCACCTCCCCGGGCAGCCATTCCAGAACTTTATCACCCTTTCTGTAAAAAACCTTTTCCTGATTTCCAACCTGTATTTCCCTTGGCTTAAGGCTGTGTCCTCTGGTTCTGTCAGTGCTGCCTGGAGAAAGAGCCCAACCCCAGCTGGCCACAGCCACCTTTCAGGGAGTTTAGAGAGTGACAAGGTCACCCCTGAGTCTCTTTTTCTCCAGGCTGAGCACCCCCAGCTCCCTCAGCCGTTCCTCACAGGGTTTGTGTTCCCAGCCCCTCTCCAGCCTCGTTGCCTCCTCTGGATGTGCTCGAGTGTCCCAAGGTCCTTCCCAAACTGAGGGGCCAGAGCTGGGCACAGCACTCGAGGTGTGCCCTCACCAGTGCCCAGCACAGGGGCAGAGTGACCTCCCTGCTTCTGCTGGCCACACCATTCCTGATCCAAGCCAGGAGCCATTGGCCTTCTTGGCCACCAGGGCACACTGCTGGCTCATGTTCAGCCGGCTGTCAGTGCCCCCAGGTCCCTTTCTGCCTTTATTGTGAGGAATAGCTGCTCTGGCTCTGTTTTCCAAGCCTTTCCCTTCAGGCCCATTTAAACTCCCAAAGCAGAACTGAGGGGAGGGGAATCAGGACTGATGGAAGCATTCCAGGTGCTTGGATGGATTCAGGTGCTTCCACAGCAATCGTGGCTGCAACACAAAAACTGGAGCCGCCCACATAATTCCAGCACTTGCACATTACACTGTGCAACCAGGATGTAAGTTCTGTACTTAAATACTATTGTAGTAGTCTAAAAATCACCAAGAGCACCACAGAAAGATAAAATCACCTAAAGTATCTATAATCACTTAAAGTATCTATCTGAGGAGTAGTAGCAGGGCTGGTATGGGGAAGATAGTAATTCCCTTTCCTAATGAGGAAAAATGACAAAAAATAGGGCAAAAAATTCCAACACAGTGGTAGCACATGGCTATGAATGCTTAAAGTGCAGCAAGGGAGCAACTGGGACTCCAAGAAAGGGATGCAAGGTGACAAAAACACCTCAGAAAAGGGGATGCAGGATGTTCTCAGCCTCTAAAAATAGACCAGAGATCATTCAGGCACGACATCTGCATCCACACCTTCCAAAACACAAACCTGACAGACCGTGTGTCCCAGGCCCAAATTCTCCTCTGAGTACAAAGGAATCATTCTAAGATGCTGCTTCCCATACAGAGGCAAGTTTGGCCATTAAAGGAGGGGAAGTGACCTCCTCAGCCCAAAACTGCTGAACATTTATTCACAGAGCATCCTCTGTGGCCTTAACTCTGCTCTTCAGCTGCAGGGCAGATGCACACAGCCCTTCAGCTTCACCTGTTTTACCCAAAAGTGAGAGCCCAGAGCTCTGGTGTGACAGGAAAGCCTCTGACCCCCACGAAAAGCAAGGAGAGCCCCAGCAGGTGTGGCTGTACCTCTCCTGCAGCCTCAGGCCCTGCCACGCCGTCAGCGTCTGCGTGGTGTATTCCAACATCCAGAGTTTGTAGAACAGCATCATGTTGAGAATGACCAGCAGCACCAGACTGCAAGGAAAGCAAGAAAACAGCCCCTTCAGGAGCATCCCACAGCTCACTGCTTGCCAGGAGCAGCTGGGACAACACCCAGCCTTCAGGAAGGTGTCTGAGGCCCAGTCCATGCTGTGAGTGGGGATTTAATCTGAGTGAGCAACCAAAACTTCACCTCGTGGAGGAAATGTGTGAGCCAAGAGGACAGACAGACAGACAGAACAGGCTGGGTGAGTGGATGCGCTGAATGCAGAGAAAGGGAGGGAAATGGGAGAGTAAAGAGGTAAAAAAAAGAGAAAGACAGTACCTGAAACAGATCCTAATGGGAGCAGGGAAGAGAAAAGACGGAGCAGCTGCAGGTTAGAAACAGACTGACACGAACTGGGCTGGGAGGGGGAGGCTCAGACAGTGCAGGAGGTAGGGGGAAAGGAGCAGAGGGAAGAGAGGCAGGAAGGACAGACAGGGATCCGTGAGCCTGCACTGCTGGTGAAGTTCCCTCAGCACAGCTGAGCTCCTGGGGACAGCAGGTGGCTGTGCAGGCACTGACACACACACACACAGAGTGTTCACATCCAGCCTTCCCCACTCCCAAGTGAGGCACTGACACACACACACACAGTGTTCACATCCTCCCTTCCCCATTCTCAGTGAGGCACTGACACACACAGAGTTCACATCCAGCCTTCCCCATTCCCAGTGAGGCACTGACACACACACACACAGAGTGTTCACATCCAGCCTTCCCCACTCCCAAGTGAGGCACTGACACACACACACAGTGTTCACATCCTCCCTTCCCCATTCTCAGTGAGGCACTGACACACACAGAGTTCACATCCAGCCTTCCCCATTCCCAGTGAGGCACTGACACACACAGAGTTCACATCCAGCCTTCCCCATTCCCAGTGAGGCACTGACACACACACACACACACACACACACACACACACACACACAGAGTGTTCACATCCTCCCTTCCCCACTCCCAGTGAGGCACTGACACACACACACTGTTCACATCCTTCTCTCCCCATTCCCACCCCAGCACTGGGAACACACCCCAGCCACACCCTGCCCAGCTCCTCTCACCCCCACCACGCAGTGGGGCATTTCTGCTCTTCCCCAGGAAGAGTTTCCAAAATGCCAGGCTGGTGCCTGGCTCTGAATAGTGCAGTTATTTTGCTGGAAGAATGGCCCACTGTGACCAGTTCAGTCAGGCGGATGGCAACTGGCCAGAGGAATAATCTGGCAACATCACAGAGGGCTCTGTGACCCAAGTGAAGCTGTCAGGAGACGTTGGCACAGAGCTTTGGTACCTTTGTGCTATGTTCTCATCATGACAGTACCTTACACCACCTCATTCATCACTGCCTGGGTGCTGCTGCAAATGTCAGCATCTGTGCCCCCTCTGGGACCAGGGAACACAGAAAGGAGCTCACCTTGAGCTGTCATTTCAGCCCTGAAATCCCAGCTTCTTCCCACCTCTCTAAAAGCCAGGTGGAGCTTAAGGAAAAGCTGAGCCCAAGCCAGAAAATCCTGGATTACTGCTTTAGACTGTTCTGCTCCACAGCACTGCCCAGTGAGCACTGCAGCACTAAAGGAAGCCTGCTGTCAGCCCAAGGGCAGAACAGTAAAAACAGTGAGTTTGGGTATTAAACTGAGCCACAGGGACACGAGGGGCCTATGCCCAGCTCACTTGGAGAGCACATCCCACCAATCCTGAAAGGCATGGCAGGAAAGACCCAAAGCAAACAGATCCTGCTGCTGAGCTGATGAAATCACTCCAATCCCTTGTGCTTCAGCTGTTTCTTTACTTATTGTGCAGAAATCTCATCTCTCAAGGGTCCAGCTGCTTTCTGGCTGTACCTCTCATCAAAATCACTGCCCAGCACCAGACATGAAAAGGTTTTGCCTGACCAGATGTGACAGAATCCTCACAGACACTGAGCCCTGTTGGGGTAGCCCAGTGACTCCCAGAGAGCTTTGCTGCTGTCCATGACAGCAGCTGGTGTGCCAGCAATTAAATCACTTGTTTTCAATTACCCACATACACAGAGCTTCTACGTGTTGGATTTCTTCTCTTGTAGGTATTGAATCCTTTCTTCTTGCACAGCTGCCTCTGTCCTGATTGTCACTGTCCCAGACAGGTCCCAGACCTGCCTTTAGGACACCCAGAACACACCTGCAAAGCCCATGTTTGGCTAAAACAAGGGCAAAACCGAGGGGAAAGGAGAGAAGGGAGCACAGAACTCCAGGAGCACAGATAAACCAAAGGTGTTTAATGCTGGCTGGGAAGGAAAGCAGAAAAAATCATCACTTACACGAAGCTGATGACAAGGAGTAGCTTGGAGACACTCTGCAGGTGGAAGCCACTGGGGCTCTCCTCAGGGATGTGCCGTGTCTGAGTGGAACCTGAGGAGATGGGATGCATTTGGGATGGGAAACAGGGAAGGGCAACCCTGACGCTGTTGAGCCAGGGACGGGCGAAATGATTCGCACGATTTCAGAAGGCAAAATGAGCCTTTATTCAAAAGCACTTCTCTCTTTTATAGAGAACATCGTGAGCATTAATTCCATTGGTCTTAGAGTAAAAACATTTCACCTGATTGGTACACTGGACTTAGGTCAGTGTGGTAGAACACATCCATAAACAATGTGAACGGAAAGCAAGATAACAGATTGTTTACATTCCCCTCGGACTTCTTCCCAGGCTCAGCCTGGCAGAAATCTTTCTCTTTTTCTCTCTGACTGAACTCAGAATATCCACACAACCCCTGCTCCTCCACCCACCCCTCCACCTCACCCGAACAACCCCAACACTGCCCCTCTGTGACGACACCCCTGCTTGTCCCCATGCCCAAGGCCGTGGGCTGTGCAGCTGCTCACCTGCCACGTGCTTGATTCGATGGGCAACCTCCTCATCCGTGGGGGTGGTCACAGGGCTGAGCACCTCCTCCAGGTGTGGCACCCTCAGGTGGGCGTGGGCGCGTTTCCGCCGCCGCACCGTGGATTGCTTGCTCACCTTCTCTTTGGGGGATTGTCTGTGCACCTCAGCCAGGTACGTGCTCTCTGTTTTGGTCAGCTCGCTCTCTGCAGCACCAAGGGGGAGCATTAGAAGTGTGGCTTTGCAGAGAGAGAAAGGTTTAACCTCTCTGCTGTGATGCCTTAGTTTATTTTAGTATATTTTGGGTATTATTTATGTTAGTTAATATTTTAGTTATTATTTATTTTATATTCGTCATCTATTTGTAATCCTGCAGTTCTTTAGTGTGTAACTCTAAACTCCACATCCAGTGTGAGCTGCTGCTTCCCTATTTGGGGCAGACACAACAATTCCTCTCCAGGCCTGGCAATCAAGGACACCTCACTGCCTCAGGCCAGAGAGATGGAAGCAAAAGCGAGTTGGGGGAGCAAACTTGGGGTAAATGACTTCATTAGCTGAAGTTGTAATTGGCAGATTCACCCCCAATATGCAAATGGACCAAACTTACAAAAGTGTGAAACCTGTGACCAGTTGTCCATTTTTGAGTATAGCCCCTGGGGGGCTTCATCTGCCCTAAATGTACCTGAAGACCCTTCAATAAACAGAACTGCTTTTTATTCTCTTGATTTTGTCTGGCCTCTGTTTTTAGGCACCCTCAAAAAGACATCAGCTGGGCAAAGAAGCTGGCAGAGTCTGAGAGATTTGTGCTCCACATTCCTCGCACCTTTTACCAAAATTTGACCTCAAACTGCCTGACAGGGAGCAGGATTTGATGCCCTGATTAATTCCAGCAGGTAATTGATTCCAGCTGTGGTAGCCCCTTTTGTAAGCCACCCCAAGGCTGGATCATGCTGCCCACTCGCAGGGAAACACGAGTGCCACTGTCATTGCCACTCTTACCCAAGTGGCGGAAATAATCTTCCAGGCCACTCCAAAAATTCTTCTCAATGAAGGATTTCACTAGCCCCCAAGGCTGCTTCCTGTAGCGTAATTCTGTGGAAACCCTGTGAGGAGGAAAAGGTCAGTCATTCCATTGGTTTTGCTTCCTCGGGGTGATGTCAATTCACAATCTTTGTCAGTGTAAATCCAGGAAATAATCATGTACACTGTTATTTCTGGAATGCTCTCAGCCCTTCACGTTTCCAGAGGAGAAGCACTGCTGGAAAAGTCATTCCAAAGGCAGGAAGAGCCTCTCCCAAGAGTACTGCAGGGCCACTTGGCAGACATTTGGATTACCATTACTGAAGTCACACAGAGTCACACAGATATAGCTTTGCCCAATGCCCAATTCCTCTGCTTAGTCCCAGGAAGATCATCCTGTGCTTATCACAGTCTGCAGTGATAACAGGCTCTGCAAACCCCTGCATCCAAGAGAGAGGCAAGAAAACTCTGTAAATCCTCTCCCTGATGCAGCTGTGACTCCTCTGCACTGATGTCAACCCAGCAGGTGAAAATCCTGCCCCTACTCTTGGTGACAGGAATGTCCCAGCAACAGGATGAAGAAACAACCCACTCAACCCCTCCTAACACACCCAAACAGCAAAACCCCCTCCCAAAGGTGCCTTTTGCCCATCATTCACTCGCCAGGAGAGGTACCTGAGTCGGCTTTTGTTTCTGGCAACACGAGTCAACGTGTAGCGGTTAATGGTGTAGAAATAATCGTGGTAGGGGACGTCGTGAGTTAGCACCTCTGCATCTATGACATAGCACTCGCTCTCCTGGCTGGCTTTGTACATTGTCTGCAGGAAAAACAGCGTGCAAGGCAGCTCTGAGTGTGCTCAGGATGCTGCTCGGAGAGACTGGCACCTCCAGCAGCACTCTGCAAACAGGAGACACCCCCACGCCCCAGCCCCGCCTCTGCAGCTCTGCTGTGAGCAGCTCGCCCCGAAGGGAAGGCAGAGGAAAACAAGGGTTTCACCCAGATGCTTCTCGTGGGCACATTTTAACAAGGGCATTCAGCTCCTGCCTCCAGGATTTTGTAACAGAGGTGTTACACACAGTGCCATGTGGGGACTGGCTCGCTGGGACCTCTCCAAGTGGGACCTCTCTTCTGGTGTCTGCCTCGTCAGGGACCCACCTGAGGTTTTAGCAAAAGCTCTAGCTAATAAGTTTTCTGGCATAAATGATTCTGTGGTTCTAAACAGCATAAAAGCACATCACTTTCTTCTTTTAAGCACTTCTGATGTGCTTTTCCCTTTGCTCCAGAGTAAAGCTCGCCCAGAGGACAGACAGACACAGTTCAGCACAGATCCCTGGACAAAGCATGGCTTTTCCTGCAGACTGCTCCCACTCAGCTCTGCAGTGAGGACACACAGGGGGTGCTTTGGTGCTTGAGCCAAACTCAGAATGAAATAAGCCATGGTTTGTTTATCTGAGGGTGCTGTTCCCTTTGTTCATCCCGTTGCTCTCCCTTTTCCTTTCCGTTCCCTTCACCTTTACTTCTCTCCAGCACCTCTCCTCACAAGTCCCACCTTGCTGCTGGCATCCTCCTCTCTGAAATGTGCTCAGACCCCTTTTCCTGGCTCCCTCTTAGCAATCCCTAAAGCTCACTCTCAGTATTTACCCTTGGGCACTTGAACACATCTCTGGACATGGAAAGAGGCTTTTCCTCCCTGCTAGATACAACCAGCCTGCCTCCTCCCAGTGCATTGCAGATTTTCCCTTTTTTACATTTTTAAAGAGATCATCTCACTGTCCTCACCACAATAAAGAATCCACAACACCCTGCAGGGCTGTGAGAAGGACAGGTCAGGCAGTATCGGATTTCCTTGAGTAATATCTGCTGGGCTGAGCACAGCTCAAAAAACACCAGTTTGGGTGAGAAAAACACCGCCTTGTTCACAAACTCAGCTGCTTTTGGTGGTGCTTTCATTGCAACCCAAATTTCACTGTAAGATTAACAATTCATGGCTGCAGTGATACTGGGCAGCAAGTTAAATCAAGGAAATGTGAACAGGAAAATGGACAGGGATAATGAAAACATGCTCAGGCCAAGAAAATAACTCCCACAGCAGTTTCTACCGAGCATCCCAGCCCTGCTCCACTGTCACCTACCTGAGTCTCAGTGACTGTGGCAGTTTTGGGGGCCAGAGGGTTGGTGAGGGTGATGGTGTACAGGATCACTCTGGTCTGATTGCCATTTTCCTCCTTCTTCCAAGGGTGAAAGATAATATCTGAGAGGACAAAACAACACTGCAGTCAAGTAACTGGGCAGGGATCTCTGGTCAGCCCCCTGGGGAAAGGCATAGCCATACAACCAGGCAGGGGATGAGATTTCCTTCCCCTTGGGGAGCCTGGCTGCTCTAGAGCTCAGCTCAGTGTGAAACAAAAGGACTCCTGTGATAAATGTGAATATTTTCCCCTCTTTCAAGTGCAAGGAAAGGGGGAGAGCCTGGGGATTTATCTCCTTTAGCAAATCTACAGTTACAGGGAAAGGACTATGACATGCCAAGGGATTCTCTCTGCAGCTCTGTCCGTGTCAGGTGTGGAGCTTTTCCCTCACACTGTTAAGCCTTGAACAGAAGATCAGGCATTAGGTGATGATAAAAAATAAGAAAACCAGCTTTTTCCATAAAAAAGCTGTTCCAGCTGTTAGAAAATGAAACCAGATGAGCACACAGGTCCTGCTGCTTTTGGCTACGCCAGCACAGGCCACGTCATCCCAAAATCTGCTCAGACTGTCACCCAAGCAGGCAAAATTGTACCTCCAAGGCAGAGCCCTTCCCCCTGCAGGCCTGGGCAGCTCCAGCAGCAGCAGCAGCTCACCAGAGAAGCGGCGCTGCTCCATGAAGTCCCTCTGGAACTGGGAGTCCGTGAAGAGCAGGTCGTAGAGCTTGTCCACACTGAAGTTGAACACCTCGTTCACGTACTGGCGGCCGTTCAGGTCCTCATAAAAGGCTTGGACTTCCCCTGTGGGGAAAGAGAGCCTCAAGGTCCAGGCATGACCCTCCAGGGTGATGAAAAATGTGCTTCCACAGCACCAGGACCTCAATATTTCAGAAGGAACCTAAAGGAGGGACTTCAACTGATGCCTCAGGTTTGAGATTTTCTATTTTTCACATTCTGTGCTGCTTCAGTGTGTGGGTCTGGGGTTCACATGAGGGGATGGTGAGCTCTCTGCACAGAGCAGGGAGACAAAACAATTCCTGCTCCAGCTGGGCACCAAGGACAAATGATCCAAATCTCAGGCCCAGGAGCACAAACAACGTGGGCTGGAGAGAGGAAAACAAGCAGGATGGGACTGCACGGGCTAAAGCTGGAATGGGACAATGAACTCCAATGTGCCAATGGAGCAGAGCTGATCACAGTGAGAGCCCCCGGGAGCGCTCGTGCATTTTGGGACCATTTGGGTTCATCTTGGGTGCAGCCCTGGCTGGGCTCTGGTGCTGCCCAAGGTGGATCCATGGAGGAGATCCTTTCAATAAATCCCTGCTTTATTCTCTAGCTCTGTCCAGCTCTGCTCTAGGCCAGCCTGCACAAGGCAACACAACCCTTTTCCTGCACTGACCCCAGGGCAAGAAGTTGGGACATCAGAAGGGATAATTAATTACACAGCTTATTTTAGGGACACCCTAAAATTTTTTGGCACATCCTGAAATGTAAACACATTCACTTTCTGCAGCCCACAATGGGAATTCTTTGCATCTGCAGGGTGCAGAAAAGGCTTTCAGTAGTCACCACTCCATTCCCTCATGGGGAAGGAAGGGATGAGGCTGGAAGTAGCCCTGATGGCGTGGCCTTTCCCCACATACCTTCATCGTGGGTGTCTGAGGAGTCACTGAGCTCTGTGGGAATGTCTTCATTGTCATTGAAGTCCAGGGAGGGGGAGTTCACAGGGCCAATGATGTCGATCTTCTCTCCCATGATGTTGGCAATGCCAAGGTCTTTCTCCACAGGACTCTCTGCCACTGCCTCCTCCTCTTCTGGGAGCACTCCATCGAACTGCAGTAAGGACAGGGCACAACAAGGGCAAGATCAGCACCTGGAAATGGGCTTTATTTCAAAATACCTCACATCTGTGAGCCGATTTCTGAATATTTGGCCTTGACATATCTGGAAATTAAATAGAGGAGGACATTTGCCAAATATTGTTCGTAAAATCTCCTCTCAAAGAATCAGTGTTCAAGCTCTGGACACCACCAGGATTTTTGTTCAGACAAGCACAATATTGTCCAGTGCTTGTCCAGTGGTTTTGCTCCTGAACAAGCTGAAAGAACCTGAGGTAATATCTAAATAAGGTCTGCTCTGCCGTAATACCAGGAGGGTACACACTGTTTTCCAGGGAATAAGTGAAGGCAGGGAAGAAATTATAACCCTTTTATGTTCAAAACTTTTAGAGAAAGGAAAATGCTCTTGCTGTTGAGAGTCCCAGTGACAAAATCACTGACCAAGGACTGAAATCAGCAGCAGTGGAAGAGGAGCTGGAGGATGAACAAACCTCATAGGACCCATGGGGTGCTGGATTTCAGGGAAAAAAAAAAAATTCCTGCTGCCAGGGGAGGGAGAAAACTCACCGAGGCTGGGGCTTCACTGCTGCCTGTGGAGGTCAGGGTGCTGGCAGTGACAGATTTCTTTGGCAGCTGAGGGCTGGCTTCTGGCTTGGCCTCCATGCTGCTCTTGGAGGAGCTGTCGTTGACTTCATTCTCCTCCACGGGGATTTCTTCGCAGTAGCTGGGACGCCACAGAGAACACAGGTTTTTATGGTTACCCCTCTCACAACAGCTACAGCTGCACACACAGAGCAAGTGAGAATGTTTCTATGAGGTTTCCAGGCTGTCCAGAAGCAGGAATGGCTCAGTGCAGAAAAGAGCAAGCCCCAGTTTTTTGGGTGTTTATACAGGGACTGTCAAGCATCAGCATTTTCTGGCCATGCAACACTGCCTGGCCTTGTGACCAGTGGGGTGCTTTGGCATTTCTAGAATTGCTCAGCATGCTCAGCAGGCATTTCAGTCCCTCCCAGTGGTGCCTTAAGTTTTAGCTTTTCTATTTCTCACATTCTGGTTTAGTGTGTGGGTCTGGGGTTCACATGAGGGGATGGTGAGCTCTCTGCACAGAGCAGGGAGACAAAACAATTCCTGCTCCAGCTGGGCACCAAGGACAAATGATCCAAATCTCAGCCCAAGAGCACAAACAACGTGGGCTGGAGAGAGGAAAACAAGCAGGATGGGACTGCATGGGCTAAAGCTGGAATGGGACAATGAACTCCAATGTGCCAATGGAGCAGAGCTGATCACAGTGAGAGCCCCCGGGAGCGCTCGTGCATTTTGGGACCATTTGGGTTCATCTTGGGTGCAGCCCTGGCTGGGCTCTGGTGCTGCCCAAGGTGGATCCATGGAGGAGATCCTTTGAATAAATCCCTGCTTTATTCTTTAGCTCTGCCCAGCTCTGCTCTAGGCCAGCCTGCACAAGGCATCACCATTTTCTATGAGGAAATGCTCCACTTCCAGCTTTTTAGGCATCACACACTCCAGAGCCCCCACTTGGCCAGGTCCCAGACCTGTCAGGACAGGCAGCATTTGGGGCATGCAGCACGCCCTGCTGTGGCAGCAGCTCTCTGGCACGGAGAGCAGGCACAGACTTTCCCCGGCATTTTCCTGGGGAAGGCTGTGAGAAGATCAGAGAAAAGAATGAGGAACAATTCTTATCTCCACTTGTTGCACCTGCTGTTGTGCACGTGTGGAATGTGTCAGGGAGAGTTTACCAAAGGGTGATTTCTTAATTGGACACTGGATGGTGTTGGGATGCATTGACCAGTTAGGTCAAAGCTGGATCGGACTGGCTGGAAGGGTTACTGAGTTTCTTAATAAGTACAGAATAATTTAATATAAGATGATATTACACAGCAATCGATCAGGCTGCTCTAGAGCAGATCAGATTAGATTCCTTCTGCAATCACGGAGTCAATGCTAATTATTACCCAGCTGGGGGCCTGTGGCGACACCCTGCTCTGCTGGGGCCGCCTCTGCTCGCCGGCACAGAGCTCAGCCCTCCCCACTCACCCCATGGTGTTGAAGTCATCATCAGGAGGCACGTAGTCCTCATCATCGCTGGTCAGCCCCAGCTCGTTGCCGTAACACTGGTGGACAAAGTGCCAGAGCTCCTTCGGACACAGAGGCTGCAACGGGGGGGACAGAAGGTCACATCTGTGCAGCCAGGAAGAGCAAAAGGCACGGAAAAAGCGGGATTACCACTGCCAGGAGCACAGTCCTGCCCCGAAAGGAGGGAGATTCTGACACCTGAGGTGAGAGCCCTGCTGTGGGCTCCGCTCTCTGAAATTCCATTTTATGGAGTTGAATATCATTGAATTATTTCTTTATTAATTTGATTTTTATGTAATTTTTATCGATTTATTTTATTATTTATTATTTATTATTTTTATTTTTATTTTTATTTTTTCTTATATAATATATACTATATTATTTATATTATATATATTATATTATATTATATTATATTATATTATATTATATTATATTATATTATATTATATTATATTATATTATATTTATTATATTATATTATTAGATTATATTATAATATATTATATATTATATTATATATATTATATATACTATACAATATATACTATATATAATATAGTATATATAATATATAATATATAATATATTATATAATATATTATATACTATATACTATATACTATAGTATATATTATATGATATATAATATATACTATATAATATATAGTATATACTATAGTATATACTATATACTATTATATATCATATATACTATATAATATATAATATAGTATATATTATATATACTATATTATATACATTCTATATTATTTATTTATTTTATAGCTATATATTTATATGTTTTGTACATTTATATATTTTATATAATTTTATATTCACATTTATAAAGTATATGTAGATATATGCACTATGCAAAATATTATCATTATAATACCTATTATATTTATATAAATATATATTTTATAGTGATATTTTCATATCTATAAAGTAATAAACATTATATAGATATAATAATGTATACATTTATATATTTTATCATTATATATTTATATATTTTATATATTATATATTTATATATGGATATGTAGATATATGCAATATGCAAAATACTCTCAATATAATAACTACTATATAATTTATATGTTTTATAGTGATATTTATATAAATAATAAGTAAGAAAAATATATAAATAATAATATACTAATATAGCCATTTATATATTTTATCTATTATATGCTTATATATGTAGATATACGCAATATGTAAAACATTATAAATATAATAACTATTATGTTTATATAATTATAAATATTTAATTTATATGTTTTATAGTGGTATTTTAGTGATTTAAATATTAATTTTAAAATATTACATTCTCAATATATTTTATAGAAATAGAGCATTTTATTATCAATATTATAAATATATGTATTATAATTTTATATATTTAATATATTATAATTATAAATATAATTTATTATGATTATAAATATATTATTAATTTTATTACAAATATACCCGAATATAATAAATTTTATAAGACATAAGTTATAGCTATTGTATTATGTGCATAATTTTACATATTCTATGTAACATAAAATAGATAAATATACATTATAGACTATATAGAATATCGAATCATACATAATTATACATATGTCATATATAATTATATATCATATATAATTATACATATGTCATTACACGCAATGCTTTATTTTATTACTATTTATTGGTATTCTATTTTATTATTTATTTCATGTCCTCATGGAAGCACTAGACTGCATTTCCCTCCTCAGCTGCTCTTCCCACCTCTTCTGCTGTGCCTCTCTTTAATGTCTGCAGCTCCACTAAACCCCCAGACCTTACGAGGGTTTTTTTCATCCCCCCCTTCAATTTTTTAAATTAAAGCTGCCTGAAGGATCCCAGCTGCGAAAACGATCTCAAACAGCAACGAATAAAAACATTTCCTGCTGCAGTTTGGAATCTAAAGGAGTTTGTGTCATCAGACAGCCCTGTGAAAAGTCCAAAAAAAAAGTAAAAAAGAGAAAATGAATTATCCAGACCATTGAAAAAACGCCCAGATTTTAGGGATGCAGGTCAGTGATCACCACATGACTGTGACATGAGGCTCTGCAAAACGGGGCAGGCAGACTTGTGATTTAAAGATGTGGTACAGGGATGAAAGGGGATTTTTACCCCTAAGAAACTTATGACCAGTGACAAAGATTTCTTGGTAATGAGGGCAAACAAACCCAGTGAACTTTTCCTGAGGTGCTGCCTTGAATTTCTTCCCATTGTAACTGCATGGGATAAGGCAGGAATTTTTTAATCTAGCTCCCCACAGCAGCAACCATGGGGGAAAAAAAGCCTCTGATGAGGAGATTTCATCCAGAGAAATCTTGACTGTTCCACCTCCTTCCCACACACACCAACTCACATCCATGTCTTATCAGGAAAACTGCTCTCAGCTCTTTCTCCCCTTTTCCTGCCAGGGATCCCACATTTGGAAAAAAAGAGCTCTGCCAGTGCTTCCTGTGTTTATCACCCTCTGTCTCAGCTCCCATCTGCCTTGACCTTGAGAGCAAGGCTCTGAATTTCCTTGGGAGCTCCAAAAGGCTGCTCAGGTTACAAACGCAGGCTGCCCAAGGCAAGGCGATCCGTTCTCCTCCTGAATCCTACCCCAGTTTTTGGGACAGGGTATTCCTAGTGCCTCATTCCAGCCAGGACACCCCGAAATGCTGGGAGGCCAGAAATGCCCTCCCCACTGTGGAACAGATACTCGGATCAAATCCAGGATTTACATGGCCTCTGGCTCAGCAGGAGCAGATTTATTAGATTTATTTTATAATCTAAATTTTATAGATTTGTTTTAAAATCCAGCCCACTGAGCCCTCACCCAGTGCACCGTGCACCCACCACTGCTCTCCCTTGGATTTGGGATGCCCTGAGCACTCATTTTCTGTCCTGTCTGGATCTCCACACTCCTGGAGCACAGACTTACTGAGAGCTCTGCCTGCACAGTGAGTTATTCCTGCTGCTTTTTGAACTGCTTGCTTGAGGGCTGCTCCACTGTGGAATTACAGACTTCCAAAAGAAATAAATTCCCTCCTGAGACCCTGATTCCTCAGCAGAGGCAGAGTGGCACCTACTGTGTGTGATTTACCCCAGAAAATCAGTGATTTCCTCCAGAAAATTGGTGATTAACCCCCCCCCAAAAAAAAAAAAAAAAAAACCAGGTGATTTACCCCAGAAAATGGGTGATTAACACCAGGAAAAAAAATTCCCTGCAAAAAGAGGGAATTGCATCTGCAGCCATGAGCCTGCTCTGCCTAAACACTTGTGTTTGCTGTCCCTTCTGCCCAAAACCACTTGTGTTTGCTGTCCCTTCTGCCCAAAACCACTTGTGTTTGCTGTCCCTTCTGCCCAAAACCACTTGTGTTTGCTGTCCCTAGGTGTTTTTTTCAGTCAGAAGTGATGCTCCTGCCCACATCCATCCCCAGCCTTCCATCCCACCCCAGCTCTGAGCTTTCTATCTGTACCTTGTCAAGCAGAGCATTCTGCCAGAGTCTGAACATCATCATGTACGTCCTGTCTCGAGCCCCAAAGGAAGTAAAAAAGTGCTGGATGGGGAGAGAGTGAGAGAAAAATCAGCTCAGAAAAAGCCAAAAAACAGGAGAAGAACACAACAAGGCTGTTTGGGGTCACGTTCCAGCTGGAGTGAGCCGTCCATGCAGCACAGAGTGAAGCTCATGGAGAGGCTCTCACCAGGGAGTGAGCACTGAAACAGCTCTGTTAGAGATGTGCTGCTGTAAAACCTGGGTATCTCACCTGGCCCCACACCCCCCATCTGAGCTCCAGCCTCAGCCCGGCTCAGCACAAACCCTTTTCCCATTTTGGAAGAATCCCCCACACTCTAAACGCCCTGCCAGCCACACAGGGGTGGCCTCAGCCGGGTGGGATGTACCTTTTCAGTGTCAGTGCAAACTTGGATGGCATTGGGAATGAGCCGTGCTGTCTTCTCCTTGGTCATGGAGCAGATGTCCTTCAAGCGAACTGTCAGCTGCACCAGGCAGGGAAAAACACCAGGAAAGGGAGAAATTGATGAGAAAGGCAGCAGAAGAGCCTTTCCAAAGGCACTGTGAGCACAGCCCCAGGGTCAGCAGCAGTAGGAGAGCCTCACCAGTGTCTCCCAGGCAGGGAAAAACACCAGGAAAGGCAGAAATTGGTGAGAAAGGCAGCAGAAGAGCCTTTCCAAAGGCACTGTGAGCACAGCCCCAGGGTCAGCAGCAGTAGGAGAGCCTCACCAGTGTCTCCCAGGCAGGGAAAAACACCAGGAAAGGCAGAAATTGGTGAGAAAGGCAGCAGAAGAGCCCTGCCCAAGCCAATGTGAGCACAGCCCCAGGGTCAGCAGCAGAGGGAGAGCCTCACCAGTGTCTCCCAGCGGAAGATGTTGCTGTAGAAGCAGATCCAGTTCTCGGAGAGGTAGAGGCGGCCCTGCAGGAGAATGTCTCGCTGGAGAGCACATGAGTAATCTGTGGGAGGACAGCACGTGGTCAGTGAGGAGCAGAAAAGCCACAAGATACCACTGATGCCTTAAGATTTTTGTGTTTTTCAAATCCTGTGCTGCATTAGTGCATGACTCTAAACTCCATATAAAGTGTAGCCAACTCTTCGTGTTTTAGTCAGACAAAACAATTCCTTTGGGCCTGAAACTCAAGGACACCCTACAGCCTCAGGCTCCAAAAAGTATAAAGTGGAGTGGCGTTTATAAAGTGGAGTGGCGTTTATAAAGTGGAGTTTAGTTTATAAAGTATACAGTGAGTTTATAAAGTGGAGTTTAGTTTATAAAGTATAAAGTGGAGTTTAGTTTATAAAGTATAAAGTGGAGTTTAGTTTATAAAGTATAAACTAGGGTTTAGTGGAGCAGCAGACATTAAATAGAGGCACAGCAGAAGAAAAAAGAATTGGGAAGGGAAGAAAACTGGGGGAATATGACTTCATTACCTGAAGCTGTAATTGGACAATTAACCCCTGATAAGTAAATGGACCAAACTTACAGTTGTCTGAAAAACTGACCATTTTGGGTGTAGCCCCTTGGGGAGGCTTTGACTGCCCTTAATGTACCTGAAAGACCCTTCATTAAATATATCCACTGAATAAATATATGCTTTAAACTTTGTCAGGCCTCTGTTTCTAGGCAAGCCCAAAGTAAGGCACCGGGAGAGCCTAAAGGTGAGGATGAGCATCAAGAGAAATCAACCCAGCAAGGAAAAGGCAGGGCCAGCAGGAGCTGAGCCCCAGCTGCTGCCTGACCACTGGGCTGTTTCCTCCAAGGGCTTGCCACAGGCAATCTCTGTCTCCGACTGATGATCCTGCCTGATCAGCTGCTCACTCTGCAGCATCCCACGTGCTATTTCCAGATTTCATCTGTCTTTTCCTTTCTGCCTCCCGGTGTCATTGTGCATTTCCCCCCCAGTTTAAGCAGCGTGGGGCACAGGAGGGGATCACCAGACACAGGAGCAGAGGCATCTCACCAGCTGTGAGGTGAGGTTTGGGAAGGGCAGTCATGTGTGAGCAGGGATGTTGGGAAAAAGGGGAGGAAAAAGGGAGGAAAAGATCACATCATCCCCCACCAAATGAGGAAAACCCATCAGAAAATACAAAACCCATTGGAAATGGGGCTCTGCCTGTGCTCCAGGCTTCTTGTCAGTGGCAATGTCTGGAGATGAAAGGAATGAGGGATTTGTCTCCACAAACAAACTGTGGGTCTGCTGGGAGATAAACCCAGCACTGAGAGATAAAAGAAACAAAGGGAAGGATCCCATTGATGAATGGATTAAAAGCATGAGAGAGATTTGTCTTTGCAAAAATTGGACACTGAGAGATGGAAGAAACAATGGGAAGAACCATGAATTCCATAGGAATTCCACTGACTGACACAAGGAAAAGACAAAAAAAAAAAAGGGGGGTACACATTAGAAGGGGGTTCGTAGTAGGGAAGTCTGAACCTCTCAAGTACCTCAGCCAGTGGGGCAGAGAGAGGGAAATGTGCCTGGGAAATTGGCATAAAAAGGAGGCTGCATCCCCTAAAAATTGGAGAGACTCCAAGGGAAATGCCCCATAGCATCTCCCTTGATTCCAATAAAGTTAGGACTCCTCTGTCTCCTTTCTGGACATAAACCCCTGGTGTTAGTGGATGAATTTCTCTGCCAAGAACTAAAACCTGGCTGGATATGTGCTGCTCTCCTCCCCAAAGCTCGGGGGCTGCCCTTACCTGCGGCTATTGGACATGAAATGAGTACACAGAAGTTTGATAAGTTTAAAAGAGAAAAAGACCCAGTTTTATTCAAACATTTGGTATTTATAGAATTCTAAAGGTGACTGTGGATTGGAGGATGGAATTACCACTTCCCTAACTACACTGGTCTAAAGATCAATCAATCATTTCTCTCTACCCACAGAGAAATACGTAAACTATTCTATGAATATGACAATATGCAAATATATGAATATGTGAATATGTAAACTATTCACGTGAAATCATGTGGGAACTCCGACTCTCAAATATATGAACATTATCAGAAGGCTAAAGAAATTTTATGAGACCTTTAAAACTTTCAAAAGAACTATAAATGAAAACTTCACACTTTTAAAACTCAGGGCTGCCCTTACCTACGATGAGGCGCTCCGTGTCCGGGAGCTGCTTGAAGAGTTTCCTGAAATCCTCGTTCCGCTGCTTGTACGTGGGGCTCAGCACCTGCAAACAAAAAGAGCCTGGTGAGGAGAGGGGCAGCCAGGGCAGCTGGGACACGGAGTGGGGAAAACAGGGACACCTCGGGGACACCAGCAGAAGGGGGGGCAGAGGCATTTAGGAGCTCCCATCCCAGCCCAGAGATGGGAAGGTTTGGGTTTTAGGGCAGGGAGTGAGAGGAAGAGGAGAGCCTGGCTTGGGAGAGCAAGTCCAGGCTGGAAGGGCTGCAGCAGAGGGGAATTCTCTGTGGCTGCACGCTGTCCAAGGTAGGACGTGTGCTCTGCTTGCAGCAGTCACCTGCCCAATGCCAGCCACCGTGCAGCTACCCCAGGAAATGGGGGACTCAGAACAGTAAATGGGGGATTCACCCCAGGAAATGGGGGACTCAGAACAGTAAATGGGGGATTCACCCCAGGAAATGGGGGATTCACCCCAGAAAATGGGGGACGCAGAACAGTAAATGGGGGATTTACCCCAGAAAATGGGGGATTCAGAACAGTAAATGGGGGATTTACCCCAGGAAATGGGAGATTCACCCCAGGAAATGGGGGATTCAGAACAGTAAATGGGGGATTCACCCCAGGAAATGGGGGATTCAGAACAGTAAATGGGGGACTCAGAACAGTAAATGGGGGATTTGCCCCAGGAAATGGGGGATCCATCCCAGGAAATGGGGGACGCAGAACAGTAAATGGGGGACTCAGAACAGTAAATGGGGGATTCACCCCAGAAAATGGGGGATCCACCCCAGAAAATGGGGGACTCAGAACAGTAGATGGGGGATTTACCCCAGAAAATGGGGGATTCAGAACAGTAAATGGGGGATTAACCCCAGAAAATGGGGGATTCACCCCAGGAAATGAGGGATTCACCCCAGGAAATGGGGGACTCAGAACAGTAAATGGGGGATTTACCCCAGAAAATGGGGGACTCAGAACAGTAAATGGGGGACTCAGAACAGTAAATGGGGGATTTACCCCAGGAAATGGGGGATTCACCCCAGGAAATGGGGGACGCAGAACAGTAAATGGGGGATTAACCCCAGAAAATGGGGGATTCACCCCAGAAAATGGGGGACGCAGAACAGTAAATGGGGGACTCAGAACAGTAAATGGGTGATTTACCCCAGAAAATGGGGGATTTACCCCAGAAAATGGGGGATTCACCCCAGAAAATGCGGGATTCAACCCAGAAAATGGGGGATTTACCCCAGAAAATGGGGGGCTCAGAACAGTAAATGGGGGATTTACCCCAGAAAACGGGGGATTCCGAACAGAAAGCAAGTGATTCAGCTCAGAAAATGGGGGATTTACCCCAGAAAAGGGGTGATTTACCCCAGAAACGGGGGATTCACCCCAGAAAATGGGGGATTTACCCCAGAAAACCGGGGATTCAGAACAGAAAACAGGATTCAGCACAGAAAATAGATTTATCCCACAAAACGGGTGATTCAGCCCAGAAAATGGGGGATTCAGGACAGAAAAGGGGTGATTTACCCCAGAAATGGGGGATTCACCCCAGAAAATGGGGGATTCAGAACAGAAAACAAGTGATTCAGCACAGAAAATGGGGAATTTATCCCAGAAAATGGATGTTTCAGCACAGAAAATGGGTGATTCAGCACAGAAAAGGGGTGATTTACCCCAGAAAATGGGATATTTGCCCCAGAAAACAGGAGATTCGCCCCAGAAAACAGGATTCAGCACAGAAAATAGATTTACCCCAGAAAACAGGTGATTCAGCACAGAAAATGGGGGATTCACCCCAGAAAATGGGGGGTTTGCCCTACAAAATGAGGGATTCAGCACAGAAAATGGGGGATTCAGCACAGAAAACAGGTGGTTCATCCCAGAAAACAGGGGATTCACCCCAGAAATCAGGTCATTCAGCCCAGAAAATGGGGGATTCACCCCAGAAAATGGGGGGTTGCCCCACAAAATGGGTTATTCAGCCCTGCCAGAGGAGCTTGAGCAACCACTGCCACCGAGAGCTCAGGATTCCCCGTGCCCACCCCTCTCCCCAGCGAGAACACTTCACTTATCAAAAGGCTTCTCAGTTCTCAAAATCCTCCAAACCAAAATCCAAAAACCGTGTCCTGCCCTTGTTTTGTGCCCTGGCCTCAGGGAAGGGCTCAGGGAACACGGGGCTGGAGGGATATCAGGCTCCTCTCTGGGGTTTATGGTGACAGCCCACACCTCCACACCCTGTGCCAGCTGCTCCCGACAGCCACAACTCCTTCTGCAGGCTTCAGAACACAGGCAGCTGCAAATCCACATCTCCCAGGGAATCTGCAGTGTTCTTTCTCCCACAAATGCAGAGAAGAAGCCACCTGGGGTACAGCATTTTCCCTCTTTATCCAACAGTCCAGAGGCAGTGATCTCCTAGGGCAGAAATGTGGCAGTGTTCCAGCAAGGGCCCCAAAAATCTGAGATTAGAGGAGGCAGTTTCTGCTTAAGAATGGTGGTGGAGCCACAGGGGTGGGAGGAATACAGTGTTTATTTAGAATCAGCCTCACAGCGCTGCCAAAAGCTGTCAGATCACAGCAGATTTGATGTTGGTTGTCAAATCACAGACAACCCCTCGCCCCCAAAAGCATTCCCTGTTCCTCACAGCAGCTCAGTGGACTAGAAACAGAATATTCCAACACTTGCTCCAGCCCCGTGGGCCCAGAGGAAGGGATCTCACTCTGAGTAAAACCTGCCAACCAGCTGATGACAGAAATATGAATTCTACTTACCAAACTCCCAGCCTGAACATCTGGAAAAGATCTTGGTCTGAGATGGGCTCCAGCAAGAGCCCAAGCCCAAGATTTCCAGGAACAAGCAGACAGGATGGGGACGGAGTGGGGAAAAGGGATTATAATCCCTGCAGGGCTGAGCTTTGGGCTCAGTGCAGCCCGAAAACCTGTCCAACCTGAGGCTCTGCTCAGCCCCGGCAGCTCTGCCAGGGTGCAAACAATTCAGTTTAGAGACACTCACAGCTGGGATTTCATCAGGTCCAGGGCTGGCATTTCCTCGAGAGAAGTCCACAAGTCCCTCTGGGTCCCACCGCAGCCATGGCAGCTCTTGATCCAGGAAAAGATCCCAGAGGGAGCCACACTCCAGCAGGGAATCCATCTCCTTCCCTCGGCCCTGCACAGCTCCCCAGCTCCACTCTGACTGCTTTTCCTGCTCCACTGCTCCTTGTTTATGTCCAAAGTCGAGAGGGGTGCAGCTTGGCAGGAGTTTGGGTGAGTTTAGGTGCCTTCCCCTGCTTTCCTGCCCACATCCAGCTCGTCCGAGGCAGCCCCTGAGGATCTCGGCGAGGATTTGCCCTCCAGAGGACTTTTCCCAGAGAAGCTCATCGGGGTGACTGTGCTGCTGGGCACCCTCTGTGCTCTCCTGCTGCAGCCTCAGCAGCTTCTTGCTGTGGGCATCCCCTGCAGGAGCCCTGGCAGGTGTGAGCAGGGCAACACAAGCCCCCAAATGTCCAGGAGTGCCAGATCTGACCCCAAACAGCGCCGGCCGCCGGCCCCGCTGCGACTCACGCGGCTCCCAGGACCCGAGAGGAGGCAAACAGCTCCGAGCTCAGCTGTCCCCTCTTTGGAAGCAGAAAAGCAGCGATTCCGCCTCCTCAGGCTCTGCCCTGCAGTCCCCCTCTGCTGCAGCCTCAGTCTCTGTGATTCTCATGGAAGGGGCGGGCGGGGAAGATCCCAAAATGACTCGCACACGCTTGGAGTCACTGGAGCTGGGGAATTCTGGCGGCCAATGCCCTGCAGTAACCCAGCCCTGCCTCCCAGCAGATGTTTCCTGTCATGGAAAGTTGCTGGACAGAGTGTGCTGGGGAGGCTGAGGGGAGCCAGGGACGTGGGCTCCTGTCCCACTCCCTGCACGTGGGCTCCTGTGTCACTCCCTGCAATCCCCAGCGCTGACTTTGCCCTCCCAAACACAGGTGAGCTCCTATTGATCTGCCCACGCTGACTGGGACAGCAAATATTTCTGATATTCTAATATTTAGGAACACCTGAAAGAGACAATTGGCTGGAGAGGGGCTGGGAACACAAACCCTGTGAGGAACGGCTGAGGGAGCTGGGGGTGCTCAGCCTGGAGAAAAGGAGACTCAGGGGTGACCTCGTCACTCTCTAAACTCCCTGAAAGGTGGCTGTGGCCAGCTGGGGTTGGGCTCTTTCTCCAGGCAGCACTGACAGAACCAGAGGACACAGCCTTGAGCCAAGGGAAATACAGGCTGGATATCAGGAAAAGGTTTTTTACAGAAAGGGTGATAAAGTTCTGGAATGTTCTGCCCGGGGAGGTGGTGGAGTCACCATCCCTAGGTGTGTTTAAAACAAGCCTGGATGTGGCACTGGGTGCTGGGGTTTGGTTGAGGGGTTGGGGCTGGGTTGGACTGGATGATCCTGAAGGTCTCTTCCAACCTGGTCATTCTGTGATTCTGTGTCTTTTCACTGCTCAGGTCAGTTAAAGGAAGAAGAAAAATATTCAGGCATGTGATAGATAAAAATAAAGTTTGTGGCTGGGAGGAACCAGCCATGGGAGGCCCACACAGGCAGAAATCTGAGGGGTGCACCACTCCTGGGTGCATCTCTGAGTCCACTCTTCTCCCCCAAAAAATAGGATTTTCTAGGATTCATTCACTAGTCAGCTCACTTTGCAAATGAAGGGCTGAATGAACTCCCTGCAGGTCCAGATTTCCTGGGGTGCTGGCACTCCCTGTGCCCCTCTGCCCTGAGTCTCAGCCTCTCCAGCTCCCTGCCCAGGTGCAGAAGTGCCCAGGGAAATGCCCACAGCAGGGCACCAGATCTGCTCAGCTGCGAGCAAACACTGAAATAAACCCCTCATTCTTCCAGAACTGGGCACACAGATCTCAAAAAGCACCAAGCAGCCAAGCCAGCCCCTGCAGAGGCTCTGCTCTGCTCCAGGCCAGGGCAGCAGTTTGCTCACTGACAAGCTCTGTCTGCTCAGCTGCACCCCAAAATCACTGGGGCACAGAGGTGTCTCCATTCAGCACTGCAGCAGTCTGCACCCCAAGATGAGGGAATGATTTAAAAAATAACATTCTGTAGCCTGTGAAGGACAAACATTTGGCATTACAGCCACCTGCACTGCTTTACTGAATGGCCCTCTTGGCTGGAAACTCCAAATGGGACTGAATTAAAAAAAAAAAAACAACCACCCCCAGCCACCTGTGTTTGCAGAGGTGGTGCCAGCAGTGATGGGAAGAGCTGACCTGGAGCTGGAGGCAGCAAACATTAACTCCACTGCAAACACAGGGATGGGACAGGATGGCAGTGCCGAGGTGAGGGAACTGCTCCCTGGGGAAATGGGGACACAAGGGTCACTCCCCGTGGTGGCATCCCCCCGTGGTGACATCCCCCGTGGTGGCATCCCCGTTCCACACAAACAAATCCTCCATGGGAAACTTGCAGCAAACACTGCTGGGGAAAGGGACAGGACAGAGAACAAGAAACCTGAGGAATGCTGAGTCTTGGACAGCACAGAAAACAGGGAGCAGAGATGGCACAAGGCACAGAGGAGAGGGGGAAGGAAAAGCTCATCCAATTTTCATGACTGATGGACTTCTGCGATTTACACTGCTTCTGAGAAACTACTGGAATAAACAGAGCACGTTTCCTGCTTGTGTGGGAGAGTTTAGACCCCACTGACAGCAGGGCTGGTGTGAAATACCAGCAAACAAAGTGGCCACCTGTCCAACAGCACCTCCTCTAAACCCATTCCGGTTGCTCAGATTTTCCATCTTCTTCCTTTTTCTCCTTTTAAAAGTGAATGAAAAGCAGAGGAAGGCGCTTCAAAGTAATCACTGGGATCTGGGCTGGAAAATGGGTCTGAGTTCATCATCACACAAGCTTGCACTCAATGTTTACTGCTAATTTAGTGCCTCTACAACCCAGCAACTGGTAATCCACACGCTGAAAGTCATGGAAAACCTGACAGGGTGAAAAGTACTTGAAAGGCAGGGAGTTAAACATTGCTCCAGAAATAATCTGATGAAATGGTTACTGGGAGTTAAAAGATGATTGTGTTGATTTACAGAGAAAAGGGGAAAATCTGACAGGATGAAAAGTACCTGAAAGGCAGGGAGCTGAACATCGCTCCAGAAATAATTTGATGAAGTCATTACTGGGAGTTAACCATTATGAAATGGTTACTGGGAGTTAAAAGTTGATTGTGCTGATTTACAGAGAAAAGGGCTCTTCAACACCTTGCTCGCTCATCAGCCCTGGATTTTTGCATTAAACTCCGTTCCCATGATTGCTGCTGCTGAGGGAGGCTCACCTGCCACCCCTGGGAAAGGTGTTCCTGATGTTCTCCCTGAAATGAGGCACAATTCCCCTCTGCCTTTATAGGGAATGTTTTACACTTTCAGCGGCTGAGTTTCCCCTCCACTGTGGCATCCAAGAGCAGACACAGCACTCTGAGACCAGCCAGGGCTGATTTCTGATCAGTCTTGTGATGTCTGGGTATTCTTCAGAAGCTCAAGAGCTGCTCTGAGTTCCCCACAAAGGCCCTTTGCAGCATCACAATCCACGACAGATCCTCAGCCAGCTCCTCCTGCACAGGCTTCCCCTGCATTTCCCCAGAGGAAAACTCTGGCCTCTCCCCTTTACCTGCCTCCCCACTGGAATTTTGGGGTTATTTTTGAGACTCTGAGCTCCTGCCAGGCTGAGGGCTGCCCTGTGTGCACAAATTTGTTGGCAGAGCTGCAGGAGCAGGGCTCCTGTGCCACTCCCTGCAATCCTCAGTGCAGACTTTGCTCTCCCAAACACAGGTGGGAAGGACTGGGCTCCTATTGACCTGCCCACGCTGACTGGGACAGCAAATATTTCTGATATTCTAATATTTACGAACAGCTGAAAGAGACAATTGGTGTCTTTTCACTGCTCAGGTCAGTTAAAGGAAGAAGAAAAATATTCAGGCATGTGATAGATAAAAATAAAGGAATACAGAGCAAGGCAGACCTTGGGATGTAAATGCTGAAGTGAAAACATCATGGATTTAAATCTCACCTCTTCCCTGGTGTCAATTTAAGAATTTAAGAATTTAAGAATTTAAGAAGCAAGACTTGCTGTAGAGCAGCAGAATAATGAGACACACACCCTAATTTGGGAATAGGGAAGTAGAAGGATTCACAGCCCAAGTGAGGCAGAACAAGGCAGGAAAACCATGGCAGATTTGCCAGGCTCAGAATGTCAGGCTCAGGGACACAGAAATGAGAGATCTCCATGGTAAGGAATGGGGCCCTTTGCCCAAAACCCAAAGAAAAGGAGAGAAGGAGAGAGATTTTATCCTTGGCAGAAAAATATCTCCAGTTTGTCTCTCATTTTAATGACATCTGCTGGGTGACAAGTGTCTTCTCCCAAGTGTGGAGTTATTGACACCCCCACAGACAGAGCAGCTCCTCCTTGGTGTCCTCAGGGAAGCAAAACAACAATTTCCCACCTCTCAGAGCACCTCAGGGGTGCAGAGTAAGGCACATCTCTGTTTCAGCAAACAAAACTACAAAGGAAGTTTAGCTTTAAGGCCTGAGGTCTATTTTTTTGAATTCTTTTTAAAATAATAAATGAATTAACAATAATTCACCATGCAGACACACAACCCAAAGCAGACACTCCTGATGGTTAAACCACAAGCGACCAACAGATTTTTTTTCCCCCTACAAACCACAATATTTCCAAACCAAAGTCTCCATGTACACAGTTCCTCACTAAAGGCATGAGAAGCACCTCAGGCACTTTTCCTTCCAGTGACTTTCTGCTCTTCCACCACGAGGACAAGACCTCAAAGCAAACCCCAAAACTCTGAGTGCATTTATTCCCAAACTGGGGTTCTCTTCTCTATCTCACCGTGCACCTGCACCAGTTTGCATTTGTCCTCTGCAAAGCCAAGCAGAGAAAGCACAACCAGAGAGAGGGGCAGCTCTGTCAAACCAACCCATGACCTCACTTCTCCCCTTTCCTCCCACTTCTCCACAGGGCAGGGATGGCAATCCCAAAAAAGCACTGGTGGGATCAACAGGAGGACACACAAGGCAGGAGAAGCTGGTGGCATCTTAAGGAAAAAAATGAAAAAATAGAGAAAAAGGAATCCAGGAGAGGGGAAAGGGAGGGTTCCAAGTGGCAAAGAGGAATGCAGAGTTCCAGAGACAAAAAGACCAGTTAAAAGCAGCAAAAAAATGAAGAAAACTGGTGATGCCCTGCAGATCTTTGAGGCCCGGGTGCTCTTTTAGGGATTATTTTTTGGGTTGGGTTTGCACAGTGCCTAGCACCCAGGGCTGCTGAGCTGGCACACAGAACAGTGTGGAGGGTGTTTGCTCTGGGCACGGTGGGGTTTGTGTCAAATGAGAGTGGGGGAAAGTGAGCAAAGGAAATGGTGAGGTTTCATGCAGAGGCAGATTCCACTGATCCATTTCTAGAGCTGCCCTCAGAGGGGAGAGGAATGGAGGAACCAGAATGGTCCAAATGGCAGAAAAATCCTGCCTGGAAGGAGCTGGCAGAGAAGGGAAACTCTATCAGGGAGATGCATTAGCAAATTTTTAATGGAAATAACACTGCCAAGTAGGACTGACTGACTTCCTGGAGTCTGTGGCTCATCCATATTTTCACACTGCTGCTGTTATCTGGCCAGAATGTCTCTGCTAACTAGAAAATGGGTTTGTTTTGTTTTGTTTACAAAGGAAAATAATGGGGTGGGGTGGGGAAAACCACAAAAAAATGCAGCCAGTGCTTACTCTCCGGATGTACTGTCTCTCATGCTGAAAATATATGGAGGAAAAACAAGAGAACAGAAAGATAAGATAGAGAGGACATGAATACACAAGAGACCCACAGAAGCAGAGCACAGCAAAGCATCATGCAGCAGGGAGTGGAGCTCAGCAGCTACAGGCAGAAGCAGTAAGAGCCAAAGTCACCTCTAGCCTGGTGACAGTCAGGGTTTGGCAGCAGCCAGGTCAGACCGGGGCATCTGCTCACAGTCCTTATCTGCCACTTCTCCACCAGTTTGGCCCACCTTGGTTTGTATTTTATTCTTAAAAGAAAACACTCTTATTCTTCTATTCACTGCCTCTGTCCCTCTCTGCCTCTGGGGTCTCTTCCTGCCCGTGCTGTTCACACCCAGCAGGTTCCTAACTCTGCCTCTCCCCTCTGTCAAACCTCACCTCGCTGTTTCAGCCAAAATCCCACGTTCTGCTGGCCCCCATCCTGCTGTGGATGGCTGCAGGAGGGCAGGAATTGTGGCTGACCATGGATGGCTGCTGCAATTGCCTATGGCTACTTCAGAGCCTCGAGGGTTGGGGCCCGACCGTGCAAAGGCGACGCCGACTTTGTGCCCAGAGCAGGGCCCCTCGTGCCGGCAGAATGAGAAAACACCAAGGCAGAAGCAAAGGGTGGTTGGTGTTTCTCTGGGGTTGGTAGAAAATAATTCCTCTATGGTCCCCACACCGCCCTGAGAGATGCAAAGGGTTTGCAGGGCGGCAGCTCTGTTTGTCACCACGTGTCACCACTTGTCACCACATCCCGGCCCCTGTGCTGAGACACCAGAGGTGCAGGATGTGGGCAGCATCACGAGAGTGACCAAAAGGACAAAGCTTCTGCTCTCTGTCTCTGGCATCCCCTTCCTCAGGATGCCAGCCCTCCTTTGCCAGTGCTGAGCCATTTCCAGCTCCTCCTTCTGGAAATGGTCAGAGTGCCCCAGTGCCACTGCAAAGCCCCTTTGCACCTTCCCCCCACCCAGCCCACAGCCACCCAGGGACAAGAGAAACGGGAGTACTTACATTATACCAACTCTGGCTTTTCTGTAAGGACAAAATAAAAGAGAAGCATTAGTTAGCACAGAGATCTTAGGATCAAAAAGAAAGAGGGACAGAGAAAGCAGGTCCAATCTGGTTTGGGTCATTAGTGAAGTGAAAGTGGGATTAAACAGAAGATTTCAATGGGTTTCACAGTGTGGTCTAGCACAGTTATCCCCAGGTACAGGAGCAAGGGACAAATCCAGCAGCAGGAGTCTGGAACAGGAAACAGGTCAGGCCAAGGTGTGCATGTCCACATGCACAAACACACAGACATGCTGTCACCTTGTCTGCAGACCAGCAGTGCCAGCCAGCAACACAGGAGCTCATCATCATCACATCATCATCATCATCATCACATCATCACTGCCAGCCACCTCTTTAGGGGCTTCATTCTTCCAGGTGGTAACACCCACATTGCCCTGAACAGCCCTCGAAGCAGGGACACAGCTTTGCTCACAAAAAGCAAATGTCCCGCGGGTATTTTGAATTTTAAAAGAGACACACACACACACACAGAGCCAGGAACAGTGCTGTAGAAAATCGCTAGAGAAGCTAGGCAAGGAAAAAAAAAAAGGCTGGGTTTTTTTTTTTTTTCAGCATTTCAGCTCACGGTGTTTTGCATCATCTGCACACGTGATTTTTTTTTTTATTTCCC
Organism: Anomalospiza imberbis; assembly: GCF_031753505.1. Classification (NCBI taxonomy): domain Eukaryota; kingdom Metazoa; phylum Chordata; class Aves; order Passeriformes; family Viduidae; genus Anomalospiza; species Anomalospiza imberbis. The sequence continues at coordinate 3,938,906 of NC_089704.1, forward strand.
ATCCTTATCATGGCATTTCAGATGGTTGGAGAGGACAGGCCACATGTCACATTGGAGCACACAAAAGAGCTGGCTCAGCTTGGGGCACTCGGCAATTTTCAGCTGCGGGTGAGATTTATCTGCAGGGAGAGGAAGAAATGAGCTCCCCACTGCAGCCAGGCTGGCTTTCCAACGGCAGGACACTCAGCTCCTCTATCCAGAGCTGCCAGCACACACAGGATCCCCCCTTTTTGGTGGGATTTCCCTCATGGCAGTGAAGCCTGGGGGCACCAGAGCCTTTCCCACCGAGGGTGGGCAGCTCCAGCTGTGCTGTCCCCTCTCCCAAACACTTCAGTGGGAGCTGAGGATAACACACAAGGACAGAAGCAATATTTCACTGCCTTTCCTCCTCTGAAGCCATCTTGCTTCTGACCTTGGAGAATTTTCCAGGCTTTGCAGGCAGTTTGGAATAGGAAGGGAAACATTCTGTGCTGTGCCTCGCCACAGAGGCTTCAGGAATTTCACTGGGAATTCCCTGGAATATTCACAGGGACACAGACACTGCCTGCCCACCAAGGGCACACAGGGTGTTCTGCCACAGGGAAGGAGAAGTTAATGAGGTCAGATTGGAACAGATTTCTGTGAAGACACAGGGGCTGCTGGGGTCCCACCCCTGAATCTTCCTGCTCCAAGCTCCCTGTGAGCCACTCCAGCCACAAAACCTCACTGGATCCCACTCTTGGAGCCAACATTTCTGAAGGATCCATTGCAGAGCTCCCAGTCTCTCGTGAAGAGCCCCACAGTAATACAGTACACAGGCTAAAATACAAAAATTTGACATGAAAAAGAGGAGCACCCCCTTTTTCCCCAAATCCTGGGGAAAGGAGATCAGCTGGGGACTGAACACAGAGCACGGCTCATACCCCATACTCATTCCTCCAACCAGAGGAATTTCCTCTTACTTCCCACTCTTTTCCATACTTGGCCATACCTGATCCATTCATAAAGGACTGGGTGGAAGTCAATCCCTCTCTGCAAGTAGGACGTGCAAAAAAGCCTTATGCAACCCAGACTAGACTAAAAAAAGAACCAGGGTAATTAATCTGAGCCATGCACACAGCACCTTGTCCTCAGGAGCACAGGGCCTGAGACGGAGTGATTTTCCTGCAGATTTGTTTTGCCATCTGTCTGCCTTAATGAGCAAAAGGCGTAACTCAGAAATTCCTGGGGAAAAAAGCTCATAATCAAACTATAATTGGCACACACACAACAGAGGCACTGCTGTCACTCTGCCTTCTAAATCAGGGTGCCCGTGCTGTGGTGTCAGCACAGCCCAACAGGATTTCAGTCCCCCCTCCTGCATTCATTGCACGAACTATTTTTTTCCCCTCCTCACATTTGAATTTCCCTGAATCAAGGGTCCTCTATAAAGGAGCTCTGCAGGTTCTTCTTTAAGCTCTTCCACGCAAAGAAATTATACTGACATCTGTAATTATACTGAGGTCCATCATTTTACCAACATCCTTAATTATGCCAAAGCTCAAACCTCAGCTTTTGCCTCCACCAAGTTCAACAAACTTGTCCAAAATCCAAACAACTTCAGCCTTTAAATCTCCTTCTAATTTATCATTTGTTTGTTTTTTTTTTAACTCACTGAGAGGGAGATGCAAACTGTGAAAATCAAGAGACAGTAAAATGAAGAGGGGGAGGAAAAAAGAAAGAAAAAGGAAAAACATATTCTTACTTTGAGCAGGTTAAGTCTGTCATACTGGAAAAAGAAACCATAAGCATTAGAACTGAAAAGAGAAAATAAATAAGTAACAGAAGGAGGGGGTTGCACACAGACAGGGAGAAGATGGGACAGGTGTGCAGAGATGATGCTACAGGAGCACAGAGCAGAGCTCGTGGTTACAAGGGGGCTGTAACCAGGAAGAGCTTTGGAGGAATGTGAAAAATGGAATATTTGCTCTAAGCCTTGAATTGTTGCCTCTAAACAGTCACGGTTTAGTGACCTGACACCTGCGTGCACTGCTGGGAAAGGCTACAGCTCTGCAGGGCACACGGGTCCCACACCAAACCTCACCCTGACAGCTCCAAACAGAGCTTCTACCTCTCAGCATCACTGCCAGCAGCATCCCAGCTCACCCCCTGCTGCTCCCAGGGGAACAGAACCCTTTTGCCAAGTGAATGGCATGCCGCAGAGCTCTAGGAGCATCCCTAAATCCCTTTCACACCTGGGCATGCAGAGGCACAGAACCAGAGCTCAGAACAGACTCCGGAGCCCTCTCTCCTCATCTGTGCACTTGCAACAGCTAGGCTGCCCACCCAGCTTGCAAGTGGCCATAACTCCAGGAAATTGATGGAATTTATCCCCCAAACCCTCACCCCAGCCCCAAAGGATCAGAATTTCATTCCCTACTACCTAAAGGGGCTTTGTCCCACCCAGTGGGAGGGGTGGATGAGAAGACACAGCCAAACTCTTCTCATCGTGGCACACTGGAAGGACAAAGTGCAACAGTCATAAGCTGCAGCAGGGGAAAATCTATTTGGAGAGGAGGAAAAAGCCTGTTCACAAGAGTGGTTAAGCACTGGAGCAGGGGCCTGGCCAGGCTGGGGGATCTCCAGCCTTGGAGGGCTGCAAAATGTGGCTGGACAAGGGTTTAGACCAAGCAGGTTTAACCCTGCTTTGAGCAGGGCTTGGGTGAGAGACCTCCTGAGATCCCTCCCGACCTGAACTGTTCTACTGCCCCCAGGAATGCACCAAAATTCATATTTCCCCCCAACTTAATATTAATCCTCAGCATTCACCATTAGCTACAGGCATTGGGAAGGATCTGAAGGAAACCACTTTTATCCTTGGCCAAGAGCAAAATAGTCAAAAAATACATATTTCATTGTTGGTTACCAGCAGAAAGATGGGCTTCTCCCGAGTTTGGAAAGCTGTCCCAGAAAAGCCTAAGGCTGAGTCAGACCTTGGTCTGTGGCACAGTGGTGGGTTCAGGGTGGCAAAGAGAGCTCTGGGAAAGAATCCCTCAGGATGCAACTCCAGTGCTTAAAAACCCTGGTGGAGCACTCCCTGTGACAATTCCAGTGCTTAAAACTCCTGCTGGAGCACTCCAGTGCTTAAAAACCCCTGGTGGAACACTCCCTGTGACAACTCCAGTGCTTAAAAACGCTGGTGAAGCACTCCAGTGCTTAAAACTCCTGGTGGAGCACTCCCTGTCACAACTCCACTGCTTAAAAACTCCTGGTGGAGCACTCCCTGTCACAACTCCACTGCTTAAAAACTCCTGGTGGAGCACTCCCTATGACAATTCCAGTGATTAAAACCCCTGCTGGAGCACTCCAGTGCTTAAAAACCCCTGGTGGAACACTCCCTGTGACAACTCCAGTGCTTAAAAACCCTGGTGAAGCACTCCAGTGCTTAAAAACCCCTGGTGGAGCACTCCCTGTGACAACTGCAGTGCTTAAAACTCCTGGTGGAGCACTCTCTATGACAATTCCAGTGGTTAAAACTCCTGGTGGAGCACTCCCTATGACAATTCCAGTGGTTATAACTCCTGGTGGAGCACTCCAGTGCTTAAAACTCCTGGTGGAGCACTCCCTATGACAATTCCAGTGGTTATAACTCCTGGTGGAGCACTCCCTATGACAATTCCAGTGCTTAAAACTCCTGGTGGAGCACTCTCTATGACAATTCCAGTGGTTATAACTCCTGGTGGAGTACTCCCTATGACAATTCCAGTGGTTATAACTCCTGGTGGAGTACTCTCTATGACAATTCCAGTGGTTATAACTCCTGGTGGAGCACTCCCTATGACAATTCCAGTGGTTATAACTCCTGGTGGAGCACTCCCTATGACAATTCCAGTGGTTAAAACTCCTGGTGGAGCACTCCCTCTGACGGCAGCGCTGCAGCACGACAGAACAGCACGGACAAAAGAGGGCAGGGAGCTGAAGCAGATCTGTCAGCAATTGTACCAACACAGCAGCAAACTCATGGGCTCAAGCTGTTCCACCTCCTTAGCCAGACCGGCTGGGAAAGCAAACCATTCTTCCTGCAGGACATGGGTGGGGAGAGGAGAAGAGGCTGAGAAAGGAGAGTTTAGAATCTTTGCCCTCGAGTTTTTTGTTCCTAACCTCTCCCTGTATGAGCAGACAACAGAATTGTCTGGGTGGGGGGAAGCAGGGGGTTTAATGCCTGAAAATTCTGCATTTGTGCCAGAAGAAGCAGCTTGTGGAGCACAGAACAGAGCTCCAGGCTGCACACTCGGTGATCCTCGTGGATCCAACTCAGAATATTCTGTGTGAGCAGGGCAGGAGGCTCTGACAGGCTGCTGGGGCTCCTGCCTGGGATCCCCTTCCCTCTGAACTCATCTGGGCTCCACTTCCCTCCAGTTTCTCCAGCTGCCTCTCAGTGCTTGGGTTTTTCCCTCTCAGAGAAGCAGGGGCTGGCTGCAGGCACCTCAGAGCAGTGCTGCACACCCATTTTACACACACATCCCTCTGTTCCAGGCTTCTTCCCACCAATCCCTCTCCTAAAACCCTCTGCACCTCCAGCTCACCCCAGCCTGTCCTGGCCCACACGCCTCTACTCACCAGCAATCCTGTCAGGACCCTGCTACTCCAGACCTTCCACAGCACTTCTTTCACACCTCACCTTGAGACTTCAGTCCCACAGTGCTCCCCTCACTTATCCCAGCTACCGATACCAAGCACAAGACAAGCTGTCTAAAAAAAAAGACGTCCAGAAGCTCCCAGCAGACACCAGCAAGTCATGCAAGGTCAGGCTGGTCACAAGGACCACGACCAAGGGAAGACAGTGAGCCAGAATTGCTCTCTGAGAACTTGCCTAGAAGGAAAACTGAGGCATCCACTGGGGAAAGGCCAAGACAAGGATTTTGTGGATTTTTGTGAAGCCATCCAAACCATTCTGCTTTCATGAAGTGGAAATGCAACAGCCTGGCACTTTCTCCAACAACATCCCACCTGCGCTTTTGATTTTTCCACTCTTCTGAGGGCAGCACAGAGGTGGGAGATCAAATCCCAAATGATCTTATCTCCAATTCAAGCACCCACAGAGGGATCTTCCACTTATCACCTCTCAGAGCGAGCCCATGAATTCTCACAATTCATTTGGGACAGGTCTGCTCTACCAGGTTCAAGCTGGGTTCACTTGAAATCACTGATCTTTAATATTTGCATCACACAGCAGAGCCTGCAAGGGCAGCAAGCTGAGATCACTGGCCACAAAAATGCTATTTATCATGAAAAGCAGGGAAGAAGTCATGGAGAACAACTCTCATTTCTGAAATCGTGGAGGAAGAAGGAAAGAAAAGGGATCGTGGTTCTGTTCAGCTCCAGAGGATTTCTCCCTGGCAAAGACAGCAGCTCACTTCAAGGGAGAGGGGAAAGCAGAACTTAAAGGCTGAAATGATTTGGAAGCAGCTGCAGGGGTGTGATGAACAGGCCAATTCTCAGTCTGTGTGAGCAAGTATCAGCGAGATGCCAGTGATGTAAGTGAACCCAGCTTCCAGCTACAGGCACGGGGCTGAGCTCTTGCTGACATTCTCACAGCCACAGCAGGAGAATGCCTGACTGGGGTCAGCACTCAGCACCACAGGGAGGGTTCCTGAGTGGTGAGACAGCTCTACAGTGGGGGACAGGAGAGAAAAAAGAAGGCTTACTTTGGAGAGGCGCTTGTGTGACTTAATCGGAGAGAAAGCATGCAGGAATGAAAAGAGAATAATTAGGGAAAGAAGAAAAATTACCTCGCAGATCAAGAGAAGGAAAACCCACACACCCAACAGAGAGCACTGTACCCCCTCTTCCTTGTGGAAAGCACCAGGAATCAAAGTTCAGCTTTAGCAGTCATCGTGCTGGTAAAAATCTCACTCCCATGACCTCAATTTTGAGGGCCAGGACGATGCAACTCCTCTCTGTGGTTCCCCTTCCCAAGGAGCCCATTTCCTTGTGAGCATCCCCTGTGTGGCTCCGAGCACAGCGTGCCCTGCATCCTCCTCCCATGCCATGGCTCCCTTTTGGGAACACGGTGCTGGCAACCCCGTGCTGAGGGTGTCACCCAGCGCTGGGACGGGGTTTGTAGGTCACTGCGTGCACAGGAAGCCAGGCTGACCTCAAGGGCAACCTCAGAACGCCAATGATTCAGCTTGAAAAACCCTTTTCGCCCCTCTTTTGAACTCACAGACTCCCCCCACAGTGGTGAGAGGTCAGAATTTGGGCCACTGAGTCCTGTTCCCTCTGCCGAGTGGCCACGAAGGGGAGGGGATGAAGATTTCTAGTCTGTGACACAATCCAGCAATAAATCAGGCAAAGATCTAACAATTCACTTCATACAAGCCATCAGAGTTCTGCCTGTGAAATTACTCAGGCTGAAACATCCCACTTCAAAAATCTGGGCAAACACAAGTGCTCCTGACAGCTGACACATCACTGATACCAGGGTTATAATCAAAGGTTTGTTTGGTACCCCAGGCTCCTGTGTGTGTTTTACCAGGCCCCACTGCTCACACAAAAACCTAGAGCCAAACCTGAAACCCCCTTCCCCTGCACAGCAAAGACAAGCCCGTTTCTAATCTGGTCCAAAGACACAAAACCTTCCTGGGGAAAATATCAGCTACCCCGGGCAAGCCAGCCATAACACTGCAGCCATGGAAGGAATGGGCAGGGGGTTGGAAAACTGATTCTGTGCAATTTGAACTGATCCCAGAGGGCTTGGATAGGACTGGGGAAATGCACAGGCCCTTCACAGGGGAAACCTTATTTATTTCATGATCCAGGTGATAAAAAGCAATTGCAACAGCTGATTTTCAAGGTCTGTGGAAAACCCCTGGTGGAGGGGCTTTCCCACGGAGCCTCCCAAGGAACAGGACCTTCACTAGAGAAAGCTGCAGCCTCAGAGCTGTGCTGAGGTCTGAGCCAGGCGAAGGACTCCGAGTTAGGAGAACCCTCAGAAATCCGACGGGGGAGGAGGGAGGGAAATCAGCCAGAGAAGAAGAAGAAGAAGGCAGAGGACAGAGCCGGCGCGGCGCGAGCCCAGCACGGCGCTGGCCACAGCCCTCTGCTCGCCCCTCACCTTGGAGTTCTTGGCCCCGCTGCGGCCTGACTGGGAGGAGCAGCTCCGCTGGACGCCCTGCTCCGGCGTGGACGGGGACTTGTCCGAGGAGTGGTCGGAGCCCTTCTCCACCATGGCGTCCCCCGGGGCGTCCTGCGGCGTGGGCGAGCGCGAGCGTTTGCGCAGGATCGGGGAGCAGGCGGGCGTGCTGCGGTTGGAGTTACTGGCAGTACTGCAGGGCAGAGGAAGGGGAAAGAGAGCGGGGTTAGAGCACCTCCAAAGTGAAACAGCTGCACCCCGAGCTGTGCGCACCCACAGCACCGAGCTGCTTCCTGAAGAAACGCGCCCGGTGCCCCCCGTGGACTCAGGCAGTTCTCTTTTACCAGAGGCAGAGGAACTGCTGGCAGTGGCAGCTCCAACCACCCTTCAACCCCTCAGACCACAGAGCAATGCCCACGAGTTCGAGAGGGAACTCGTTGGCTCCTGTGGGCTCTCGGAGTTTCAAACTGAGCTTAGAAAAATCAACGTGCACTCAAGAACGACAGAGGTGTCAGCGTGCTCTCAACGCAGCCTCGCTCTGCCCCTCCTTTATTAGTGCAGCTCTTCTCAACAGGATGCACAAAAACGGGGTCACACCTCTCAGAAAACACCCCATCAAAGAGCATCAGAAACGCTGGGGCTCTGGGAGCGGAGTCATGGTGACATTCAATGCAGCATTTCCTGTACAGAACCATCCTTTCCCACACCAGCTAGAGCTGGGCATGAAAATGGTTTGCTGTGACCCAAAAGCCTTTGTGATTAAAAAAAACAAAATTAATTTAAGTTCCTTTTTCACAATGGGAAAAGCAAGGAGATTTACAGAAATTATGAGGGGAATGGAACTTCTCATTCTCTTTCCTCAGCAAATGCCCCAGCGCCTAGATCAGCAAGCCAGTAATGTACAAACTAACAGAGAACAGGAAAACTCAGATTTCCTCACTGCTCCTTCTCTTTTGATGCCTCTCCTTCCTGCCAGACTCTTCAAAATACCACACACTACACCCATTTTTCTCTCCGTCACTCATTTCCTTCAGCAGTCAAATCTATTTCTGACCAGACATCCTCGAGGCTCTTCCAGCTGGTCACAGAGGGGCCTGATGCAAGGATTGGATCTGTGCTAACTTCTTCAGGAGCCTGTTATCTCATGAGCAACGCCAAACAGGCCACATCTGACAGCACAGGCAGCAGGGAAAGGATGAAGGAATTACAACTGCAAGGGACTGAATTAAAGAAATTGTTACAATCAGGCTCTTATGGGCTATGATTTAAGCCAAATTGCACACAGCAATCACAGTGATGCACAGCAAGGTACTCCAAATGGATCATTTCCTCCTTGAAAATCTAGAGGAGCTGAACACGTGCCTGAGGCTTCATTAATTTCCAGATAAAACCCATATCCATCCTTTCTTACCTCTGAAGATGCCAAAACCATTTTACAAGCATTAGCTAGACATCAGCAGCCAGTGTAACATGCTCCCCCAGCAGTTCCCAGGTTTGGATTGGTTTGGCTTTGGATGAACTGGTCTTGTAAATTCTCCTTTATTTGCTCACTGCTTGTGTCAATGCACAAGTGATGAAACTTTCCCTGAACAGCCTGCAGGAAGCACACAGCCGAGCTGCTTATACAAACAGGGCCAGAATCAGATTTCCCAGGAGCTGGCACCAGGCAGGAACAGCAGCGTGGAGCTTCCCAGGAGCCCCTGAGAAGACGCCTTCACCCCTAGAAAATGTGGAATTTCATACAGACCATGGACAGGCTTGGGAAAATGGGTATGCAAAATGTTCTGTAGGCAGGAAGGTGGATTAAGTTAAACTCTGCTCTGTCACCTATTTCTACCCAGTAGGATGAGAAATATAGATACAGAGCAATAAAAACCTGTTCAAATGTCACCCAAACCCCAAGGCAGCTGCAGTGCAGAGCAATTCCCCCTTGGCTTGGGGCTTTTCACAAGGAGCCACGGCACATCCCCAAGGGAAATATTGTCACATCCTCTTGTCCTGTGCCCTCCCTTTCCGTGGACAAGGCACAGGAATATTGAATGCTAAACCAGTGCAGCAATAACTGCAGCAATATTCAACATTTAATCCCCCCAAATAATAATTAAAGAAAAAGGAAAATCAAAAAATTATCTGGACCATTCTCCCAGAAGCACTGCCTGCCACAATTTAGGTATAACATGAAGTAAAGTTATCAGGGATGCCTTAGTTTATTGAAGTATTAAAAAGCATCAGGTTCCTTCACAGCTTTTCAGCTGATCCAGTCAAAATGGGTGTCTGCGCTCCTGCTGCTCCTTCTCCTGCTAAACTCAATTTTAGCAGCCCAGCAGAGCTATCTTGGTGACTCCAAGTTCATCAGCAGCAGCCCCAGAGATGGAAATGGCTCTGAATGGCCATTTTTACAGACTGTAGAAAAAGGAAACTTCTAGTTAAAACCTCTAAATTCTGAGGTCCTGCTTGCCCCCAGCATGCTTGAGGCAACATAAGCTGGTTTATGTGAGAAGTCCCCAAAAATACAAGGCAAGAATTTGAAGCCATTGTCCCTGACTAGCACATGTGTGAACACATGTACTGATTTTTCCTCTCCAGTTCCACAAAACCTGAGTTTACCACACACAGCCTCCATCTCATTTTCAGTTTATGCGAGTTCACAGTTTCACTTTGAGCTTGAGTTTAGAGCAGCTCTGTAGAGACCAAGCCAAATTCAGCCCAGGCTCTGTCTGCTTTCACTATGCAGTTGTGAGATTTTGCTGCTGCTCAATTAAAGCTCAGAATGAGCAGCTCAAAACCAGCTGCCATGACATGGAGGTGAAACTCGAGATGAAAAATGCTGGAAAGTTTGGCGCTATTTTAGTCTTTTTATGGTCTTACAGAGCTCCTCAAGGTGGGTTTTTAGTCACAGCCCAGCATGAACTAGCACTGCAGCTGCACAGGAGCAGCATCAGCTTAGATGTTTTAGATCATTTAGATCATTGATTACAGCTGGCAATTTTATTTTTGCCCAGCTCACACTGCCATAGCCACAATCTTTGGTGCCAGCTGTGCCAAGGACAACCTTGGGCAGATTCTGTCTTCCAAGATCGTTTTTTAGCTTAAAAAAAATTAAATCCATCCACATCTATCATGTTAGGTGTGTGTGGATCCTCACCTTTGCAGAAATAGTGGGGGGAAATAATATCAAGGGCTCCTTCTTTGGCTCTCCCCGAAGTCAGTGGCACAAATATCAAACCCAGGAGGGCTGAATTCCCCTCCTACTCTCTGACGACTGGGAAAAGCTGAACATTTCTGCATGAAGGACTCCACAGCCAGAGAAAATGAAGAATCTGAACTGCGTGACAGCGAGGATGGGCACGGAAAGCACAGAAAGGGCTGCCCCTGCCCCGAGCCCCTCCAAGCCCTGCCTGCTCTGTCCATTCCCTGGAGTTTGAATCCAGCCCAAGGCACAGCCATGACGAACGCTTTCTGCAGTTGCCTTGGCGACCACGGCCTGCAATTGAACCAGGAATCCACGCCTGAAGTGCCAAAACGGCTTGACCCACTTTGAAAAAAAAAAAAAAAAAATAATTGCAATAAATAACGCTTTAGAGACCTAATTGCCCAGAGTGCATTCAGGGCCTCACATCCCCCTGCAGAGCAGCCTTCAGCAGATGAGACAGGTTAAGTGGGGGACAGAACACAAACAAGCCCACCTAAGCAGCAGCCCCTTTGCTCTGAGGTGAAAAGCCCTGCACGGAGCATTTGAAAGCACAGAAGGCTGGGTTTGTCTCCTTGGTTTATGTCCTTGCTGTCCCTAAAGAGAAAACTTCACCAAAATACCATCAGCAAGCGTGGTGTGGATGGGAAGGGGTCAAACTCTGCTCAGACGTGGAGGAAAAGCATCAATATCTGCAGCAGTGTAGTAAAGAATCTGTAGCCTGCCAGTATCTTGGAGCTGGTGAGGAGATTTTTAGCAGGAATTGTAGTGACAGGACAAGGAGTAATAGATTCAGACTGAAAGACGGGAAATTTGGGTTGGACGAATGGAAGAAATTCTTCCCCGTGAGGGTGGGGAGGCCCTGGCAGATGGTGCCCAGAGAAGCTGTGGCTGCTCCATCCCTGGAATTCCAAGGATGGGGCTTGGAACAGCCTGGGATAGTGGAAGGTGTCCCTGCCCATGGGACAGACGATGTTTAAGGGCCTTTCCAACACAAACCATTCTGGGATTCTACAAGCTTTCCTTCAGCTGATGAAAAAGAACATTTGGCAATGCATGGACCAGCCCCTGAGACACCAGGCAAGACACAGAAAGGCCAAATTTCTCCTCCAACAGAATATTCCCTGAAAGGGTCTGAACCAGGTGATGAACAGAACTTCACCAAGCAGTCACTTCTGGGAAAGATATTCCACGAGTTGAGCTTGGTGTTCTTAAAACCATAAAGGAACTCTTTACAGTGCTTTCATGGAGAGCTCCTCCAGAAACCTGACTTTGCTGCAGTCTGTTACATGAATCCTGCGTGAATGACACCCGAGCATCCTGAAGTGACACAAAATTCTGTCCATCCCACCAGCTCTGAAATCACAGCCATCCCTGGGACTGACACAAGCGGTTCTTTCCCAAATCACAGGTGACCCAAGAGCCAGCAGCCAGCTCCAGAAGGGCATTGTCACAGCACCTGTGACACAGCTTAACACAGCAAATCCCTTTGGGTCTGCCACTTGCAGGATGTGAATAAGAATTCAGCCAGAAGCAGGAAATGGACCAAAGAATTTTGCGACTGAAGCAGCTCAGCTAAACGAGCAGCAGCCTCAGGTACACAGCTGTGACCACCACCAGCTTCTCAGGGGCAGAAAAACACCACCCACACCATTCCCTGCAGTGCATTTCTCAATCCCTTGGATTTCCTCATGCAAGTCCTGATCCGGAAAGCTTAAAGGCCTCCAAGTCTCCTCTCAGTTCTCAAAAGAATTCCAAGAGTCATCCTGCAATTACTCACTTCTCCCTGCAGCACCGACCTGGTAACGAGCTCTTCCAGGCCCAGAACTGAGGTTTGTTCTGCAATTTGAACTGAATTCTGGAAGTGCTGAGCAATATGTCCCCAGAGCAGCAGAGATGCACATATTGAAGCACATATTGAACTCTCTCTGGCTGAAATCCATGGGCTGTGCAAAGTCAAGCCTGTGCCTACACTTTCCTGAGCAAGACCAGAGGAGATCCTGGAGGACAACACAGAACTTGTGCTGATAGTCTGGAAAAGAGCAGAAAGGTCAAGAAGGCACCTCAGGCCTGGCTGTAGCACTGAAAAGAGTTAATTCTCCTCTGAATCAGCTATTAGAGGGGTTAATTAGACGCCTACAAAGATACTTTTCTGCCATCCAGTCTGACATCAGTGGAAAACGAGGAGATTCAGAAGCTCATTATGCAGTCTCCCAAACAGCAAGCAGATGGTAACAACTTTTGATCACCAACCTACACTCCCTTCAAACTGATAATCCAAGAATGAAAACCTGCACAGATCCTGGAGCAATTCCCTGGGCCCATCACTGCTCTACAAGCAATAACAAAATGTTCTATTTCTATTACATCTCCCAGCAAGAGAGACAAAAGAGAAAGCAATAAGTCAAAAAAGCAATGACACCTGCAGGGCTGTGCAGAAACCAAGGAGTGTTTTATGACAAGTGCTTTGAAAAGAATCAGAAATAGTCTGCCTTCTGCATGTTTTTTAGCAGCAAAGTCCAGCTTCGTTTAAGATTTACTCTATTTTGACATTTCGCAGATTGCTGTCCTCCCATGACATCCAATCACATGTTTACATATTCATGAAATAAAATTAATGCAATTATTATGCCTCAGAGGATTAGCAAATCACTGCAAGCATTAGGAAGGAATTTGCCTTCTGCCCACAGCCAGCAGTGCGAGGATGGGCAGATGCATTATTAACCATGTCATTGTCCCCGTGGATCACCCGATCCTGGTTACCACTGGAGACAGACCCATGGACAAACGGCCTCATCTCTCACTGAAACTCCCCCTCAGCCAGCTTGGAAGCAACCTCTCCCTTCCTGCTTGGAGTGACTGCAAAAATCCCGAGGAGAAGTTGGAAAATGTTTCTGAAATGCAACAAGAGAGATCTTAATAATAAATCAAATAACGCCCCAGTCACAACTTGGACAGGGTCATTAATGTGCAGGGAACCACCATGGGTTATAAATCACACCCTAAACCCCTCCCTCAGTCACAAATCATTATCATTCCATTTGCTCCAAAGGAAGGCAAGCCACATAAAACAAAGTATGATGGATAATACAAAGAAATCTGGGAAGCAGTGAAGGGAAAACAGCAGAAAGTAAGAATTTCACATCCCTCTGAAGGTGACAGACACAGCCCCACCACAGCCACCTGCAGGGCACCCACTGTACAGCTGTACTTCCCAAGGAGGAACAGATCCAGGCTTTGTTTTCCTCCCCTCCCCACCACAAAGTCAGCAGCTTTTGTAATTAACAGCAAGAACTGCAATGTCTGATGCTCCCATCAACATCTCCAAGCCTGGAACTTGGGGCAGGACAGAGCTCACAAGCCTTGTTTAAAAAATAAACAAAACAACAACAGACACTGTTAAACCATCTTTGATGTGAGGGAAGTTTTGAAAACCTGACAGCTCAAAGGATAAAAATAAAAATTAAAACAAATCCAAGCTGTTTATTTTAATCCTTGTCGTTTCCAAGCTAACATCAGAATCTTTCAGTGTTTTGGGGATGCAATGCTGTAGTCGTATGTGCTTTATTTCAAGGGAGAGTGAGATAAAGCAACAAAGCTGGTGATAAACACCCAGGCCCACTTTTGGGTGGGGATGTAGGTGTGATACAACTCCCAGCTTCCCTCCAGAAGAGCTCAGGCACTTTTCCCTGCCGTAACTCCAGCAAGGCTTCATGGACTTTATCCCCAGCACGGCAGTGTCCCCCTGAGCACATGCCAGCCTTGTGGCAGGGGTTCACAAAGCCCTGGTGGAAGTCAGCCTGAGGAAGGCTCCGAGGAAGGCTGGGAGCAGCCCCGCAGCCTGCGGGGGTGGACAGGGACATTGTGCAGCAGGAGCAGGAGACAAAGCTGGAGCTCTGCTCGTCCCACTCACTCCCACGGCTCGTCAGCACCGCCGTCACAAGCTAATGGAAGATGCTGTGATCTTCAAAGCTGGGATCAAACAAATTCCCTTTGTTCAGCCCTTGATGTTTCCTCCCTTCACCTTTCTGAAAACAACAACGCAACAATTTGTGATCGATCCCCTCCGTGCATCCTCCCTGCTCTGCTCCAGCCTTGCAGCAGCACTGGGCAGCTCCGGGGTAAAACCAGAGAGGGTCAGAACCCCTCAGTGCAAGAGCCACAAATGTTCTTTGTCTTGAGGACCTGCCTCAACCTTGTCCTCCCCTTTAACAGATTCTCTCCTGCTTCATCCAGCTGTTTATCAAACGGGGGTTCCATCCAGCTGTTTATCAGTTGGGGGTTCCATCCAGCTGTTTATCAGACAGGGGTTCCATCCAGCTGTTTATCAGATGGGGGTTCCATCCAGCTGTTTCTCAGATGGGGGTTCCATCCAGCTGTTTCTCAGATGGGGGTTCCATCCAGCTGTTTATCAGATGGGAGGTCCATCCAGCTGTTTCTCAGATGGGGGTTCCATCCAGCTGTTTCTCAGATGGGGGGTTCCATCCAGCTGTTTCTCAGACGGGGGTTCCATCCAGCTGTTTATCAGATGGGGGTTCCATCCAGCTGTTTATCAGATGGGGGTTCCATCCAGCTGTTTATCAGATGGGGGTTCCATCCAGCTGTTTATCAGATGGGGGTTCCATCCAGCTGTTTCTCAGATGGGGGTTCCATCCAGCTGTTTCTCAGATGGGGGTTCCATCCAGCTGTTTCTCAGATGAGGGCTTCTCCAAGAGAATGTTGGAGAAGAATGTTGGGGGTTCCAAGTTATTGCACTGCTGTAAAATACATCCCGAAGACTTGACCTGAAGTTTCCATCCTACTGAGTCAAAATCACAAGCTTCATCCTAAATCTACCAACTTCTCCTGCAGATGCATGTGATTTAATGGAGCAAGGGAACAGGAATATATTCTCTCTTCTGAACCAGCATTTCCATGATGCACAGGACAATGCCAGCCTCCAGTAATCTAAGAAAAAGCTATTTTTTAGGCCACTCAGCAGATTCTCCCTGTCTGTGAACACACACAGTGCAATGAATCCTAACTTCCTACTGTTCTCCCTTGCCAAAAAATATTAAAAAAAACCAAAAAGCCACCTGTATAGACTCTGGAGCAGAGCCTGAAAAAGCGGCACAAACCAAATCCTGCCTCTCCCCATCAGTGCAAATACACAAACACCGGGAGAGGAAGGCAGAGCGGAACCACGAGCCCTTGTAGAGGCAGGAGAGCACATGGGCAAACAAATCCAACCATATTCCTGCAGCAGCTCCGTGACGCATCCAGCTTCGACCCCCTCCTGCCTCTCTTCCCCTGGACCCAGATGTTATGGCAGGAATAACTGTCCCTGGGGGAATGGGGGATGGGGGACAGTGGGAATGGGGGATGGGGGACACAGCAGGGCGTGAAGGGGAAATGAGGAGGGGTGAGGGGAACAAAAAAAGGGAAAAAAAAAAAAAAAAAGAAAGAAAAAAAAAGAAGCCAAACAATCAGATTTGCCCATTGTTTGGAACAATCGAAAAGGCTGTTTTAGCAATTCCGCCCTGCAGGAGAGGCAGGGCACGTGCGTGGGGGAGAGAACAAGGAGAGGAAAAATTAAATAAAATAAAATGGAAAAAAAAAAAAAAAGGGATCAGCCCGCGGAAAGGAAGAGAAACGAAGCATCTCTGCACCATGATGTCACGCCGCCTGCTTTCCAGTCCCCCGAACGAGAGAGAGCAGCAGCACAGCAACCAACATGGACTCCAGCTTTAATCTGCCCGGAGAGCGCCTGTGTGCGATGGAGGAGCCGCAGGAGCCGAGCCCTGCGTGTGACACATGTGTGACAGCGACAGCACTGACCTGGCAGCCATTCGGGAGCGTGGAGCGGCGCAGCAGCAGCAGCAGCAGCAGCAGCTAGGCGGAATTCACTCGGGATCGCTCGGCATTCACGGGGGTTCATTCATTCATGCACTGTGCGGCCAGCCGGGAGGGTACTCACCTCCTGCAGCATGGCACGGCCCTTCCCCGGGGCTCTCAGGGCCGCCGCGGCGCTGCGGGCAGTGCCGGACACGCTGCCCCGGCCCCGGCCGTGCCCATGCCCGTCCCCCCGGTGATGCTGCCCGGTGCGGCCGCACACGCTCCGCGCACACGCGTGCGCAGCGCTTTACATAATGCGCCCACCCCTGCCCGCCCCGCTCGCATCTCCCCCGCCAAAGAGACCCCCAAAGGCTTTACAAAGGCTTGAACAAACACTACGAGTTATAAATCCGACAGGTTGGAAGTGTTGTGTTTGTCCTCTCCGTTTTATACTATGCGCCCAGCCCTGCCCGCCCCGCTCGCATCTCCCCCGTCAAAGAGACCCCCAAAGACTTTACAAAGGCTTGAACAAACGCTACGAGTTAAAATCCAACAGGGTGGAAAAGCTGTGTTTGTCCTCCCCGTTTTACATTATGCGCCCACCGTGCTCACATCTCCCCCGTCAAAGAGACCCCCAAAGGCTTTGCAAGGGCTTGAAAAAACGCTACGAGTTATAAATCCGACAGGTTGGAAGTGTTGTGCTTGTCCTCCCCGTTTTACATAATGCGCCCACCCCTGCCCGCCCCGCTCGCATCTCCCCCGTCAAAGAGACCCCCAAAGGCTTTGCAAGGGCTTGAACAAACGCTACGAGTTATAAATCCGACAGGTTGGAAGTGTTGTGTTTGTCCTCTCCGTTTTATACTATGCGCCCACCCCTGCCCGCCCCGCTCGCATCTCCCCCTCCAAAGAGACCCCCAAAGACTTTACAAAGGCTTGAACAAACGTTACGAGTTAAAATCCAACAGGGTGGAAAAGCTGTGTTTGTCCTCCACGTTTTACATTATGCGCCCACCGTGCTCACATCTCCCCCGTCAAAGAGACCCCCAAAGGCTTTGCAAGGGCTTGAAAAAATGCTACGAGTTATAAATCCGACAGGTTGGAAGTGTTGTGTTTGTCCTCCCCGTTTTACATAATGTGCCCAACCTGCTTGCATCTCCCCCGCCAAAGAGACCCCCAAGTGTTTTTCGAGGATTTAAACGTTAGGAGTTCAAATCCGACAGGTTGGAAATGTGTTTGTCCTCCCCGCCTCCCTCCCTGCGTGCCCCGCTCGCATCTCCCCTGAGGAACCCCCAAAAAAGCGACCCTAAATGCTTTTCGAGGACATCAACACACCCTAGGAGTTCAAATCCGACAGGTTGGAAACATTGCGTTTTGTCCTCCCCGCCGCACACGCGCTGCTGCGAGAAAGTTTCAAAGCGTGTAAGCAAGAACAGGCAGGAAAATTAAACCCTAATTAAGTGGCCGCGTGGATTATCTGAGCTGAATTAAACAACGCTCATTCAGAGTTAAGGTGACCTTAACTCAATTTAGCCGGCTCCATCTAGGAAGCTAATTTTTTTTTTTTTTTCCTTTGCCGTGTTTATCCATGTGTAAACAGGCCTGGGATTTTTAAAGAAACATTATCAGGCAAAGTTTACAGCTTTTTCAGCATTAGTAGGTGGTGTTTCTTTTGAGGACAATGTATCCCTGCAAACCTGCTTGGGGACATCTTTATTCCAGATCAAGGAGATGGACTTCGGTTCCTCTCAATGCAATAAATAAGGGACAATAAGTCCCTCTTAGTACAATAAAAATTAGGCTGAAGGATTATAAGAGAGCAAAACAATCACCCAGCTTGCATTTTGCCTCCCAGCCTATGAAATCAGGCCTTGTGTGGGCAAGGAAATAGTGTAGAACTGAGCTGGAGCTGCTCTAACAGCCCTGATTTGAGCACAAGTGTCCACGTGTGGAATTACACTGAATTATTGGACTCGGGGTGCTGTGAAAGACCCCCACTGACAGCACAAGGAGCTGTTCCTTGAATGCTGTAAATGCTGACCACTCTGCCCTTTGCTGCTCTTGTTGCATTTTGCCCCTTCCACACCCAGGGTTGAGCATTTTCTCTTCTCTTGACAACCAGTCCCAGCTTTGAGTGCTAATTCCCAGAAGAGCATCTTCCCAAAAGGCTGATTATCCATCATTTCACTGCAATCAACATCAGCGGGAGCAGGAGGTGCTCCAGCAGGCTCAGACCAGAGCGATTCAAAGGCTGCACAGGATTTTAAACTGCAAACAGCACCACCATACACACCTTTGTCTGGATACCACAACACTACCATCACCTTCACGTTACTCAGAGATTACACCTAGGTGCATGTGAATTCACTGCTTATGTGCCACTGTTCTAATAAGTTTGTTGCATCCCTCAGCCCGAGGTCAGTTTTGTTGTTCCAAATGCTTCCCAAAGTTTTCCAGCTGGAGAATTAGAAATTTATTTCAAGGAAGTGACATTTTAAATTCAAATTTTCCCGCTCCCTGTGCCCAGGGCAGAGCCAAGGATGGTGTGACTCCCACTGAAACACCATGGCCAGGACTGTAGCCAGGTTCAGTGAGTTTATCCAGATCTGGATAAACTCAGAGAAGAGCAACCAGCACTAAAGGCAGTGGCACTGAATCCTTTCAGCACAGCCTGGAGGCCAAGGAATGGCAAGATTTAAATGCTCACCTGGAACCCAGGTTTGATCCCACTGGGTATCAGCTGGAAGTGCTGAAAGCTGAAGCTGGATGAATCCTGACCGGACAAGAGAAACCTATTTTGGGAAGCAAACAAAACTAACCACTGTAACTAATTCAAGGCTCAATTACCCATGTGTGGCAAGCATTATAATGTAAGGGTTTGTGTTCTCCCAAACACTGTCCTGTACCTCAAACCAGAATCAATTCAAGCCTCACATTTTGCATTTCACAGCACTTGGAATGAGATATCTGAATGGTCCCATTTTGTTTTACAGCCTATAGATGTTTCAGTGTTTTTTTTTTCTCTTCCAGAAAGTGAGAAAATAGTTAAAAACATAATTCTTAGCCTCCACAGATTTTGATATGTTTAGTCTGGATGAATTTTAAGGCTTGAACGGATGCTATTTTTCAATAGTCACATGAGTTACACTGACCCAAATGCTGTGATAAATTCAATATAATGGCTACCTCAGATCTGGAACACACAAAGGCTCAAAGCAGGTCATGGAGTGGCAGGACAGACCTGAGGTTAGGTCTAACCCACCCTTCAGACTGTCAGGAGAGAAGATGAACCAAACAAAAGTCCTGCTCCCAAAAGCACCGTAAGAGCAGTAGTAAAATTGCAATATTTACTTAGAGAAAAGCTTCTTAGGCTTCTCTGGCATGGCGTGCAAGTGGCAAAGTTATGGGGAATTTGGGAAACCACACAGCACCTCAAAAGCTTTACAAACGTGGTCACATCTGCAAAGTTTCACCCAAAACTCTTGGAAGGACAAACAGCCTTTTTCATGGTGATAAAAGTTAGACAAAACTGCACTGAGAGAGGACCTTTAGGAGCCTTTAAGGAAGCTCTTCTGGACATAAAGCTGCAAATTCCTGTCTTGTTCAAGAGCTGCAAGAATGCATTTTATGTCAGCTGGGTTCGCTTGCACGAGTCTGCTGTTCAAGACCCAAGACAAGGACTTTATTTCATGTGTGAAGGACAATGTGAGCGTCTGCCTGCTGAGCATGACACGGTCACAGCCCTCAGCCTGGACACCACAGCTCCACCAAGCCCGACAGGAGGACCAGAGCCACATCTGGAGATCCCTCCCTCGGAGGATGCTCCAATTTCAGGCACACCTGTGTCAGGCTCTTCAATGTCTCCGGCAGGCAGCACCTTCTCCTTGCCCAAACTGCAGTGCCTGCAGGGCTGCTCTGCTGCTGTAACACAAGCGCTCTCATGCATATTGCATCTCCCAGCCCGAGGAAATGAGGCACTGGCCGAGTAATTAAAGCCCGGGGCTGGTGACAGATCCGTGGGACACAGAGCAGGGCCTGGATGTCCAGGCCTGCAGAGCATCAGGTGGGGCTGGGATCAACTCTCCAGACAGCCAGAGCAATCCTACCCTCCCTGTAAGGCACACCAGCGGTGCAGAACAAAAAGAAGCCTTTAAAATCTGTCTGCACAACGTCAGGCAGCAATGAGCACCTGGGTGGGTAAACACATAGGGTTTCTCATTTCCCCCTGTAATTCTTTGCCCACCTTTAACATGATCTGGTTTGAAAACTTAAAGCCACTGGGAGAGCTATTCCCCAACATCCCTGCTTGTCAGCTGAGCTCAGAACAGAAGCAGGGGGACACACTTGCATTGCATTTCCAGCCTTGCCTTTGAAAAAGACACATCAGAAATGTCAAGAAACATGGAAGGAGACTGAGGGAAAACTCAGTGCAACAACCTCAAGATGTGCAAGCAGGATTAGCACTAGTGGGTAACTGGGTGGTAATTAGCATTTTGCACATGTTTAATTTGCTTTTTTGCTCCTTCCACAGCTGCTTTTCTGCCATTCACCCTCTTTAGGAATGAATGGGTGGGCTCCTGACTGCACAGCACGGGACAGGGGGATTCTCTGGCTGGGGTATTGGTCCTGTTTGATATTCCTGCTCAGCCCACGGGTGCTACTCCTCAAACCCTGCAGGATTCCCACCCTGTCAAGCAACAAGAAGCACTCTCCCTTTTCCCTTGTGGAAAACGGGCTCCTAGACAGGTGCCAGACCAAGCAAAACTGTTTCTGAGCTGGCAGTGGCATTTTCACAGAGTCCACGGATTCCTTCAGCAGTGGGGGCTGTAGGAGGCAGGGAATCATGTGCTCACAGGCATGGGGAGGAAGAGGGGGAGGAGGAGAACAAGGGGCGAGAGAGAACAAAGTGTCAACATCTTAACTGGGACACACAAAGAGCCAGTTCTTAGTAAGAACTTAATCCAGGATTAACAAGAGGTCAGCTACCTCTGCAAGGAGACTGCACTAAAAGGAGCTAATTAGCTCTCCTTAATTGCACAAAAGGAACCACACAGAATTAAAGACATTCGCCAGCAGCAGGCCCCACCTCACCCAGGAAACACAGCCCTACCTGCTGTCCCCAACACCAGGCTCAGACAGTCAGCACGAGCAGAGCCAGGAGCAGGAGAGGTGCAAGGATGGATGGAAGGGCCAAGGCTGTGGGGAGGTTCAGCATCAACAAGTGCTGGAGCGAGAGCTGGAGCCTCCACCAGCCAGGACAGGCACTTGTAGCATGGCCAGAATCTGTCTAGGCAGTTTCCTCATCAGCCACTGCCATGGTCTGCCCCAAATCCCTGAGGAAAGCACAGCTCTCAGTTCACAAACAGGGATGCGCATGACGGTGTTTAATGCAGTTCTGGCCTTCTTTAAATCAGTGTGACTTCTGAAAATGAGGAGGAAAAGTAGCACAAGTCAAACCAGTTTTTCCCTGTCGGTTGAGGCCATGAGAATCCCATCCCAACACGGAGAGGCACTGCAGGACAGATGTCAGGAGAAATGGAGAGCACACAGCACCACGGACAGGCAGCAGATCCCACCTGGAAGCTGCCAGTCTGGAATGATGCAGTGGGAAAGGTTGGCTGAGCTGCCCACCCACAAATCCCCTCTCTGGAATTTCTAACCATGTACCACTCACACACCTGGAGTTCCCTGTCAGCCTCTGCTTGGCACTAAATCCATCTGTTTTCTCCTGTGCATTGCATGTTCTCTTCTCCTTCACTGGGGTGTTGCCCTGTTCTTTTAAAAGTTTTCAAGTTCTTCTAAAAGTTTTCTATACCTTCTGATGTTTACATATTTCTACTAGAGCTTCTCACACACTGTCATGTAAATAATGATTGTTTTGCATTCTTCTTTGTGAAAAGAGAAAATTGATGGACTGTTGGTTTGACCAGTGTGGTTGGAGAGGTGGCAATTTCATCCTCCAGTCCACTGTCACTTTTAGAATTCTATATATTGCACGGTCAGAAATAAAGTTTCCTCTTTTCCCTCTTTTGCATCTAGCGTGAATGTGAGAGTTATTTCATGTCCTAGTGCGACACTGGGGCATCTTTTACCCCAGAAGCCCTTGCTCTGCACTGACAGATAATGGATCTAGCAGTCAGTGCGCTTGAAAGTGAAGATTAACAGGCACATCAATAATGCCAGCAGATGTCTCTGAGATGGAGCACTGATAAAAGGAACTCCCGCATTTATTTGGGTTATAGCACCGTGCTGAGGGCTGGGGAGATCAGGCAGACATGGGCCTGAGTGCATCTCAGCAGGATCAGCTCCCCTTTTCAGGAAGGATGAAGGGAAAAACAAAAAGCTTTTCAGAAAAGGCTGCCCTACCCACAAGGAAAAAGACCAGAAACAGGAGCTCACCCTAATTACAGGTCCCTGTGAAACCATCACAGTAGTGCCTCCATTACTTATCCCTCTTTTCTTCCCTCAGCACAGAGTTAAATGTTTTGCCACCGTACTTCCAGTGTCACTGCAGGGGCAGCCAGAAGGGACAAACAGCACCAAAATTTCACCTCAAACCCAACGCAAACAAACGAGTTCTTGGGATGCCACTGGGAATACGAGACAGCCACCCCTTTTCTGCTCCCAGGAACTGAGCAGCAACCCTCAGTTCTGCTGCTCTTGTGCAGGCTCAGCACAAAGGGAGAGTTCCCTGACATCTGCTAAAGCTTCAATAGCTGCCATTGGGCAGAGCAGAACGAGCATCAAGGGAGCTGTGCCAGGGGCTGGGCTGCAGCAGCCTCCTGGTACAGACAGGCCCCGTCCAGCACCCACCCAGCACCCCTCTGCTCTCTCTTCCCTGCTGTTCTGAGCTGGAATAGCTCACAGCTCATTCATAAAGAGAAGGGAAATTGTCCTAATTGTCCTAAAAAGGTCCATGGTCCAATGTCTTTCTCCAGCACTGGCTGGTGCAGTGAGTGCTTCTGCATTGTGTTATTCTGTTATGGATATTCCAGCTTCTCCATTCCTCCCAGCTGTTCCAATCTGGTTATCCAAACAGGTACCAGCCTCCTGCAGCCTCCTACCCAGCACTGCCCCAGTCTCTACCTTCAGACCTGCTCTGTGCCACCTCTGATTTCCAGCCCAAATCCAACTGGATTCATCCCTGCTCCCACTGACGTCCTTAACTTCGCTTGGCCCTTTCTTCCAGATCCCTGAAATCTGCTGGGCTCACCCCAAAACTGACCAAAAGCCCTACAGAGCTGCTCAGTGCAGCCCCTGCGCCCATGACCACAGAACGAGGTGGAGAATAAGGCTGCCCTACCCGCAAAGAAAAAGACCAGAAACAGGAACTCACCCTAATTACAGGTCCCTGTGAAACCATCACAGTAGTGCCTCCATTACTTATCCCTCTTTTCTTCCCTCAGCACAGAGTTAAATGTTTTGCCACCGTACTTCCAGTGTCACTGCAGGGGCAGCCAGAAGGGACAAACAGCACCAAAATTTCACCTCAAACCCAACGCAAACAAACGAGTTCTTGGGATGCCACTGGGAATATTGTCCGCCTTAAGTTTTCCCCAGCTTTCCCCCCACATCGCTTCCACCCCGACAGACATTCCCCCATCCAGCCGCATCTCCATCCCAGCATCTCCATCCCAGCCCCGCATCCTTTTTCCCGAGGAACTGCCTGACCTCCCAGCACGCACACACACACACACACAAAAGAAGGATTCCCCCGCCTGCCTGGGAGATGAAAAACGAGGATTTAAAGGATTCCACGGCCACCTGTTAGCGCATCGCCCTTCCCGGGCGGTGCCTGCGGCTCTTCCCCGCTCCTGTGCGAGCTCCCCGCAGCCCGCAGCGATCCTGCCGGGGGGGACACCATGGAACCGCCCGGGAACCTCGCTGCTGCTGCTCCGAGGCATCTCACGGCCGCCAAAGCAGTTGACAAAAAGATTCTCCGCTCTGATAACGGCTTGGCATGGCTGGAACAAAGCCGCCTTTGCAATGCGCTGCCCGGCTCTGGCATCCGAGCTGCCTGCTGCCCACTGGGGAGAAAAGCGCCCACTGTCGCTTTAAGGATGTCCCGCATCACCCGGTTAACCCTGGCTGATCCTCGCTGCCCTCATCGAGGAGGAATTGCAGGATTTCTGCTCTTCTCGCGCCCTTACCCATCGGTTCTGCCGCCCTGGCACAGCCCTGGCATCCCGAGCAGAGCTTTATTAAATATTCGCTGCTGCTGCACGGCCCTGGCATCCCGAGCAGAGCTTTATTAAATATCCCCGTCCTCCCCGCCGTGCAAACCACCAGGGAGCACTTCTGTGACGACAAAGGAGCAGAGCAGTCAGCGTGGACATAAACATCCCAATTGCCTCGAAATTCCACTTCCTCGCTCCCACAAAGCTCTGGCTTTTCACCCTGAGGGGCTGCACACCCTCCTAAACCTTCTCAGGCAGCACAAACCATCGATTTCCCCGCTAGGGAAATCAGGCAGCAACAGGAAATATTTAGAATAAATAGAAATATTTGCCTTCAACACTCGGGCATTTCCAAATACAAGCTCCGGGAAAGGCCATCTTCTGCACGGAGGTTCTACAATGCAGAAGGTAACAATGTGACTCATCTTGAAAGTGTATATAAACACACTTTAAAAACCTGTCTGGGGAAAAATAAACAGAGGCTGTGCCTGATTCCCGTCTGGGAAAGGCAGGAACGCAGCCCTGCTGCTGTCCTTGGCTTTGTACCTACTCCAGGCAGGTGCAACAGAGGAAACAAAGCCACAGCCAGCAATTTAACGAATTTAGAAAGCAAGAAAGCAGCACAGATGGACAGGGGAAGAGCAGAAAACAAATGAAAAACGTCCCTGCAACATGATATAGGAGCAGGGAGGACTGATGTGACTCGGAGCTGATCAATCACCCCGCATGGAATGATGAAATATTTGCTCTGTATGATCAGTTAATCCCAACCAGGAACACGTTTAGAAGGGTGGCAAAGAATCAGAGAGATTTTCTTACAGAGCAATGAGTTCAAAGGAGAGCAACAAAAACATCACGGCACTCATGAGGCTCGTTTGTGAAAACAAACTGGAAGGGTAAACAAAGTGGAGTGGTCAACAAATATTTGAAGAATGTAAATATTGAAGAGAAAGAGAAGCTGTACTAAAAGGTTTGGGGCTGTTTTCTTTTTGAACAATGAGCAATGGGATTATATGAAATTGTGGGAAAGAAACAAGGCTGAAGTCAAATCCTCACAGCCAGGAGCAGGACAAAAGTGGGATAAACTCGTTCACTTGTCATGTTACCCCAGTAAAATCACACTTCTTTCAGCCTCCACTGCTTTCCATTATTTCCATTTTTTTAAAGAGGCAGCAGCCCAGTTTGCAGCAATGCAGGACTCCAAAGGTTTGAAATGATTGCAAACCCAATTGATCACAAACCTGTGACTGCAAAATTAGGGCTGGTTGAGTGTTACAATTTCAAGGATTGTTTTGACTTGCTGCATTTTTGTCCCCAAAACTTCCAAGACACACACAGACATCCATGGGATTTGGACTTCTATGTGGGAAATCTTGCAAAGTGACATCCAAATCATCCCAAATTCTTCATCTGGGCTGTGATCCTTGAAAGAACAAATGTCCTCAGGATAACTGTGGTATCTCCAAATACGAGCAAGGCATAGGTTGCTTTGGGACAGTTACAAGGATTCAGGCTGTTTTGGGACAATTATAAGGATTCAGGGTGTTTTGGGACAGTTACAAGGATTCAGGTTGTTTTGGGACAGTTACAAGGATTCAGGCTGTTTTGGGACAGTTATAAGGATTCAGGTTGTTTTGGGACAATCAAAAGTATTCAGGTAGTTTTGGGACAATCATAAGGATTCAGGCTGTTTTGGGACAATCAAAAGTATTCAGATGGTTTTGGGACAATCATAAGGATTCGGTGGTTTTGGGACAATTACAAGGATTCAGGCCACAGGCTTTGGGCCAGTCCCCTGTGAGAAGTGCAGGGATAGGGATGGATGTTTGCATTTCTCATCCTGGCTCTTGCTTCAGTAGAGTTTGTTCTCTTTAAAGAATCGTTTTAGCTATAACAATTTTTTGGTCTCCTAAGCCAAGCTTCCAGTAGGGAATTAATACACAGCTATTCATAAACAATTAAAAGGAAAACCACCTTTAATCTCCATGAGCCTCACCTGCAAACCAGGACTAATTCCACTTCCTTTCTTCTATCCTTTGACCACCTTGACTATTTGGGATGGAATTTCTTCCTCCAAACTGGAGGTGGAGCATGAAAATCTCCCAGCACACCCTATCTCTGTTTTCAAGAGCCTCTTTTGCTGTAAAACAACACAATTTTAGAAACAGTTCTATTTCCCAGATCAGTTGTGCTATCAGCTGCCTTTAAAACAGAAAAAAAAAAATCCATGGGGAATTTGTTCTTCCTGCTGGAAAAATAATACAGCAGGTATTTGCCACTTTAGTGCCCTGGAGCAGGCACTGAATGTTGCTCAGGTTCTGTGAGCCCTGGCCTCCAGACACATCCTTCTTTCATGGCCTACAGCTAAGCACGGGTTTGCCTCCCAAACCTCATTCCCAAAATGTGCATCAGGTTGTGCATCACATTTCTCTAACAGCTGACAGCTCTGAAAAAAACCAAATTCCAGCTCTGAGGGCTGCACAGCCACAAGCCAATCTCCTCGTGAGCAAAGGGCACTTCTTCCACATCTCCAGAGCTGCTTTATTTCTGGTCCTGTGGGGTCAGAAATACACCAAAATTACAGCTCTGCCTCTCCAGCAGCTGTCGACATCTCCTGTGTCTCCATGCAGACCTTTTAACTCACAGCACCTCGTGTGTCCTCACTGCAGCAGGGCTGAGACCTCTCAAGTGAGCTCTGCAATGCTCAGGCCTGGCCACCTCCTTCTGTCCCTCAAGCACAGCCTGATTTGCTCAGCATCTCATTAAGGGAATGACTCTAATTAGAGGGAGCTGTTCTTGAACTAAACAAGTTGTGTGTTCCCCCCTCCAGCTAATTTGCTCTAATTTTATGTGCATATCTGGACATTTCTTCTGTTACCAAATCTTTGCTGCTCCTCAAAATACACCTAATTTTCCCCCAATGTCCTTTTCATTCCACTCATTTTCTCCTCCATTTTTCTCCTTCCAATTCCAAGGCCTGAAATTAGCTGTGGTCCAAACCACATTCTACCAAACCTGGTATTCTGAGTGGTTTGAAGATTATTCAAAATATATACCCCAAATATATGAATCTCCAAAAAAGAAAATCCACAAATTCCTCTTTCTCTGCTCCTCTGCCACGCACATGGAGTGGCTGTGACATTGTCAAAGGAGAGTGGCAGTATTTTGCATCTTTTTTTAGTTGGGAAAAAAGCAGAGCATCTGCCCTCAGATCACTTGGCTGTGACCACAGAGAGCATCCTGTCCTGGAAAAATGGTTACAGGGGAATAAACCGCTGGAAAATGTAAAACATAATCAACAGCACAGGCCTAAATCTGGCCAAAAGAAGAACTTTAGGAAAGGAGAAAGTCAGAGAACATTCCAGCATCTCGTATTCAGCATGTGGCTCTGCAAGGGCACCCAGAAGGAAAATGAATTCTGTGCAGCATTTTGGGTTTGGTGTCTCCATTTCCTGAGCTTGGATATTCTATCCTTGGATACACTATTGCAATTTCTAAAATTTACTTCAAACAGGCTCAAAATCCTGAAATTAGCACTTACCAGTCATAACAAGCATCAATTAAAATAATATAATGCATTTAAGATGCACTTCCTATCCAGGGCCTGAACTCAGAGGAGTTCTGGGGAAGGTTCAAGCAAAAACACAGCAGCTGCTCAATCAACCAAAGGAATACCATGAACTGGTCAAAACAGACAGAAATCTGAAATTTCAGCTGGGAAAAGCAGGAGAGGCCTTGACCAGGACACAGTGATTTGTCAGGGAGCACCACAAGGGTTTTGATGGCAATTTTTGCCTCTTCCAGGCCTTGCCCCTGCCCACTTGCTGAGCAGAAATGAAGCAGAAATTCCAGCTATGTGAGTGCTTCTCTTCAGTCCAATACAACTATCAACACACACGGGGTGAATCAGACACTTCAAAACGTGGGACACTGTCCAGCAGCTCCTTCCAGCACTTGTCCCATGAAAATCTCTGCTCCAGGCAGAGGGAGAAGGAAAGGGAGACTGGTTTCTGTCCAACAGCTCCTTCCCAAGATGTGGGAACGAAAATCTCTGCTACAGGAATGGGGAGAAGGAAAGGGAGACTGATTTCTGTCCAGCAGCTCCTTCCCAAGATGTGGGAACGAAAATCTCTGCTACAGGAATGGGGAGAAGGAAAGGGAGATTGATTTCTGTCCAGCAGCTCCTTCCCAAGATGTGGGAATGAAAATCTCTGCTCCAGGCAGAGGGAGAAGGAAAGGAAGACTGACTTCTGTCCAACAGCTCCTTCCCAAGATGTGGGAATGAAAATCTCTGCTCCAGGAATGGGGAGAAGGAAAGGGAGACTGATTTCTGTCCAGCAGCTCCTTCCCAAGATGTGGGAATGAAAATCTCTGCTCCAGGAATGGGGAGAAGGAAAGGAAGACTGACTTCTGTCCAACAGCTCCTTCCCAAGATGTGGGAATGAAAATCTCTGCTCCAGGAATGGGGAGAAGGAAAGGGAGACTGATTTCTGTCCAGCAGCTCCTTCCAGCACTTGTCCCACGAAAATCTCTGCTCCAGGAATGGGGAGAAGGCAGGGGAGACTGGTTTGCCTCATTTTGCAGCAGGAAAAGTGGGGCAGAGGCAACATCAGGATGAAAATGGTCAATGGCAGATCCAGGCACAATCAGGGCCTCTCGTGACCCCCAGCTCCCACAGGCACTCAAACAGCACCCAGCAGCCTCAGCTCCACGTTTTATCTCTTCCTGACTGAATTTTCCATGTTTTCAGGCTTTTCAGTGAGGAAAAGAATCTCTGGAACAGCCCCACTGCTGCCTCATTCGCCTCAACTCCAGGCCCTGAGTGAGCAAAGGCTGCAGAATTCCTGAGCCATTCCAGTTTGCCCTTCACTTGACATTTCTGAGGACTGGAGACAGACAGCAAGGTGATCTTGCCATCTGATAAGAGGGGAAGGCAATTTCCCAGCAAAACAAACTATTTGGATTCAATTAGCCAAAAGGAGAGATCTGGGGGAGAGATTCCGGGTGCTGCAGCAAACTCTGCAAAGTGCAGCTTCTTCATGGCCTAAGTCAAAGAACTGCTCTGTCTGCCTGTCCTCAGAGAGGTCTCAATCTGCACATACATATTAGAGGACAAAATTACAGATGTTTATCCAAATTTAAATCAAAACTTGATGCCAAGAACCAACCACATAAGAAACAAAGATATTAAAGGGATGCTTTTGCCAGTCTATTATCACACAGAAAACTCAGTCTCAGATCAAGGGTTTCAAAATGCCTTGGTTTTATTTCAAATGGTCTCCTTCCACTGTAATTTCATACTTTTACTAAAATAAAACTTGTTCTTCACAGCCTGTTGCCACTGCAGGTATTAATCCAGCGTGGCACTGTGCAGCAGGACAAAAACTGGTGCTGGGCTGATCCTCCTTCTATTTCTGCCTCTCTTGGTGCCCATGAGCACAGCCTGGCCAAGGGAATTGTGTGCAAAGCTTTTCCTTGGCTTTAGTGCACTCGGATTAGGCTCCTCACTGCTTCCTAGGGCTTTCCACTATGGAAAAGGACAGAAAAAATAACACCAAGGCCAGAGAAATGAGCACAAAACCTGCTAATTACCCCTCAGTGACTGCGTGCACAAAACCATCTACAGAATAAACCTGCCAAGGCTGCTCCAAGCTGTTCTTCCAGGCACCTGGCACGACATCTTCTTGCTGGAAAAGGATAAAAACCTTACTTTATGGACAGCCAGAACGTTCAGGACGTATGGCCAGGTCAGAATGTTCTGGATGCAGGGGAAGATGAGCGACCTGTTAATGAGGTTTGCTCTTCCTGCCGCAGTGCCAGCCAACACTCTGATTCCTCAGCTCCATTTGCAGAATTCATAAGGAGCTAAGGCCTCTCCTTTCCCAAATACCATATTTATATGTATGTGGGTCAGCCCTGGTGGTTTTTAGCTGAGGATTATCAGCATCTATTTCTTCCCCCTGAATAAAAGGCACAAAGGAAGATGTAGGCTCAGAAGAATCAATGAAGACAGGAAAGACTGAAAATGCAACATTTGAACCTGTGATGTGAAGGTCGAGCAGCACAGTGGGCACAGCAGCACAATTACGTAACTTTAACAGAACTAGTTTGTGAAGCTTCTCCAAAAATTAAGGAAGAATTGAATTGGAAATCCAGTTTCATTTGGGATCATTTGCAGTGCCACAGGATGAAGTTCATCGTTGCTGCACGCAGACATTCTTCATTCTTTAAGGCTCTGCAGCTTCAACATGAAATTGGAAGTGATTTAAGCAGCTTCATCATTTCCTGGGTAATCAAGGAGCCACGAATCCCAAACACCCACGTTTGTCACCCCTGTGTGTCACAGCGAGGACTCGATGCCTGGAAGTGAGGACACAGCCATCCCTCCTGTCCCTGTCTCACCAACCTGTTATCTTACATCGCAAAGAAGCGGCAAGGCTGGGAGAGCAGAGCTGGGTGGGACGGGTGTGACAGCTCAGGAACCCCTCCCTCCCCTCTTCCACACCCTGACACATCGATTTCCAGAGCCGGGGAAGGGCAGGGGCCAGCCTGGTGGAGGTACAAAGGGTCCCTGCAGCCGCAGCCTCCAGAATGCAGAACTGAAAGCGCCTGAAGTCAATCTTCACTGCTCCCTGACATCAAACAACTTCTAATTTTAGCTCTGCTGTTCTGTAACCCTACCTAGTTCCCATCCCACCCCCACAACTACATAATAGATCCTTCCCTCAGATAAGTAGGGTGTTGGAACATTGAGAGTTTTTTGTGGTTTTTTTTTTTCCTCACCCACAGGCACTAGCAGAAAAATGAATTACAGTTTTATTTTTAGTGGAGCCTTTGGCCCTTCTTTTCTCTGTAGGTTCCAGATCACAGGTTCTGCAGCTCAGAACTCTTCCAACCAACACAGCAGCACAAGCAATGGAGAAGGAACCACAAAAGAAGGAAAATCAGACAAGCAGAGTTTTACTCAGTATCTCATTTATGGGACATTAAGTTCAACTACCAGCTTGTTTTTGTCCCTGCAATGCTCTTCTGGCATTAGATTTCCATTTTTCATCAAAGATCTAAATTAGGTTCCATCTCTGCTGGATCATGAGCTCCCCAAAACTCCAAAGAAGGAAGAGCAGGGCAAGCAGCACAGCCTGAGATGGAAGGGGAGGGAAAGGCTGCTGTGGTTTTTGGCTTTCTGAGATTTAAAGCTCGAGGCCTGGCTGATTACAGTCCCTGAGGAGCTGTGAGATAACAGTGACGTCAGCCTGGAGGCAAAAGCTCTCTCTCACAACACCAGGTCACAACACAAAGAGGAAACAGCACTAAAACACAAAAATGACCAATAAAACCGAGTCACCAGACTGTGATGAGGCAAATCGCTGCTGTCATCTGTCCTACCAGCACCCTCGGGGGCTGCAGCATCATTGCTGCCACCAGGACGCTGTGCTGGAGCAGTGTGACCGCACAGCAGGTCCCTGCCTGTGCCGCTGCCACACCTGATGTCACCCAGCCCCTCTGGCTGTCCCCAGCTGTGCTGCAGAGCCCCGGGGCCACCGGGAGCACCGGCCACACGGGGATGAGATCATTTTGGGCAGGGTGAGGCGGGCGCTGCAAGAAATGCAGGGCATGGTGTGAGGGAGCAGCACGCTGGCCTGGGCCAGGACAGGCCCAGGGGTTCCCTGATGGCACACACAGTGGGATTTGGTGCCGTCAGACAGCACGGGATGGACGTGGGGCCTGAAAACTGGGAAAGGCGAGTCCTGTTCCTAAGGGTCAGAGCAGGCTGCTGGTGCTGACAGCTTTCTGTCCCTCCCTGGTACAGACAGAAATCATGTGTCTCTCTGAGCGTGGCTCTGGGAGGAAATCTGGGTTAACCCCAGCAGTGCTGCTCCTGCACCAAGCACCAGAGGATTTGTTTGCAGCCCATGCACAGGATGTTTTTTCTTTATACAAACACTAACCCTATATGCCCATTTTGTATCAAGGCTGTCCAGCCCACATTAAATACCCCAAGCAGGTTCAGAGAGCCCTGCATCCGTTCTGTCCTTAAATCTGTGCTCCTCCAATCCATCCAGCAGGGACAAACATACAGATTTGGGCAAAGCAGGACCTGAAACAACACCCCTAACTCACCCTCCTGTGCTGGATATTGCAGCACAACCAACCAAACAAAATATCCTAGGGGGAACAGAGTGACAGCTGCAGAGATCCAGAATGCTGTATAATTAAATAAGGCAAGCAATGAGAATGTTTGATTTTGGGACTGGGATGAAGGGGGATGCTGAAGAGGCAGGGCTTGGGTAGCACCTGTCAAGTGATTCCGGGAGAGCCGGGGGAACTGTTCGGGATCTTTACGGAGAACAAAGGGGCCCAGGACTGCCCAGAGCCCCCGGGGCCCTCCCGAGGAACGGAGAGGGAAGAGCGGCACCTGCTGAAGGCCGGCCAGCGCTTCCTCCAGCGCTGTAATCTGCTTATGTCCCCACGAACCGCCAGCAGCCTCCCCGCTCGCTCCCAGCCCGCACGGGCACCGCGATGCTCCAGCGTCAGCCGGCACAACCGCTGGGATGAACTGGGAACGCCGCAAGTGCCCAGCCCCGGCTCGGAGCGATCTCCCGGCCGGGTTTGTGGGGAGGCAGGGACGGGATGCAGCGGGGGCCATGTCACTGCAGAGCCGCTCCATCCCAGCGTTCCCAGCATTTCCAGCACATGCTTTGCTCTCCTGCTACTCCGCTGAGCCATTATGCAACTCCTCAGCACAGAAGGCAGCGGATCACTGCGAGAGAGGGGCTTTTTTTTTCATTAAAAAAAAAAAAATAGTGTAGTATTTTCAAATGCGAATATCTGTATCATTTGTACAGCCTGTGTGACACAGAGCCATGTACACACAGGGAAAATTCAAAGGCTCTCAGTGTAATTAAATAAAAGACAG
This sequence comes from Anomalospiza imberbis, assembly GCF_031753505.1. NCBI lineage: Eukaryota > Metazoa > Chordata > Aves > Passeriformes > Viduidae > Anomalospiza > Anomalospiza imberbis. Next base: position 3,972,094 of record NC_089704.1, read on the forward strand.
AATTAGAGAAATTAGAAAAAGAGATGACCTATTGAGTCATGCCTGGCTCGGGTCTGTCCCCTGAGGCCCAGTACAAGGTGCTTCCTAGTGCTATACTGTAGTGCTTTTATTTTTTACACAGGAAAAAAAAAAAAAAAAGATAAAATTAAAATAGCAACAATAAGTAAAATAACAAATGCAAAATAACTTTGCTGTTTTCTCACACTTTACAGAAGAGGATCTCAAAGCACCACATTCATCCTGATGCAAACTAGTGCACTTGAGAAGGAGGCTGTTATTTCTATGATTACTTCCTTTTTCATTACAGAAAAAAAAAAAAAAAAAAGGATTAAGGAAAAGAAACAGGCCTTCCCATTGCCCTTGTCATCCAATTCAACCCAAATTACGAAGTCACATTCCACTGTTAACTGTGGAACCGTTCCCATCTGATAAAGTCCTGGTTAAATCAATTTCATCATCATAATTCAAAGCCTATTTATTCCAACTAAGTGGTTTTGACATATTGGAAATTTAAAATAGTTTTGATATACTCGGGATTCTATGTAAGCCTTTGATGGTCAAGTTTATATTATATTTTATATATAGATTTATAATTGTACCCTCTATTACACACACATATATATATATATATTTACCTACCCCTGTAAAATACAAACTTGACCAACAAAATACCTACGTGGGAACATTTCAGGCACTCACACACACACACTGAGCTTTGTCAATTGCCTTTCACCCACACAATGTTTTCTTTCACTGCCCACTTAGCCAAACCTGGTGAGTTTCCCCCCAAAACACCCAGGAACGATGAAAAAATTATCGAGCACTCGGGTACCTTGCTGGCAGCTCTGGGTTCCCTGGAACTCTGCTGTCTATGTCCTTACAGCACCACGCCAGTGAGGAGCATCCCCAAAAGCCGCTCTTTAAAGGACAAGCCGAGCAGGAGCCATTCCACGCACGCAGCATCCAAAACACTTTTTTTATCTCCCCACCTTTCTTCGCCAAAAACTGCCCGTGCTTATTTTCCCGTGTGACCAGGCAGCCCCGAGCGCGGGTGATGCGGTTCATGCAGAGCCCGGCAGCGGAGCAGGGGAGGGGGATGCGGCCGGAGCGCTCAGCGCATCGCAGCGCGGATGCGGAGCTGCCCGGACAGCAGCGGCCCAGCGCCGCATCCACCGCCGGAGCCTCTCTCCCTCCCCGCACCCAGATCCTCCCGGCGATGCCGCAGCGGCCGCGCCGGCAACTTGGCGGAGCGCATCCCTTTTTCCCCATTTCGGGGAGGGAGAGGAGCCGCAGCATCCCCCCTCCCCACCCCTTCTCCCCACCGCGCGCTTACCAGGCGAGCTTGAACCCTTTCATTAGTACAGCCACGAAAATCGGCTGCCCGTGTCCTTGTCTGCCCACTGACAGCTCCAGAGGTCCCAGCACATATTGGAGCAGCCCCGGCCGGCGAGCGTCCCGCGGGGAGCGCCGAGCCCCATGCGCCGAGCCGGGGCACGGCCGCCCCCCGCGCCCCCGGAGCCGCGGCGAGGCGCGCAGGGCTCCCCGCAGCAGCAGCAGCAGCGCCGGGGGCTGGGGCTGAGCCGCCCCGCTCTCTGCTGAGCATGTGCAGCAGCGGCGGGACCGCAGCATGCCATGGCACCCGCGCCGCCAGCGCCGCTCGCCACGACAGCGCCCGGCCCCGCTCCGCCGGCCGCCCCCCGCGCCGGGAGCCCGCAGCCCCTCCCGGCTCCGGAGCTGCCCCCGGCTCTGGAGCTGCCTCCGATTCCGGGGCTGCTCCCGACTCCGGGGCTGCTCCCGGCTCCGGGGCTGCCCCCGGCTCCGGGGCTACTCCCGGCTCCGGAGCTGCCCCCGGCTCCGGAGCTGCCCCCGGCTCTGGAGCTGCCTCCGATTCCGGAGCTGCCCCCGACTCCGGGGCCGCTCCCGGCTCCGGAGCTGCCCCAGGCTCTGGGGCTGCCCCCGGCTCCGGAGCTGCCGCGGGTGTGCGGATGGACAGCGAGGGTCGGCTGGTGCCAGCCCCGCGCCAGGGCAGGGACAGCACCTGCCAGAGCGTTTTGGCCAACCTTAGACACTTCAGGGATGGGGCATCCACAGCTTCTCTGTTACCCCTCTCACAGTAAAGAATATTTCCTATTATCCAGTCTAAACCTCCTCTCTGTCACTGTGAAGCCATCTCCCCTGCCCTGTCACTCCACGCCCCTCACAGTAAATATTCCCTATTATCCAGTCTAAATCTCCTCTCTGTCACTGTGAAGCCATCCCCCCTGCCCCGTCACTCCATGCCCCTCACAGTAAAGAATATTTCTGATTATCCAATCTAACCCTCCTCTCTGTCACTGTGAAGCCATCCTCCCTGCCCTGTCAGTCCATGCTCTCATAAAAGCCCCTCTCCATCTCCCTTGCAGACTCCCCTCAGCCCTGGCCACGCTTCCCCACTTGTGAAATCACTTTCTGGGGCCAGCAAGAACAGATGGGAGTTCTGAAGGCCCCTCACACACGTGGGCTGTGTTCCCTCGGCCTTTTCTGCAGCAAGAGGTTTGTTTGCTTTTCTCCTCCAGCATAAGGTCCTCTCCATGCAGGGGAGCTGGAGGAAGAGGCAGAGCGAGCCCCAGTGCTCTCCTCCCTCTGCCAGAGCTGCAATATTTGGTAGTTGATGCTTCTGGGAGGATTTGCCAAAGCACCACTCCAACTCCCTGACTATCCCAGAGCTCTGCAGGAGAGCCCCAGGGCAGGTGGGGACATCCCAAATCCCTGCTTTGGGAATTTGCTCCAACAAAACTTTGCAGTACATTTTTTTGTTTATTTCTAGATGAGCCGATTGTTCAGGCCAAAAAAGAGAACTCCATCCCTGGTGCTGCTCCCGGAGCTGGGACATGTCACCTGAATTTCAGTTTGCACCCATTTCTCCTGATCCCATCACCACAGCTCCTGACAAAGATCCCCTCTCCAGCTTCCTGAAGGGAAGAGAGTCAGGCCCCCAGGCTCACCCGAGGGCTGTGAAAACTAGTGGAAAACTGAATTCCCTAATGGAAAACTGAATTCCCTAATGGAAAACTGAATTCCCTAATGGAAAACCAAATTTCCTAATTGAAAACTGCATTTCCTAAAAGAAAACTGAATTTCCTAATGGAAAACCAAATTTCTTAATGGAAAACCGAATTTCCTAATGGGAACACAAACTTCCTAATGGAAATATGAACTTCCTAATGGAAATATGAACTTCCTAATGCAAGACTGAATTTCCTAATGCAAAACCGAATTTCCTAAAGGAAAACCAAGCCTCCTAATGGAAAACTGAGTTTCCTAATGGAAACCAAAATCTTCAGCAGGGCAGGGGCCAAGTGCTGGGTATGGAGGGAAGGGGGGGATCTTAGCTGGCAGCTCTGGCACTCTGGAACAGCAGAGCCGTTGCTGCACCATCTCTTATCAGGGCAGAAGCAGAGCTCTGCCCCCCAGAGCAGCCCCTGCACCCCACACCCACAGGGCAAGGCCTGGCCTGAAGGGTAAAGTGCCAAATATTGCATTACCACCCCCGTTTCCTGCAATACACGCTGATTTTCCCTGGAATTCGTATTTATCTCACGGGATCCAATCACACTGCACGCAGCAGGAGGTGGGGAGCAGGGCAGTGTATCTCAAATAATTTATAATTTCATTATTTAGCCATAAAGTTCATCAAAAAGTGAAGCCTGGGAGTGTCCAGGCATGGACATCCACACTCTTACTCCACACAGCTCTGAAGGGGTCTGGTCCTGGGATAGGAACAGTCTGGACAATCAATCCTGCAGGAAATCAGCAGTTTTAGGGGTGGTAGAGGAACGAGAGCAGGCAGCTGTGTGTAAATAAAGATTCTGCTCTTGAAGGGCTTTACATGGTATTTTGTCAATTTTTTTTTGCACTCACACCCCCATCCCCATGGCTGCAGATAATTATGAGTGGAACCTCGATCCGTAAAATCACCACCCTTGCTCTGTTCACTGCTCAGGGGCAGTTCCACAGCTCTGCCCTGCCCTGCAAAGCTTTCAGTGACATTTGTCTGAGGGAGCACTGGGAATCTGCTGCCCACATCCCCTTTGGAAAGTGACACATGTGGCTCTTTGCTCTCCTACTGCGCCTAATAACAACAAAGAGATTTTTTTCCTGGTTCTCCCAAACCCTGAAGAGATGAAGAGCAGCAAAGCTCCAGTTCTGAATTCAGCAGAAAGTCACTTCTGGAGGGCTTGGATCATTTCAGCACAGGTGAAATGAAACAGCATCTTGGGCTGAAGTTTGAGAAACTGGGGGAGCAGCACTGAAATGGGGAGCTCTGCAGGAGAGCCCCAGGGCAGGTGGGGACATCCCAAATCCCTGCTTTGGGAATTTGCTCCAACAGCAACTTTGCAGTGCATTTTTTGTTTATTTCGAGACAAAAAGCACTCATTTAACCATAAAGTCGGGCACAGACCTCTCCCCATGACAAACAGCATGGAAAAAACACCTTCAAATCCCACCCCACATAATCCCAGACTCAGCCCTTCTTAGGTCCCACCTACAGCAGCTTGGGCCAGGCTTTGGGCCGGGCTTGGGGCCAGGTTTTTCTCCACGAGCAGCTTTGCAACTGTGGCCTGCAGGTTGTCAAGGAGGGAGGCAAATCACAAATGCTGTAAAATGGGTCAGGAGACCTGCAAGCTTGGCAAATCTAGGACAGACTAATGCTGCAGAGTCACATGTTTGGAAATCAAAGCTCAGGCAAGAAAGGTATTAAGAGATAAGCAGTCATGCACTTTTCCTTTCTCTCTTTTTTTTTTTTTTTTTTTTAATCCAAATAACGTGAGGGGTGGGGAAATTATCCAAGGAAAGAGATGGCTGGGAAGGTGTTTGTTTAATTGGCTGGCTGGCCACCTCTAGAATGTGCTGGCCAAAAAATCCTCCCTAGCAGGAGCCTTGGAGGGGCTGTGGGTCACCCCCACTCAGGTATTCCCAACCCCAAATTCTGGCTGATCCAGCTGTGCCAGCTGCATGGACAAACCCTTCACTTTTCACCCAGTCCTCTGCACTTAACTATTCCAGTGGGGAAAAAGAAAAAAAAAAAAGGTATTAAAGTTAAAATAAGGCAAGCCAAAAGCAGCTGTAGGTATCAAGAGGGATGGGCTATGCACAGCCACCTCCTCAGAGCTAAGAATACCTATCAGTCACATGCAAGATGAATTCCAGGTTAATTATCTACCTACTCCATCTTACCAAAGGGGAAAATGGAAAAAAAACCCAGTCAGAGCTGTGGGTGGAAGGGTCCAAAGCCATTCCTGGCCCCTGTTTTAGAAAGGGAAGCCCCATAAATCCCTGTTTCTCACTGCTCTGTGCAACTGCAGGTTGGAATTCTGAAAACTGTTATAAAAAGCATCATTGATATATTGTCCTCATCTGTATAAATGCCAATTTAAGAGGTAAATATCTTTCATGATCATGTTTTGCATTCAAAAGAGCTTTCCCAAGGCATTGGTATTTGGGCAAAAATTCTTTTTCCGTACAAAAAATTAAAAATAGGCACAAAAGGGTAAACACTGGGTTTCCTTAGAGTTTGTTTTGATGTTTTGTGAAAATAAACATAATAGCTGAGCTGAACAGCAGCTCTGAAAGATGTGCAGGTGCCCTCACAGAGCCATAAATATATATTTTCACCATTTTCACCCTTCATACAGGATGTTAGACCAGAGGTTCATTTTCCCCTCCAGCCATAAAGGCTGTAAATCCAATGATTTTATCAGAATTCCATTTGCATTATTTGGGGCTGGGAATGTCATTTTTTAATTAGATGCATCGTTTGCTCAGCACAAACAATAAATTATAATAAGACAAGTTCATGTGGTTGTGTTGTCCTGCCTCATCTCTGTCCTTTCTCCCAGGAAAAAAAATTCTCATAAACTTCAAAAAGAATTAAGATAATTTGGATCCCGGCCTCATGCCAGTAACATTTTGAGTATTCCTGGTCCAGATGAAGAATTCCATTAATAAAAACTCCCTTGGGGCTCCTGGCTGCTTCCAGCACCAGTCAGGAGGAGGAAGTCAAGCAGCAGCAGCACACACACAAACACTAAAAACAGCAACAAAGCAAAAACCAGGCAGAACTTTCTCAAACTGAAGGAAAACTTGGGAAATCAGGAGAAGCAGAAAAAAAAGAGGGTTGGAATAAAAGACCGGATGTTTCCCTGACCTGTAAGTACAAACTATCATGGATTTTAAAAGTTACTGCAATACACAAAACCAGAGTTTTGTTTTTTTCCCCTGGCCCCCTAGTTGGATGAAAGAAATACTGATGGTGCTGTCCAGATCAAACAGGGCTGGACATGGCCTCTGCAGAGGCAGGAACATCTGCACAAAGGGACAGGCAGGCAGGAACTGGGGCTTGGTGCTGGAGTAAAAAAAAGGCAATTTTTGCACAGGATATTGCCACCGCCCCAGGCAGGGCCCGGGGGAAGCTGGAAGCACTGAGGCAACCACAGAAAGTAAAAGTTTAATATTTAGCACTGTTTTATTCACACACAGCTGTTTTGTCCTTCTCCCCTCGCAGACACTTCTCCAAGCAAGCCCAGCCAAGTGCTGCCTGCTAAAAGCCAAGGAAATCATCTCTAAAAATCTCTGCGATGCTGTAAAAAGGCACCTTGGCTGCCTTCACCCAGCACCCCCTTACAGCTCAGGAGAGGACGCATTTCCCCCAGGATGGAACAAGTAAATCAGCTGAAGTGTCTCTCACAACATCCTGAAATCCAGAGGATTTCCATGTGTGTGTTTGCAGGGCAGAGAAGCAGAACTTCTCTGGGATGCCAGGAGGTTCTGTCACAGCTGCTCTCCTCTGTGCCACCCTGCTGCTTCCTTTGCTGCTGAGGCTGCCTCAAGAGCTGGCATTTCCTGCCATGCCAGAGAATGCCACCCCCCCTAAAAAAAAAAAAAAAAAAAAAAAAGGAAAAATGCAGTTTTGATTCATTATTCATCCTCATCTTGGGGCTTTTCAGAATGTCAGGGGTAAAAGGAGCTCACTGATTTTACAATCTCCATTTCACCTGGGAAGTGGCCCCTGCTTTCTCAAGAAGCTCCACATTGACCTGATTTCCCCCTCCTTCTCCAAGAGTTTAATTTGCTTTTCCCTGGAACTCAGCAAGGAGCAGGGATGGAACAAAAGGGGTTCAGGGGTTTCACTTGCAGCAGGCCAAGCACAGCTGCAGGTGACACAGCCCCGTGTCCCTGCCCCAGAGCAGCTCTCCAAGCCCACCAACAGCTCTGAAAAGCCCCAAGACGAGGATGAATAATAAATTAAAATTGCATTTCCCCTTTTTTTTTTTTTTTTTTTTTTGAGGGAGGGACACACCATTCTCTGGCATGGCAGGAAATGGCAGTTCTTGAGGCAGCCTGGAAGGCGCCTCAGCAGCAAAGGAAGCAGCAGGGTGGCACAGTGGAGAGCAGCTGTGACAGAACATCCAGACATCCCCAGCCCGTGGCCACTGCTGGAGCATTCCAGCAGGAGGAAACAAATCTCTTCAACCTCCTCAGAAATTCCTCCAGACTGACCTCAGCAAAAATTAAGCAAAATTAACAATGTCCTATTAATGCTCGGAACTCCTCACAGGGGTAACTGGCTCAAAGTCAGCAAAGAAAAAAAGAATTTTGGGATTTTAAATAAAGAACTGGGGACTAAAGACCAGCGCTCGCCGAGGTTAAGTTCAAATAAACCTGTGCACATTCCAGGAATGCCTACATTACTAATTCCCAAGTTGTAGCTGTTTTAGAAGGTTCAAACTCAACTCAGTTTTCCATTTCTCCAAAAAGATAATTAGATGGGTTTTTTTCAGTACATTCACGCTAAGATGGTGCTTTAACACTGTAGGTCACATTTCCCTTTAATTAAAACCAAAAACCACAAAAAACAGGTACAGAGAAAAACAATTTTCAAGTGACTCTGTTGTTTCTGCCATGGAAAACGTCTGGTTTTCAACCCAGAGATAAAACTGAGTTCCCCAAAATGCCACCACAACTCTAACTGAAATGCCACACACCCTTCAGCACCCTCAGAGGGGTTTTTTTCAAGCCCTACAGCTTGAAGAGGGTTTGCAGCAGTTGAGGTTTCAGCAAATATGATAGTGAGGATGAGTTCACCTTATAAAGCACCATTTAAACCAAAGCACGCCGTACAATTTATTGCTAAACACTTAAAAAACTCAAAAGCTGCATCAAGGAGCAACCCAGTCCTGGGGCAAAACCTTCCCCAGCATCATCCAGGCTTCTGGGAGGTGGAATTGAAAAGGATGGAGTGCTACAGCTGGAATAAACGTGACAGGGACAGCTCAGCTCAGATTCTAGCTGAGACATGAGCCCTGCAACGTGTCACCAGTTTAACCATGAGAACAGTGAGGGGTTTAACCATGGAATTCTATACCCAGGAAGGAGTTTCTCCCTGGAATACAGCAGGCCACATGGCCATGTGGGAGGATCCAGGCAGAGCAGCCTCAAAAGCAGAGATTTTTAACTATTAATGCCCTTCCTCACCCCCTGCAAGCCATGGCTCGCTCCAGCCACGCTGAGCTTCATCACTTTGTGAGATAAAGCCCCAAACACGTTTTGCAGATACATCCCCTGCACTTCAGCCCTGCTCTGATCCCAAGGAGAGTCCTTTTGGTGGCCGGGAAAACAAACCTTGGCTCTAAGGGAACCGTGCCACGATGTTCAGCCTCTCAGTGGTGCCAGCCTGGTGCTCCCAGGCCTCCTGGCCATTCCCACCTGGCAAACCCGTCTGGATCCACCCAGTTCCACTCCCAGATTCCCAGGCTGCCAGCCCACAGGAAAGCAGAACCCACAGCCCGGTGAACGCAAGGCACAGGCAACAGAGAAGGCTCACAGAAAAGGGTGGATGCATCCATAAGCTCGAATTACTTTCTCGCTCTTGACACTCCCCCGACATCCTTTCCAAAAAAAAAACAGAAAAGAGGCTGCCAGAAGGAATTTCTCCTCAAACAACCGTCCCTGGGAGTGGAAAGCTGCCCCTAAAGCACCATCTAGTGTCACTCCCTCATTCAGCAGCATCCCTGCTCCCACCTCAGATGCCACGCAGGGACCACAAGCCCCTGAATTTCCCTCCCTCCCACCTCCAACCTCTGCCTCCAGCGCCAACACTCCAGCATCTCCTCCAGCCTCACGACTGTAACATCCTCCCAGGGCTCAAAGCCCGTCCTCAGCCCAGCAGCAGGGTCCAGACTGATTTACTGGCTCTCCCAGCAGCAGGGAGGGTGGGCAAGGGGCAGCAAAAAGGTCGAGAGACAGAGTAAGAAGGTGCCAAGCGAAACCACTTACGCACAGTGAGGCCGGCAGCATTTCCATCCTACCTTTGCTGTCGCCATATCAGACGTCTCCATGCTTTCTGCTTGGCCTAGCAGGGAACAAGAGCATCAGGGGAGAAGGGGGGGAGAAGGGAGGGGAGAGAAAGGGAAAGTCAAAAGAGGATGAATAACAACACACAAACAACCTGACAGGAGGATGAGAACAATGAAAGTCACTTCGGGGTTAGTCCCAAGATTCTGCCCCCCAGAGAAGGGCAGAAAAAGCATCTCAAGCGGGTGGCCCCAGGTTAGGAACTTGTTTGGAGCCTGGCACAAGACCTGAGTCACTGCCATGCCCCCAACTCCACCCCCCTGCCACCACCCGTGGGTCGAGGGCAATGCTGAGGGACAGAGAGGACCCTGCTCCTCCTCCTCCTCCTCCTCCCAGCTTCCCTTCCAGGCTGAGCTGCTGCAGTGAGCAGGGAACAGCCCAGCTCCCAGTGAGCCAGGGAATAGCCCAGCCTGTAGTGAGAAAGGGAACAGCCCAGTAATCAGGGGAACAACCCAGCTCCCAGTAATCAGGGGAACAACCCAGTGATCAGGGGAACAACCCAGCCTGCAGTGAGAAAGGGAACAACCCAGTGATCAGGGGAACAACCCAGCCTGCAGCCAGCTGAGGAACAACCCAGCCTGTAGTGAGCAGGGGAACAATCCAGCTCCCAGTGAGAAAGGGAACAACCCAGCCTGCAGCCAGCTGAGGAACAACCCAGCTCCCAGTGATCAGGGGAACAACCCAGCCTGCAGCCAGCTGAGGAACAACCCAGCTCCCAGTGATCAGGGGAACAACCCAGCCTGCAGCCAGCTGAGGAAAAACCCAGCCTGCAGTGAGCCAGGGAACAACCCAGCTCCCAGTGAGCCAGGGAAAAAGCCAGCCTGCAGCCAGATGAGGAAAAACCCAGCCTGCAGTGAGAAATGGAACAACCCAGCTCCCAGTGAGCCAGGGAACAACCCAGCCTGCAGCCAGCTGAGGAAAAACCCAGCTCCCAGTAATCAGGGGAACAACCCAGCCTGCAGCCAGCTGAGGAAAAACCCAGCCTGCAGTGAGAAAGGGAACAACCCAGCTCCCAGGGAGCCAGAGAACAATCCAGCCTGCAGCCAGCTGAGGAACAACCCAGCTCCCAGTGACCAGGGGAACAACCCAGCCTGCAGCCAGCTGAGGAACAACCCAGCTCCCAGTGAGAAAGGGAACAACCCACCTCCCAGTGATCAGGGGAATAACCCAGCCTGCAGTGAGAAAGGGAACAACCCAGCTCCCAGTGAGCCAGGGAACAAGCCAGCTCCCAGTGAGAAAGGGAACAACCCAGCTCCCAGTGAGCCAGGGAACAAGCCAGCCTGCAGCCCGCTGCTCATCCTCCCTCTCACTCTGCAGGAGGGAGAGTCACACACCACACCCCAGCGCGCCCACCCCGAGTGGGCATTTCAGGAGGACGGGGAGAAAGCAGGTGGGTTCTGGGCAGTGCACAGGTACAGGAGGAGTGCTCAGACACGAGGGGGATGGATGTGGGGAGGAAAGAAAAGAGTGGGGGGGGGACAGGCAGGCAGGTGAGGCGGCGGTGGTGCAGAACAGCCATACCAGAGAGCACGCACGGGCACACTGCAAGGTGCGGAGCAGAACGCGGGGTGCAGGCTGCTCAGCTGCATCCCCCTGGGCACACTCACCTCACAGAACACTCTCAAACGATTGGGCCTGACCTAGTAACTCTTTGGTGCACGCTGAGCTCGGGCTGGAGGCACCGAAGCCCCAGGAAAGGTGCGCTCGGTGCCAGCATCAAGAGGCATCCGTAGCTGCGTGGCCCTGCCCGGATTGGCGGAGCACGGTGACTTCATGCCGCCCCATTCATCCCCCAGCTTCTCCCTGCCGCTCCTCCTGGCCTGCTTTGCTCCAGCAAATCAGTCTGGAGCCTGTGAGGCAGCTCCCCAGAGCGCCCTGGCAGCGGGCAGGCAGAGCAGAGCCGGCTGCGAGGGAGGCAGGGCAAACGCTGCAGAGCTCAGGCAAAGGAAAGCCTCTGAGGGCGAGGAACATCACTGCTTCAAAGTGCTTATTCATCCCCCGGCGCTCAGGCACGCAGCAGGAGCACGCAGAGAGCCGCAAATGGATTTAGGCAGGGTTTGGACACACCGAGGGGTTTGAACGCACCGAGGGCAGCTCAGCCTCTGCAAAAGCACAGCGCTGCTGCTGCCCGGGGCACAGACACTGTCACACACTCACCCCAGGGAGCACACCCACGGGCCTTTGGTGCATTCGGTATCTGACAGCCCTGGAGACCCACGGGGCTTTGGTGCATTCGGTATCTGACAGCCCTGGAGACCCACGGGGCTTTGGAGCATTCGGTATCTGACAGCCCTGGAGACCCACGGGGCTTTGGAGCATTCGGTATCTGACAGCCCTGGAGACCCACGGGGCTTTGGTACATTCAATATTTCACAGCCTGGAGACCCACGGGGCTTTGGTGCATTCAGTATCTGACAGCCCTGGAGACCCACGGGGCTTTGGTACATTCAGTATCTGACAGCCCTGGAGACCCACGGGGCTTTGGTACATTCAGTATTTCACAGCCCTGGAGACCCAAGGGGTTTTGGTACATCCAATATTTCACAGCCTTATCAGACCCACGGGGCTTTGGAGCATCCAATATCTGACAGCCCTGGAGACCCACGGGGCTTTGGTGCATTCAATATTTCACAGCCCTGGAGACCCACGGGGCTTTGGTACATTCACTATTTTACAGCCCTGGCAGACCCACGGGGCTTTGGTACATTCACTATTTCACAGCCCTATCAGACCCACGGGTGTTTAGTATATTCAGTATTTCACAGCCCTATCAGACCCAAGGGGCTTTGGTACATTCAATATCTGACAGCCCTGGCAGAGCCATGAGGGTTTGGTATATTCAGTATTTCACAGCCCTATCAGACCCACAGGTGTTTAGTATATTCAATATTTCACAGCCCTGGCAGACCCACGGGTGTTTAGTATATTCAGTATTTCACAGCCCTGGCAGACCCACGGGGGTTTGGTACATTGAATATTTCACAGCCCTGGCAGACCCATGGGGGTTTGGTACATTGAATATTTCACAGCCCTGGCAGACCCACGGGGGTTTGGTATTTTCAATATTTCACAGCCCTGGCAGACCCACGGGGCTTTGGTACATTGAATATTTCACAGCCCTGGCAGACCCACGAAGGTTTAGTACATTGCATATTTCACAGCCCTGGCAGACCCACGGGGGTTTAGTACATTAAATATTTCACAGCCCTGGCAGACCCACGGGGGTTTAGTACATTAAATATTTCACAGCCCTGGCAGACCCATGGGGGTTTGGTATTTTCAATATTTCACAGCCCTGGCAGACCCACGGGGGTTTAGTACATTAAATATTTCACAGCCCTGGCAGACCCACGGGGGTTTAGTACATTAAATATTTCACAGCCCTGGCAGACCCACGGGGGTTTGGTATTTTCAATATTTCACAGCCCTGGCAGACCCACGGGGGTTTGGTACATTGAATATTTCACAGCCCTGGCAGACCCACGGGGGTTTAGTACATTAAATATTTCACAGCCCTGGCAGACCCACGGGGGTTTGGTATTTTCAATATTTCACAGCCCTGCCACCAGCCCGTGCTGGAGGGCAGTGGGACAGATGTCACCCTCCTGCACAGGGACCTGGCAGCGACTTGCAGCACCAAGGCACCCCTAGAAAGGGCCATCAGCACAGAGAGTGCTCCTGCCTTGGCACACAGAAAACGTGGAATTTGCCACGTGTTTGTGCTGCGATGCGTTCAGGCGTGCTCGCACAAACCCAAGCTGGCACACGGCGCCTCTGTGCTCAGAACACACAGCTCCTCTGGAAGAGAGGAGGTTTGGATGGGGTATGGGAAGGAATCCTTCCCTGGCAGGGTGGGGAGGCCCTGGCTGTGGCTGCCCCATCCCTGGAAGTGCCCAAGGCTGGCTTGGACAGGGCTTGGAGCACCCTGGGATGGTGGAAGGTGTCCCTGCCATGGGACTGGATGGGTGTAAGGTCCCTTCCATCCCAAACCATTCCATGATTCCATGAAATACAGCCTTATCAGGGACATAAAGCCCCTCTTCTGAACACTTATTCCAACCTCCTAAGGCATCCAGTGCAGACCCAGAGATCCACAAACAGCAAATCCACACACTCTGCTCCCCAATCCCTCTTCCATGAAGCCACCGATGTCCCTTAATGACAGTTCTACTTCTGTGATTTTCTCCAAGCTCACAGCAGCATGGCAAGGAAAAAAACAAAAAAAAAAACAAAAAAAAAACAAACCACAACAGCTTCATGAAGGACTTTCAGCAAACCCTGAGTTAAAGAATCATAATTTTGCAATTCAGGAAAAGTTGAATTTCCACGTTTCAGCCTCTTTAGAGCAGAGGCTCCCTGTGGCTGCAGCAGCTCCTGAGTTTAAAAGCAAACAGGAAACATCTCCTGAGGAAGTCCAGTGAGGAAGGGAACAGCCCACTGTGAAATGCCTGAGCTCTGGGTAGGAATTCCAGGCTCTATAAATAGCCACAGCCATGGTGTGTTAGCCCGGAGTTCGAGCTCGTAATTGCCTCCAAAAGGATTCCTTAACAATTAGAGAACATTGCTTTTTGTAAGCACTACCCTTCAAATAGCCACAACTCACAGCCAGCAGGGCATCCTCTGTGTGGCTCCACATTCCCCAGAGCAGCCTCACCTCTCAAAGACTCCCAGGGACTCAAAAATTCCCTTCTTCAAGTGCCCACGCAGTGCAAACAAAGGGCTGAGCAGGCTCACACAGATTAATTTGCCGGGAAAGGTGCATGACCTGCAGGCAGAGAATCCAATGTGCTGCCTGTGAGCACCACTCCAGCCACACTGTGATTCTCCCATATGGTAAAAAAAAAAAAAAAAAAGAAAAGAAAAGGCTGCAGGAGTTAGGGAAGCACCAAAAAAAAAAAAAAAAAACAAAAAAAAAAACAAAAAAAAAAAAAAAAAACAAAAACAAAACCAAAACCAAACCGCTGTTTGGGTCTGTGAAATGCATGCAAAACAAAACCTGTTAGCGACAGAACCAGCGGGAGGGGGAATTAGAAACAAATCAGGAAATGTTACTGGGAGAGAGGAAGAACTGCCACAGAGAACGTGAGAATGGAAGGAGGAGAGAGTTTAATTGGTATGCACCTTGGTTACAGGTGTACAGATCCCCAGGAAAAGGTGGCAGGTGGGCACAGTCCCGAGTCCTTCCCGAAGCCAGCACTGATCTGCAGCGCTGCAGATGCCATCACAGCATCTGCCAGCTAGGGCACACCTCCATTTCCCTGGAAAAAAAACCTCAGCAGGGACTCCCTCTGTGCTGCAGCAGCTGGGAAGTCACATGAGGCTTCATTTCCAGCAAAAAAAAAAAAAAAATGCATTTCTCCCTCTCTCGGCATGATGGGAGCTGTAGTTCCATGGCCAGGGCAGAGAGTGCCTGAGAGCCATTTCTGAGCTGTGGCTGCAGCCTCTGCACTGGAGCTTGGGGTCCTGGGAGGGAGAGAAAAGTGGAGCAGCAGCGCAGCACCTTCAGCTACTTGGAATCAGAGAGTGCAGAAAAACAGCCCTCCATCAAAGGGAGACAAATAATTCCCCAGAGAGACTTGGGAATATAGGAAGAATATTTGTGTAGGGAGAATGAGGGGCAGCACCAGGAAGGTAGAGAAGCTGGGATGATTCAGATTGTAACTGCTGCTTCCTTGAGCAATATTAGAATTAAAAAGTCCTGCTTTCGCACTGTCTTTTGGCTCTTTTCCTCCCCTCATTGTCCTGCCTGTTTGAACCCAACCTTTCTTTTGCCTGAGGTGGTGCAAGAACCTCTCCCAGCCCGGGAAAGGCTCCGTCACTCTGCAAAGCTGGGTAACAGAGAACTCTGTGACTCATGGCACACCTCAGAGAGAAATCCCCCTTCTCGTTCTCTGGTCAATTCAAAGGAAAGTCATTTCCTAATTTTTGCCTTCGCTGCCAAGATCTTGCAGCCACTGTGAGCAGACACACGTCACTACCTTGGGCAGAAATCTTGTGGCCTGATAGGTTTTGCTCTTAGAGACAAGGAGATTCTGAATTATCTCAGGGCCTGAAATAATTCCCATCACACCACAGCCCAACACCTGAACAGGAGAAGATTTTCACTCAGCATCACGCTGAACATGCAGATTCCTGAAATCAGAGTGCTTTTAAATGCCTAAATAAAGCCTTTAGACCCGTTGGAACTGAAGTCTTTCCAGTCCATCAGGCGAAATCTTTATATGCAGTCCAGCAACCTGGAGTCCCTGGGCTGGCAGTGCCTGAGGGATCATCCATGGAGACACTGGAGAAACCAAACCTTCTGTTCCCACCTGGATCTGTGGGGTATCTCATGCAATAGCCTGTTAAAAATAACCTCTGCTTTCAGATAAAGCGGTGAAGAAGGCACACTACGATATTTTTTTGGCTTTAAGAATAAAAGCCATTAGAGGGATGACTGCAGGGGAGGAGAAAAATCCTGAATCCTTCATTTCTGAAACTGAGACAGAAGAAAGCAGCTAAAGAGCACAACTTGAGGCTGCAGAGAGGCATTCAGAGCAGCACTGAAAGCCTCCCCCAGCCCCTTCAGGGGCTCTCTCAGTGACAGTGGCATCAACAACAGGGCAGAACAAAGGTTGGCAACAGGAGCAGAGTGCAGAGGATGCTCCCAACCCACAGAGCCACACTCCCCTGGGGAGCCCAGCATCAATCCTGGCTCCTCAGGGCACTGATGGGTGCTGCACAAAGCCCAAACTCACATAAAGAAGTCTAAGCCTGGAGCAAAGATGCTTTTCCAGAGTAAAGAAATAATGAACTCTTACAGTGCTGGAAGCTTTGCCAGACCCCCAGACAGACCCATATTCCCATGGGAATGACACTGAAACAGCAGGAAGGGGTTCAGCAGAGCCAGCACTCAGCAGCCAAACGTTTGGGGCAGGGCTTATCACAGCAAAGGAAAGCAGGCAGCAGGGAGAGCTTAAGGAAAAGTATTAGGTTAAAGTTGGAGGAGAAGAGGGAAAAAAAAGCAGAGGAGCTCAAGGACAGAGCTTGGCTGGTGCCATCCCAGTGCCTGACCTTGTTCCACACACGCCACCACCTTGTCACCAAAGATGCACAACAAACACGCTGCACAGGCCAGCGGGGATGGATGGGGAGGCAAAGAAGCAGAAGAAGAAAGGCAGAGGTCAGCGAGCACTCACACGGTTACAGTCATCGGCAGGAAGGGGGGAGTCTGTCCCAGGCCAGCTCCCAGCAACCTGAGGGAGCGTCCCTGCAGCAGCAGGGGAGGAAACACGGCTGGAGTCAAAGAGGATAAAATCCCAGCTGGGTTACACACGCACAGTGGGGCAGGGGGAAAAGCAGCACAGAGCCGTGACCTCGGAATCCAGCGTGGAAGGATGCAGTGCTGCCATGGGGGCAGCCCTGGGATGGCTTTTGGGGGTTGCTGTGGTCACTGCAGCCTGGCCCCAGAGGAAGCAGCAGTGACGAGGCTGATGAGAGGGCAGAGCTGAGCAGAGAGCTCCACGGAGCCGGAGCTGCGCAGGAGGCACCGGACTCTGCTCTGCTCTCAGATTTCTCCCATCACAGGCAATTCCATTTTAAAGGAGCAGCTGCCTTGGAGCCTTTTGCCAGATGCAATGCTGCTGGGGGGTGAGATGCAGAAAGCTGAGAGAATGAAGTCTCTGCTGAAACAAAGAGAGTTGGATGGTAATGGTTGCTGGAATGAAATTCTCAAGGGCAGAATTGACCAAGCAGACTGCCCACTACCAGTATCCCAGCTTTTCCCAAATCTCCTGAAACAGGCGAGAAAACCTGGTGAAAAGTGTGCATGTTGAGCTCAGAGGGAAGCCAGGGGATGCCCTGCAGAGGTAAAATCCATGAAAGGATGTTCCACCCTCCTCTTGAATGACTGGTACCTCTCCTTTTAACTGCTGACTATGAAATGTGAAGATGCTCATATTTCCCAAGTTAACCATTGCAAATCTTTTCATATGCCAAAGATTTACAGCACTGAAAGCACAGAACAGGCCGTGATGAGGTGTGCGTGTGCTGACTGCAAAGTCAGGAGAGAGCTGCTTTGTTCAGGACCTCACACCGACAGCAATGTCTCCAACACAAGAGCAGGAGGATCCTTCACCAAACCAGTGCAAAACACCTCGAATTCCCAGTTCAGACATGGGGAATTTTTTTGTTCCTACAGAGAATGAAGAAGAAATGCCCTGCATTGAGCAGCTGCATTCAGAAACAGCTGATGGCTGTAAGACCCAAAGGTCTCTGTAAGGACAGCAGCACAGGCATTCCAGCTGAAGGAAGCAATTCCCAGATCCCTTCCCAGCACTCACAACCTGCCCCAGTCCCAGGGGAAGCTGAGGCAGCACCAATGTGCCTCAAGAGCAATTTCTCCTCCAGCTGCTTAGGCAGAAGGGTCAGCATCCCCCTGTGCCTTCAGCTTCCCTCAGCCAGGGCTGTGACCAGCCAAACTCCAGTTTATTGTGGGCCCAGATCCTCCAAAAATTCAAGGGGGAGAACAAAAGGAAATATGCTGTAAAAACTAAACCTTTTTCTGCCCTCCAGTCCTGCCTGCCAATGTATTGGCTCCACAAGTGGGTTTTGTCTCACTTATCCCTGCACTCTTTCTCCTCACCTGTGCATTTATCCTTTCTCTGCCCACTGCACATCAAACAAGTCACTACAAATTCAGAGATTTTGCCCCATCTCATCCCCCAAGATTAAGTGAAGCTTGAAATCTCTGAGACTGTATTAAAAGCAGAAACAGATTAAAGCTGTAGCAACCCAAGGGGCTCCTACCTTGAGACACCCTTTCCACTCCACTGCCTTGAGCTAAAAATCTCTGTAAAATTGGAAAAGATGGCACTTACTCCTCACAGACAGCAGCAGCTCTATCTGCTAACTCGACTCTTCAGCACAAGAAGAGACACTCTGTGGTCCAGCTGGGATGTCTGACATCACATTTTAGTTTTATTAAGTGGATACACATTTTCACCTCCCAGGAAGTCTTCTGAAATGGGAAACTCCCCTTTTAAACTGGGTTTTGGCTGCAAAGAGGCTAAGGGATGTGTTCTATTACGAGCATTCTCTCATATTATTTGTCTTCTCTATTGTTTTGACCCACAGATGGAGTTCTGTGTGTCTAAGATCACTTTTCACTTCCCCTTAACCAGCACACCAGGTCCCAGAACATCCCCTAGGAAATTCTACCCCCAAATAATAATAACCGAATATTTTTGTCGCAACAGCAAACAGGATTTGCAATGATTCACAAGGAAAAGCCGTTGGAAAAAAAAGGGGTCCTGAAGAGCTGCACCCCATCCCGCCCCACTTCACCTGAACACCACCTTTGTGTCACTGCACTGCACTCAGCAGTCACCCCACACAGGGTGCAAGCAAGGGACAAATGCACTCCCAGAGCTTTTTGTTTTTTTGCAGCAGCAGGAGCACCAGGCACACTCATGGCGTGACTCACATCTTGCTTTCCATGCCAGCCCAGCTGAAATGTTCCCAGCACGAAGGAAGGTGGGTTTCTGTGACAGGCACACAAAGAGGTGGTGCCCACACTCTGCTTTTTCTCAGGGAGCCCTGCACTCGTTTCCAGCATCCATTCGTTCTGCTGTCATGACTAGTACAGCCAAAAGTCCCAACTCCTTTGGGTTTGGGCACATGCAGTAAGACTGGAAGGACAGTTCTAAGCCCCTAAAGGCATCCCACAGAGCCCAGCTTAACAAGGCTTCCCCGTGAGATGAGGTGGGCAACTCTGACCTCAATATTTACAGCCAAGTCTGCAATGCAAACCCCAAAGCAGCCCTTCCCTGCAGAAACCTGGCCACACAAACAGAATTAACATCAGGCTGCCCTGTAAACCCTCCCTTCTTGTCAGGGTCAGCTGGTGAGACCCCAACAGTGTGAAAGTCCTCGTTCCTCTAGCCCGGCAGCCGAAGAAGAGGACTGGAATGCGTGAAGTCGAGTTTTCAAGGTTGTTTATTTCTTCTTATCTATAACATTCTTCCTCTGACCTGCCGAGCTCTGGCTAGCAAGGAGGCCATGGCATTCTGTCCGGCCCTCTCGGGCGGTGTTCACATTTTATATCAAAAGTTACATACAGTCTGTTTATAACGATGCACCAATATCTAACATCTATGTTGGACAGTGGGTCCCTATCCTAAACCAACAGAAAAGTGTCACCATCTCACCGAGACGTGGAGGGCAAAAAGAAGGAGAAGAAGGCCAGGACACACCCAAATCCCTCCATATTGTAGCCCCTTGAACCCCATTCTAAAAACCCCAAAATTCTACTTTTCCACCCTGTGTTAGTTCAACTACCACACTACTCAAACCCTTGTGACTTCTAATTCCTCACACAAAGTTGACAGCTTTCCACGGGCTAAAATCGAAGCCATAGGTGTTTTTGACTTCATGCCAGGGTCTCTGAGACCCCTGCCAGGGTCTGGAGACAGCCAGGGCAGCCAGAGGGATGTCCTGGACTCCGACACCTTCTGTGCATCTTTGACAGCCCCAGCTCAGGCTGGGAGAGCCTGGGACCAGTGAAGTTCTGTGAGACTCTCTAATGGTTAATTTTATAGCAGAACTGAAGTTTCAGTGCTGCAACAGGAGCCCACAATGGCTTTGTCTCTCTTTCCTGGTCTTGCCCTTGATTAGGCCAACAACTGGACTATTTTCAGACAATCTCAGAGAGCCCCAAGCAGGCTGAGTGGCCGCACATCCCCTCTCAGAATGGGCTCCTTCTCTCCGCTCGGTACCGGGCGGAAGGAGTAGCGAGCAGAACAAATCTGAATTAATCCCCTCAACAAGCAGCCCTGTTCTCCACAGCCAGTTGGCACCTCACAGCAAGGGCTGCTTGGGAAACCAGCCCTGAGAGGGCATGGGAGCAGGGCAACAAAGCTAAAATGGGACCCATCCTGTACCATGGGCACTGCCCCACTGCAGGGCTCTGGTGAGAGCAAAGCCTGGGCACTGCCAAGCAGGTGAGCCACACCTGGGGACTCAGAGAGCACTGTGGAGTACCTTTGGGTCACTCACACCAAGTTACAGGCCCCAGAAAGCATCCCTGCCTCATCTCCACCATAATATTCCAAGAATCCCAGCGTTTCCAGGACACAGAGCTGATGGGGTGCCCATTCCTTACAACTTGAAACGAAGTGAGGTTCCACAACAAACCTCTGCTCTCGGGAATAGGAAGGGAGGGTGAGGAGCCTGCCCAGTGCCCCAGAGAAGGAAAAAGAGAGGCATTAAGCCACGTCTGTGTCAGAACTCAGAATGTCCCTTGGACACTCTTGGATGTTCTTGGCCCAGGTCAGAAGCATTTGAGACCCTGGAATGCAGCCACAGACCCCTGTGGCTTTGAACCTGACCCATGGAACAATTTACCAACCTTGCAGGAAGAACAAGAAATCAGAACAGTTTAGATATTATAGTAGAAGTAGTCACAAAGTGAAAGGAAGAGTTTTTGAGTGCTGTACAGGGGGGTTTTAGGCCTTGTACAGAGGGGTCTGAGTTTTGTACATGGGGGTCAGAAGTTCTAAGATGCAGGGACTTGGGCGTGCCCTGTCCTCTTTCCTTCTCCTTCCTAACCTCCATGTTCTTGGTGATGTTGGCACTCACAGATTGGTTTAGAGTAGAAAGTCACTGTTCAATACAGGTGATGGGCACTGGGGGAAAACCATAAACATTTAACACACAATGTATGATATAAAAGAGGGCACCAGCCCCCTGGGAGTCAGTGTGTGCCCTTGCCTGACTGCTGAACGGACCGCAGCAGCTCAGGGAGAAATCTTTTAGCTAACACACAATAAACTACCTTGAGACCGGACGGCTGAAGACTGCTGAGTCTTTCTTTGGAGGCACGGGTTGGAGGAGAGACTTTTCCACCTTTCCAGCTCACCCCAATCAGGGAGTGAGGCTGGACACCTCTGCACCTCCTCCTCGTGTTCCTGAGCATCACTGCTGAGTGTCTGCCAGGCCTCCCCTGCACTCAGTCACAGGCAGAGCACAGCAGGGCTGGTCTCATCTTGGCTAAACCAGTCCACGAGAGTCAGAACCAGTGCAGAAAAGTCCAGAACTTTCAATAAAAACCTGAAAAGAACAGTGGTGGCATCTGAGGAACAGAGAGCACGGGGTGTTTTCATTCACTGACTCCGCCAGTGGCCAAGCTGGCAACCCAAGGGGAGCAGAGGTGAGCTTAAGCTGCTCTCGTCAGCCAGAGGTAAGAGGGGCAGAAAAAGGACATAATCTAAATATTAACCATCTTTCTTACAATAAAAAAACCATCCAGCATTCTGGTTACACTCTGTAATTAATATTAAGTCAAACTGGCTCAGAGTTTGGAGCTAGATTCAAATCCCAACTCAATTCCAAGTTATTGCAAAAGCATCAGGATTTTGATCAGGAAGCCTGTGAGAGCTCAACAGCCTCCAAGTCCTGGCCAGAACAGTTCTTAAAACCTCCCTGAAGATGATCCATCTGTGAGGGGTGAAAGCTGCTCAGGGATCTGAGTGGATCAGGACCCTTCCTACCAAGGATCTGTGCTGGATCTTTTCAGGAAAAGGGGCTCAGAATGCTGTGCCAAAGGGAAAAGGACAGAGGAAGAAAGATGCAGAACAAACAAGCCCTAAGAACATAAAAAATATGGAATTAATCCCTTTTCAAACTTGGACCTCTTTTATGCTCTCCCCACAACTTCCTGGGAAAATTCAAGCAGCCAACAGAATTTCTTCAGCTTGTCACTGTTGCAAGCTTTCCCCTAATTCCCTTGAAGGCTGTCTTGTGAATTTGGATCCATTATTTGGGAAATCTTGATGAGATTGCTCAGAGCAACAGCAAGCCCTGCAGCCCTGGAACTGCAGAATTAGGAGCTGCACAGATTAAGGAACTAAGATGAGAGGCAGGATATATCAAAGACAGAGATCTTAAAGTTAACTGTGCTTCCCCATTTCCTCCATTAGATATGATCTCTGTGTAAATAATTTGGATTTACAGCTGTGTAAATGTAAATAATTTTGATTTATTTGGTTTTTTGTGTAAATAGTTTTTTTTATTACCTCTTGTAAACTGCCAATCACTTCCCTCTCCTCCATTTCCAACCTTGCTTTCCATGCTCTCCTCTCTTCAACAGTTTCTCTCCTCCTTAGGCTGAGTCTAAGGACTGATCTTTCCTCTGGTTCAGTAGCTTAATTTTTAATTAAAACACACTTTACATCCTTAAACCTGATGTGTGCCTCGGACAAAGAACAAGTCCTCGGATCCAGAAGGGACAGGCTTATGAATTTGGGGTTAATTTGGTGGAAAATCAAGGTAATTAATGCATATCTTTGTTTCCTTTCAGTGATTATGGGGTCTCTTATGTGCACACATCTCACCCAAATCTGTGGCTCAAACCCAGCCTTACCCACCCCTGGAATTATTTTAAGTCAAGCACAATTATTTGGACCCTCTGCCTGAATTTGTACTTACACAGAAGTGGTGTTTCAGCATCTGAGCAACTCAGACTTAATTCACCACTCCTGTTCTCCTGTGAGGTAAAAAAGGAATTCTCCTGATTTCATAAACAGCGACACAAGTGACTCACCCCGGCAATCAGCAAGCAAAGAACCGAGCCCTAAATTCACACCAGACCTCTTTCCAGCACATCCCACTAAATTCCTCCACCCAAAAACACCCAGAAAGGAGACTGTTATCCCAAAATGAAGTGTGGCTCCCTCTCAGCATAGCCCAGTGGTGGCAGAGACAGAACTTACACGGATTTGCAGAGGGAAAGCTTTTTCCTCAGGGAGGAGACGCAGGGGTGGCACACCTGCCTGGCCACCGTGCCACAGGATGCTGTGCCAGGGTAGGGCTTCTGGACCATGGCAGCACCTCCAGGCAGGCAGCAGCCCTCACAGCTCCAGAGAAAGGATTGCCAGAGAGCCCCAAATGCAGCCAGAGCAGGGCAAAACGTTCAGTCTTCTCCTAAAACCTCCAGGAGCTCCCTTGGGAATCCCTCGCTGAGAAGGGAGCTCCACCAGCAGTGCCTTTGGTGAGGATCCTGCCTGGGAGGATTCCAGCCATCCTCGGCTGTGTGTTCTTTGTTGTTTTCATCTCAGAATCAGCTCAGCAGCCCTTTCAGCACCGTCCCAGCTGTCCTGAGGCGGGTGCAGCTCGTCCCCTGCTCTGAGCATCTCGGGCTCCTCCTGTTCCTGCCCTCCTCTGGGGTGCCAGGGCAGCGTGCCAAGGCAAGGTGCACCTTCCAGGGCACAGCACGTGGCTCCCTGCCCTCCTTTCTGCTCACATCCTACAGCTCTGACCAAATCCTGGGTGCTTGTGGGGGTTTTAGGGGTTTTTTTAAGAGCTGGTGTACAATAGTCAATGGATAAGGGACCAGAACTGCCTTGGAGTTCTTCAAAACAAAAGCTCAGAGCTTCAAATCTGTGCTTGGAGGACTCTTTGCTACTGGTAAAAAAAAAAAAAAAACAAAACAAAAAAAAAAAACAAACAAACAAAAAAAACCTCCTAAAAGCAGCAAAAATAAATCCTCCTCATTCAGTTTCTGGGGGATCTAAAAGATTCAAATGCCTCAGAAACAACCTTCCTCTGTGTTATTTATAAGAGCAGACAGCAAAGCTTCTGTCAGCCTTCTCACCAAGTCCTGTCCAGCTTACATTAAAAGGTGTGTTTGAGTTACTTTTTGGTGAAGTTTCATGAGCACAAACCACCAATATCCAAAGGAAGACTGTCCCAGTGGAGGCTGAGGGAATTACATCAGCAAATGAAACCAAAAAACCAGGAGAAAAGATAATTTACTATCCCTCACGTGGATAATTTTAGGATCCATGCAAAGAGAGGTTAATTATAATTAAATTTAGGCAGCAGGAACATTGCTGGTCCTAAGTATAAGAGGTCAGCAGGCTAAGCATTGCTTTGGCTTTGCATAAATAGTTTTGAGATCTGCCTGTGCTGCTGAAATCAGCTCCTTCCAGCCAGGAAAATACTGTTATCACCAACCTAAATGCTCCCTTTAAAATCCATCTGAAACAGGCAGTGCTTCCAAGTGATTCCCTGCTGCTACACCCAGAACTGTGTTAACAAATCCTAACCCTGTTTAACCTGTGGAATTCCAGCTGGAATGGAATTTCACCTCACCCAGAGGTGATGCCCTCAGAACCCCCCTGCTTTGCTGTCCCACTCTATTTCCTGGCTGCAGTCGCCTGTCAGTCAATTAGGGATGTTTTGTTAATTAGTCCGGGCTCCACAGCCATGGGGAAATGGATAATTGGAGGAAAAGGTGAGCTACAACTCCCCAATGCTGATTCTGAGCCAAAACCCCTCGTGGGATCTGGAATTTTAACACGGGGTATAAATTGGCTCCTTAGGGTCACTCTCAAGTGAGTCAATTCCTGCTATTTCAGGGGCTGGATGCATTTTCCCCACTTTCAAGCTGATAAAAAATGCAGCATTTTAAACATTGCTAAAACCAGCAGAAATCTCATTTCTTCTGAGATGGCTCTGAGAAGTGCAAGGAAAATAAATCAGTGATAACTCAGGGCTCACAGCTCATGCCCAGCACAAGAAAACTCAGCAGATTCAGGCTCAAAAGTTGACCTACAAGATGCAGCAAATCTCCTCATCATGTGGCTCTGAGCAAAGCAACATCCATAAATCATGCACCAAAATAAACAACAAAAATCAGTTTTCAACAGCTTTTGTGCCAATGCTGCAATTTGAAACGGTCATTAATCAGCCCAAATTAAAGTTTCTTCTGGAACTTCACAGCAGTTCTCACCCAGGTGCTGCACACAAATTAATCCAGCTTAAATCTAGAGTGCAGGACTGCCACAGCACATCAAAAGTGAACAAAACAACCAAGCTTAGAGGCGTCTTTGCTGAGGACAGGATCCAGCCAGGAAATTCCATTTGTGGGTTTTTAAGGATCAGAGGTGCCAGTTGCCAGCACACAGCACGTCTGATGAAGCTGCTGCAGCAGCTGGAGTTTGGGGAATGAGCCCCAAAAGAAAATTCTGGCTGTTTCAGGGGCTGGATGTATTGTCCCACATTCAAGGTGATCAAAAATGCAGGTTTCAGACAAAAAATTCTGGCTGGATTCCTTGTTCCATGTTCAAGGGGATGAAAAATGCAGCTTTTTAGACATTGATAAGACCAATTTTAATCCCATTTTTTGTTAACCAGCTCTGAGAAAGAACAGGAAAGTAAATGAGCTCAGCAGGTGTGGTTTCACAGGTGCTCCAGGCACAGACTCACCTGTCCTCACGCATGGAGGGGCTCAGGAAGCGGGCAGAGTCATCGTCGTGGCTGCTCTGCTGGCTGCTCTGCTGGCTGCTGAAACACAAAACAGGCACACTCAGAGCTGGGCAACCTCCTGGGGACACTCAGCTGCCATCCAGATCTCACAAAACAGCTTTGGGACCTCGGGGACACTCAGCTTGAATCCAGATCTCAGAAAACAGATCTGTCTGACCTCCTCTGGAACACTCAGCTTGAATCCAGATTGAGGAAAACATCTTTGTGACTTCTGGAACATTTAGTGTTAAATGTAGGTCAAGGAAAACACAGTTAGCTGGGTAACCTCCTCTGAAACACTCATCTTAAACCCAGATTAAAACAGTTTAAACCAGCTTTGGAACCTCTGGAACACTCAGCTTGATCTGTCTGACCTCCTCTGGAACACTCAGCTTAAATCCAGATTGAGGAAAACACAGATGGAGCTGGGTAAGCTCCTCTAAAACGTTCAGTTTAAACCCAGATTGGGGGAAACAGATCTGTCTGACCTCCTCTGGAACACTCAGCTTGAATCCAGATTGAGGAAAACATCACTTGACTTCTGGAACATTTAGCTTTAAACCTAGATCAAGGAAAACACAGATAGAGCTGAGTAACCTCCTCTAAAACACTCATCTTAAACCCAGATTAAAACAGTTTAAAACAGCTTTGGAACCTCTGGAACACTCAGTTTAAATCCAGATCACAGAAAACAGATCTGTCTGACCTCCTCTGGAACACTCATCTTAAATCCAGATGGAGAAAAACACAAACAGAGCTGTTTGACCTCCTTTGGAACACTCAGCTGTAAACCCAGATTTCAGAAAACAGATCTTTGTGAGCTCTGGAACCTTCAGTTTAAATCCAGATTTCAGAAAACAGATCTTTGTGAGCTCTGGAACACTCAGTTTTAAATTCAGATAAAGGAAAACACAGACAGAGCTGGGTAACTCCTCCGGAACACTCATCTTAAATCCAGATTACAGAAAACATCTTTGTGAGCTCTGGAACACTCAGTTTAAATCCAGATTGAGGGAAACAGATCTTTGTGACCTCTGGAACACTCAGTTTTAAATTCAGATAAAGGAAAACACAGACAGAGCTGGGTAACTCCTCTGGAACGCTCAGCTGTAAACCCAGATCACAGAAAACATCTTTGTGACCTCTGGAACACTCAAATTCAGATGGAGGAAAACACAACGTTCACGCTCCACGTTTGGGGTTGAAAGGAGGAACCACCAGGAGGCATTAAATTTAAATCTGATTCACAACTAGCACGAGGGTTTGGAGTCTCTCAATCTCACTCTCCTGAGAACTCCCTGAAATATAAAAGTGACCTTGCACATCACCTGGACAGCATCTCATCATTTCTTACAGCCAAGCACTCCAACACCAAGCTGCTGGCTGTTTGCACCTGCCCCAGTCCCGGGCAGAAGCAGAAAAGAGCAGTAAAAACCAACTTTTGAAGCAGCCAGCACTGAACTTCTGGCGAGACTTGCAAGCTGAGCCCACAAGATGTCACTGTCCCCCCAGAAATGGGCGTTTTGCGGGCGAGAATTGAATTTCCTGCACATTTATCCTGTGGACTTCTCCTCAGTCCCCCTGTGGCAGCTCCAGGGGCTCCTCAGGGTTCCTGCTGCAGCTGATTCTGCCTCCAGGTGAGGCTGGAGGGGCTCCTGGGCCGGATTTCATCTGCTCTGCTGGCTCTGAAATCCCGGCAAACCAGCAGCACAAACTCGTCTGCGAGCTCAGACTGGGATAAACTTCTCTGTTGGCAGGATCTAATTGTTAAACGAATTTAATTATGTACCACTGCTTGCAGTCGCAGCTCTGCTGCGCCGCACACACACCTGCACATCGCAGAAATACAAATATGGGACGACATAAACCTCCACCAAATTGCATCTTTTCATTCTAAAGAGCAATTTTTATCCAGTCACAACTGTTTTGGGGAAAACAGTACCAAAACTGCAAATAGCACATTTCTGAAAGCTTCAGCCTGCTCTTCTCCCTTCTGTTTTTGCCAAAGAATTTGCAGTTTCTGCAAGGAATAAAAAGCCCAGTGAATCTTAATTTCATTTAATATTTTCCTCAGCCTCCTTGATTTTGACCAGCTGCTTCTCTGAGGCTATCAAGGGCTCCACCTTATTGAAAATGACCTTTCTGAGAGCACACCACCTGGCTTGGGGACACATTTGGCATTTGGGAGACAACCCTGCCATTGTCCACTCTTCGTGCCTCTCCAGAGCATGGGACAGATCATTGTTACAGTCCTGAGAGAGAGGAGAGCAGGCTGAAGCTTTCAGAAAAGTGAAATTAGTGACCAGTAGTTATATGAAAATCCTTGAAAAACCAATATAGAAATCAGCCTCTGAGGCTGGGCTTAGGAAAGCACAAAACTCCTGCAACAAGGGAAGGAGAATTCTGCATTGGCTCCCAGCTGTGAATCAACAGCTGGGTAAGAACAATACATTCCTAAAAGCAAATAAAGCTTTTTCTTGCACTTCTGAGTGTAATATGTGTTATGGAATGATTCGTGCTTATGTAAAATATATATATGTAATAAATGAAAAACTCCTGAAGTTTTCAATCACAAGCCGCAGCCGGGGAAAGGCTGCGAAACCACAGCTGGCAGCAAGCAGAAAGAGCTCATTTACAACCGAAAAAGCACAGCTCTGTGCGAAATGGGCCCTTTCCTGGGCCAGCCAGGACACAGCCAGCGATGAATCCACGGGAGATACCTACATCGAGATAGTCAGGAGCATGGTCAGGGACACGCATCTCAGTACCGGGCTCCCAAACCCAACATCAGCGTCCATCGCTTCCCAGAAACAGCTCTGTCCAGCTCAGCACAGAGAAAAGGAGCCCATGAATACGTGAAGCAGAGAAGAACAGGAGAACCTCTGCTTCAGGCAGAAAAAAAAAGTATAAAAACTGACTGGACAGAGACAGCATTCCTGAACAGAGGGGATCCGATGCGGCAGAGGTCGGACCTGTGCTCACCCAGCGCCGATCCCGGGCTCACTGCCCTTTGATCGTGGCCGAATCTCGGTCGCGAAATAAAAATCCATTTTATCAATTATGAGTTCGGCTTGATCATTTTTAGCTATAACATGAGCTTCGTTATGGCCCAGTGGACTGGGGAAGAGCAGAGAGGGAACCACATTTACCCTCCTCTGCCAAAGGAATTCCCCCTTTCGATCAGAGGAAGCATTGCAGGGATTATTTCTCGAATTTCTTGTTTCTGCATAGAAAACCCTCCCACCAAACCTTCCCATTTCAGCTGAGATGGAGCAGATGGAACCAAACTTACCCCAGGAGAATTCCCAGACTATCCCAGCCCAGCAGTGCTGGGAACAGCACGTGCAAACTCCCTTTGGGACAGCTAAAATGAACCTTAGACCTCTTCCTGTTCATCCACCCCATAAAGTTCACATTCCAAATGAAGGTTTAAAATTTAACAGAAGCCAGGTATTGCAGCTCATTGAAATTCAGCACCTCAGCTCCAGATTGCGAGCAATTAAAAACTCAGAGAAAAATCACTTTTTACCCACCTGTCCCTTCAGCCTGAGCTGAGCTTTGCATAAAACTTTGGGAGCTTTTCACACAACATAAAATTATTTCAGCCTTCTGGTTATTAGGCAGTGAAGCTGTTAAATTCACTAAAATGCTCAGAGTGGTTGAAATGTAGAGCCTGTTGGTTGTTTTCTTTTTTTATTTTTCCGTCCATTTGAGGATAACCTGCTATTAAGTGTTCCTTTGGAACTGTCTAGTGACAATTTAAAATATGGGATAATGAAAGGAGATAAAGAAGGGTGGAATTTGTTCTGAGGAATAACAAGGAGAGAAGTATTCAGACAGAATTTTGTATCCACAGAGAAAGTCAAAAAGCTGGATAAAACTCTCAGGAAATGAGCAAAACAAGCTGCTCTCATTCCAAAGCTCAGCAGTGATAAACTTGAATTTGGACAAGGTTTAAATCTTCAGGTGCACAAGCCCAAGGTGCCCCTTTTGTCCCTATAATTTCTAACAAAATGAAAATACCTTAAGTTTTGTGCCCTGTGGTTTTTCCTTAATTCTCATGCAAACTCATTAGTTATTAGATTAGAAAATAAAGAAAAATCCTCAACACAGATTAACCAGGCCTTTTAACAATTAAATCTTTGAAGATTCTGCTTCCAGCACTCCTCCACCAAGCAATTTACCCAGGTAACCCAAGCACAAGCACAAAACCCCCATTTTTCTACTGACTAAACCCAGGTGTTCTGATCCCACACACTTTGTTTGAAGCAAATTTGAATTTGCTGTTGTTGCCTTAAATATTTCAATATTTCTCTTGCACTTGGGAAGTTCTGAGCTGTTAACTAGATTTTGTGCTATTAATAATCATTTTAAAAGGCAGAAAAGTCATTTTATTCAGAGATTTCGGTTTCTGAAGGATAAGGCAGAGCCAGGATCTCTGATTTTATGCATGAACAGCCTTTCAGAGCTGAGCAGGTCTCCCAGCAGAAGACATTTCTCACAATTTCACAAAGTTCAGGCACTCAGGTCAACGTTTGCACGCCAAGAACCTTCTGGAACTCCTGTGCCCTCCAGGTGTGGGTGATAAACCCACTGTGCTTTTATACCTCCAGGTGGTTTTGGCAGAATTTTAATCCAAGGAATTATTTTTTTCCATAGTGAAGAATGAGCGGGGTAAGGAAATAAATAGGACAGAAAGAGCTGTGTCCTGAAAAATGGGATCAGTTAAAGAGCTTGGAGCATTATCCAAAAAAAAAAAAAAAAAAATCCCAGCTATTAGTGAGAATTCCAGGTCTGCACCTAGATGAGCATTTTGTATTCACTGTGTTTAATTAACCCCTTTATGCGTAAGGCTTTGGGTTCAGTATTGCCTGTTTCCAAAAAAATGGAATAATTGACAATTGGCAATCAGGGATACAAATTCTTCAATTGTTTTCAACAACTTTGGCAACAGTTTTAAACTGAAATCTACGAAAATATTCACAACACATCGGTGTTTTCACCAACAGATTTGGGAACTGAAAGATATGCAAACAAATTATACACATATTATATGTTTATAATCAAACACATCAAGGTTTCAGTTAAAATTTACAACTTTTCTCGGTTATTTGAACAACTAAAGGCTTCTTTTTATTCTCACAGCTGCAAGCACAAAGACTTGACTCTACTTGCCTTAAAATCTATAATAAAATAATAACAAAATAAAATAATAAAATAATTAAGGTGCCTGAAAAATTTGGGTGCCACCAGAAAGAGGATGGCAGTGCCAATACCTGGGGTGACCTATGGCTACTTCCAAACTGGCAAAGAAGTTCTCATCATGCCTTTTAAAGGGTTTTTACACTGTCAAAACCCATACAATTTTAAGCCAGAGCTCACTTTTAAGTAAGTCTAGAAGATTTACAATGAAAATTGAATATTTTAGAGGGTGGTGTGCAAAGGGTCTTCATTTGAAAATTCTCCTGATGAATTCTTCTGGAAATTTTCTTGTGGAAAATTCTTCTCCTTGCCCATCTTTCCTTGACAGCATAAACAGGGCAATAAAAGGAGATTGAACCCCAAGCCTTGGGTGTGGCAGAAGCAAAGTCCCTGTGAGTGTTTTCCCACAGGGGGCTTTAGGAGCTCCTGAAAGACAATTTTATCTTTCAATTTCAGTTTTCAACTTCAGTTCCCCACGTTCGCTCTGCTCCTCCTTGCCAGAATGCAGCCCCCTCCTCGGATTCCCCAGGGAGCAGCAGGAATATCCCTCCCATCCCTGCTGCCTCGTTGTCCCTGGAAAATCCAGTCCCTGCACCCCAAAGCCGCTGTGGGGCAGGGACTGAGCCATGACACACGGCGGGGGACTCCTGGGGCAGGAGGAAATCCAGGATGGAGGGACACCAAGGGGAAATCCCCAGCCCAGTGCCAGGGGTACCAGTCCAGGAGGGCTGTCCTTTGGCAGCCCTAAAGCTTTCAGCCTGAAATTCAAAACGTAAACACCTTCAGAGCCAGATTCCCACAGGTGCTGCAGGCTCCCACACTTGGAGAGCACGAGGAAAGTTTGGGTTGGAAGGGACCTTAAAGCTCATCCCACTCCACCCCTGCCATGGGCAGGGACACCCTCCCATATCCCAGGGTGCTCCGAGTTCCATCCAAGCTGGCCTTGGACACCTCCAGGGATGGGGCAGCCCCAGCTGCTCTGGGTACCCTGTGCCAGGGCCTCATCACCTTCACAGGGAGGAATTTCCTCCCAATATCCCATCTCTGAACCTGCCTTCCTTCAATGTAAGGCCATTCCCCCTTGTGCTATCACAGAACTCACCCCACTTCCTTGTGAAATCTCCCTCTCCACCCCCTTTAGGTGCTGGAAATGCTTTAAGGTCTCCAAGAGATTCCTGAGAACCGAACAGGCACCTCCTGCTCCAAACCTTCCCATCTTAACTCAGTTCCATGGATGGGGAGGGTGTAAAGCCATGTTTGCAGTCTAATCCCTTTAGAAATGATCAAAAATAGATAAGGCACGGTTGTTAATGTCACCTAGAGCCCCAAAATGAGTGTCACACTCAGGGTTAAAAGGGGCAGCGTGGCCGAGTCCTCTCCTCTCACCTCATTCATTTCACGAAGAAAAACATCAACAACATCCCAACCTCCCCTGCTGTCCAGACAAGCCCTTTCACCAACATCTTATTTACCAACAGCAGAGCCTTGGACTGGAAGCGGAATCCGTGGAAAACCACTGAGATAAGGAAAATGGGAATGAATTGTTAAATTCCACCGGCAGGCACAGGCAGGGCACGGGTCTCGGATGGCCCAATGGCAAATATTTGCTGACCAGATAAGATCAACAGCGTTTCAGTCCCGGGCTGTTTGTAAATCACTTCTATTTAATACTCCTGGGTGACTGGTCACCCTAAACCACACAAATACTGGAAGGTAAATATTTTAAAAGAAAACCACAAACTACTGTACAAAGGAGTGGGATTCAGCCAAAAAAGAAAAAGAAAAAAAAAAAATAGCAGGGCTGGTGCAATCCAGTCACTTGGCACGGATTACCAGAAACAAATGGCAAGAAATCTGCAGTCCCAACAAACTGCACGTCAGCACCCCCAGGAGACAGGCATGCAGCAGCTGAGAAAGGAAAAAATCACTTTCTTGGGAGCACTTTAGGCCTCATTTGAACCTGCAGGTTCAAAAAGGAAAAGGCTACAGTAATACTGAGTTGCTACCAAACCATCATTTGTGTGTTTTCAAATTTCGGATTAGAAGAGGCACCACATAGATATTCCTAAAGACTGGGATCACTTTTCCATAGTGGAAGAGGATCTAAAACCTTCATCTTGCAGTTTTTTTGGTTTTTTACTTTTCAGCATCAGCAGTTTCTTAGGGAAAAAGAAATCACATCACCCAGGTTTGTGCTCATGGGTTTTCCAAAGCCACCAAAAGCAGAGAAGAGCAGCTGCTTCCCTCAGAGACCAACAGCTTTCCCCATGGGACACTCGTCTTCCCAAAATCCTCAATTAACCAGCTCCAGCTACAAGCAAAAATGAGGGGGGAAAAAAGCATTTGCCTCTTCCATGACGAAATGCCAGTGGAGGCACCGGCTCTTTACACAAATGAGATTTTAACGAGGATTTCATAAGAAATGAGCGAGCCCATAACACACCCACTTCCCAATTCTTGCTGTGCTGCTCAGAGAGGGGCAGCCCCATTTCCTCCCCTCCGGGGCACAGCTGGAACGTGGAAGTTCAGCAAAACCTGAAAAAACTGAGAACTGCAAAATTCGGAGCTTCTCGTTCTGGAACTTCTCGGAACAGAGTGGCCAAAACCCCCCCAAGGGCTGCCCAGAGCTCCCCAGCCACCCCAGCCCAGGGCTGGAGCAGCTCCCTCCTCACCAGGAAGCTCCCCCATGGTATTCCTAAAGACTTGGGTCACTCTTCCATAATGGAAGAGGATCTACAACCTTAATCTTGCAGGGCTTTTTTTTTTTTTAATTTCTTACTTTTCACCATTAGCAGTTTCTTAGGGGAAAAAGAAACCATATCACTCAGGATTTTTCCTCTAGAAAATACCACAATGTTTTCCACACATGTCGAAGTCAGAAAAAGGGGAATGACCATTAATTTATTCCCAGAAATGCTCAGACTGAATTTCAATTTAATTAAGGAAGGCAAAAGCATGATGGGCTACTTGAAAATTAAAGGCTCATTTACCTTTATAAGCCAATTCAAAACATCTAAGCCACCAATTTGTAAGTAATTTTAGCTCAAGTTCCAACAAATCAATTCACTGTTAACTAATTTATATCACTAGAGGGATCAAGAGAAAGTTTTTTAAGGAAAAAAGGAGAATTTTTACCTCAGAGTGTGAAGGGAAGCAGCCTCAGAGCCCAGTGCTGAGCAGTGCTGGAGCCTCCCCTCATTTGTTCCACGCTTTGAGATAAGTTATCAGGGTTTCATCTGAAAAACCTCCACATTTGCATAGCTGGCAGCTCAAGAAACCTCCAGCTTCTCAGCACAGACACTTTTCTGAGCTGGGATGGAATTCTTCTCATAATACACTTCATTTTTAATGTGCTAGAGGCATTTTAGACAAGTCTTTCCTTTTGGATGAATCCACAGGGAGTGTCAGAATTTCCAGCAGAAAACCAGCCTGAGTAAATTCATCTACAGAAGTGTCAAGAGCTGCTGCACAAACTGCTCCAACAAAATCCACAAGTTTTGCATCTTTTGCAGCACCAACATTTCATCGTTAACCAGTCCTGATCTTAGGCCAAAGGAAGAGCTGTCCTTAAACTGAAGCCTGAATGATCTACTCAGCAATTCTTGCCCCAAAATCACGTGCAGGTCCTGAAATTACAAGCAAGGGTGGCTTGAAGAGGTAAATAATAAATTAGAGGTGATCAACTGCCTGATGCCCACATCAATAATGCATGCAGGTTGCATGCACAGCAAAATGCCACCAGACTGGAGAAAGTAACATCAGCATGTCTTAATAAAAAAATTAAAAATAAAATTGTTCGCCTGTGTGCAGAGTTCATGGTTTATAGAGGTAAATAACTTCATTAGCTGGCTGGCAAATGATGGCTGAGGGGTAGAGGAGGAGCTGTCTCCATCCCTCATCAAAACCATCCTATTTACCATCTGTACAGCAACCTTGAGGTTTGGACCATCACTCTTGGAACAAGGACACGTTCCAGGGACAGTCCCACCCCCAAGGAATTGCCTGCCTGCTCTCTCACCTTGAACACAGCAGCGGCAGGGGCAGGAAAGGCTCCGACAGCTGTCCCTGGGGTTTAATGGAAGGAAAAGAACACTCTCCCTCCTGCTCTGTCAGCTTTTAGAGACCCAGCAGGTAAACAAGCCTCCCAATCACCCAGGCTGTTAAAAACTAACCAGCACGTGGGAGTTTCCCGGTGAGAAAAGCAGAGCTGGAGCATTAGAGCCAGCGTTGGGAGCGCTGAAAGGGTTTGTTTATTCACTTGGATGCTCGCTGTATGCTAATGGTCACAGAGCTCTTGCTCGGGGCCATGAGAGCAGAGCAAGGAGCAGCTCAGCTGGAGCACAGCCTGCTCTCTGCCAGCTGCCAGCTTTCCTGGGAAATCCCTGCCACCAGCCAGGTATCTGCCCTCGGGACGGCGATAAAAGTTACCAGGCTCCAAACATGAAATTCCAGCAGCTTGATGGCAACTCAGCCAGAGAAATGGAGTGACTGCGAGCAAACTGTGTTTATTTCTGTTTTGTTTCTCCAGTGGGGGCCACAGCCTGATGGCTGCTGCTTTCCCCAGGTGAAATTTGGGGATTTGCACACCTCGTGGGATAGCTGCACTCCCAGCACAGGATGGCACACCCTGGGGGTCCCTGTGCCACCTGGGCAGGCAGGCACTGGCACTGAACACCAAGCGAATGGGTGAAATGAGAGCTTGGTGAATGACCTGCTGCACAAAACCCCTCAGCACAGCTGTCCCTGCTGCCCTCAGACAAACGGATGGAGGCACAGAGGTGACACTGGGAGCATCTGTCACCAACAGCAGTGGCACAGCAGAACAGCAGCAGGACAGAGCAGCTGCTCTCTCTGACCCTGCTAAAGCAGCAGGAGCAAACTGCACATCTGTTTTACAGGAAAACAGCTTCTTGCCCTACAAAAGTTGCATTTCACTCAAAGTTCACACAGCAAAGTTTACCCCACGTCTCTGGCAAATGAATGCCACAAAGCCCCCTGGGTTCATCACCCTTTCCATGGCCAGATCCCAGTGAGTTTGCGGGCCCCCAAATTGGGCAACTCCCTGAGGGCTCCCCTGGCAGGGGGAAACCCTCCTGGAGCAGTTCTGTGTCAGGAAAAGCAGAAGCACAGCACTTTTTCTGTCTTCAGGTTCTTGTTTCATTGTTATCTTATCAAGACCTCAGCACGCTGTCTGCACCAGACCCTGCGTGCAGGAAAACAGCACAAAAATGGCTAACGACCTCGTGGCACAAGGCCTTTTATGTCTAATCAAAAACTAAGTTGCCCAATTAAGAAGTGACACCTAGATTATTTTCCTTTCTACCCCAATAACTGACCCCTACAGACCCGCAATGCGGATTTTTGTACCCAATTACAAGATACCACTCAAACCCAAGAAGAAGAAGGAAGGAGAAGAAAGAAGAAAGGAACTCAAGACAACTCCCTATATCCTCCATCTTGAACCCATCTAAAACATCCTAAAAATCCTAAACCCTAAATTTCTCACCCATGTGACACACTACACTACTCTCTACAATCTATTTCACACTTTTGTGTTTTCTAGTTTGCCTTGAGGCTTTGGAAGTTTTCTCCATGAATGAGGGTCAAGGTCAGTGCTCCCCTGGGGGTCAGGACACCCCAGAGCAGACAGAGAAATGTTCCCGGTGCCCTGGGTTTCCACACTCCCCACAGATTCTGCTCCTCTGTGCTGTTTTCTGCTGCGGTGGAAGAGCCCAGGGGTGATCTCTGCACTCTGCCAGCCCCCAGGCTCAGCACAGAGACCAAACCGGGCTTTTCCACCTGGGCTAGGGAGGGAACCATGCCATTTGAGAACGCCGGGTTTCCCATGGCAGAAGGGGTAGAGCTGGAGCCTGCTGCAGGTGAAGAAAGGAGGTGCCACGCTGGCATTGGTGTGCTGATGCCACCTAAGCCATCCCTTCACCTTCCTTCCAGTCACTGCCTCAGAAACATCACCCAAAAATCCCTCGGAGATGAATAAGCAGGAAGTTGTCAGCATGGCAACGTATGTAAACAACAGAAGGAAACATAGCTCTTTCTTCCACCTTCACACCTAAAGCACCGTGTCTTGGCCTGCCTGAAACTCATTCACCATCAATAAACCCAAACTGAGTCCTCAGCTGAAGGACTGGGTCCTTCATCCTCTGAACTTCTGACCGCAACTTCAATATTCTGACACTTCAGCACGTGCCTCTTGCATTATCTTTCCCATTTCGTGTGCTGTGCCTGAATCCCTGCTTGCACCACCACTGCTACGTGAAAATCACAAATATTTCCTAAATCAGAAATATTTCCTAAACCAAGACATGTTTTTCAATGTTAACTTGCTGAGAGGGATTATCAGACCCTCAATGGCACGCATTAATTGATGAAAGTTCTTTAAAAATTAATAAACTGACAGACTGACCTTGCTAAAGGGACCTGATGAAAGACAAATTATCAGATAATCAGAGTGGATATTCAAAGCTCTGCCCTGTAAACACTCCAGCACCGCAGCAGGCAGTGAGTCAGTGTGGTTTGGTGGGTGCAGAAATGCTCAAGGTTTCTCATTTTCTGGAAGTGCAGCACATCCTTTAAACACAACCCCACAGATCAGCTGCACAGGAGCTGCAAACAGTGGAAGGAAACTTGGCCCACACTAAGCCAGCCTAAGGGTTTATAAAGAAGTCATTTCTTGGAGAAATCTTTAAAGTGTCTTGTGTGTTTGGGGCCTTCAGGAACAGCAGATTGTTAAAGGAAGAGTTAATAACAAAGGAAGAGTTAATTCCCCTGCATGTGGGGTGCCCTGCAGAGGGTTACACGAGGTGCAGCTTTCTCTCCGTGAGGCCACACAATACAATGCCTGGGCATTAATTCCCTGTGCTGACAGGCTCTTGGAGGCCTTTGGGAATGATTTGTGCCCTTTCCAGCCAAAGGACTGTGTGACTTTCAGGTCTGGAAAGCTGCCAAGGCCTGAGCCCAGCCACCTTGACACACAGACCCACTGGGCTGCTTGGTTTCTCTCTCTTTTCTTCTCTTTGTCCCAACACTGAGCTAAGGATCTCAAGGGAAGTCTCAATGGTAGGAATGAGCATCACCAGAAAACAATGGCAGAGGTTTGGCATCATCACTCCCACACAGGTAATGCCAGCAGAGAGGTCACTCCCCTCCCTCAGGGTCTCCTCAGGACACCTTAGTGAGGTTAAATCTTCTCACCCACTGGCTGAGCGTCACCTGGAGGACCACGAGCAAGGACAGAGCCTTGCCCTGCCGTTCCCAGACAGCTCCCAGGCCTTTTCCTCTGGCACCAGCACATCCAACCAACACCACGCCACATTCCAGCCAACAGGCGAGGACAAAGTCTGGGAAGAGTCTCCCAGGCCTTTTCCTCTGGCACCAGCACATCCAACCAACACCACGCCACATTCCAGCCAACAGGCGAGGACAAAGTCTGGGAAGAGGCACATCCAGGGGAACAACAGACCCTTCCAGCAGAGGCTATTTTGGGCAGCATCACCTCGGGAGCAGGGAAGGGGAGCGGCCAGAGGACCTACCTGCTCTCACTGCACTCCTTCTTCTCTCGGACACGCAGCCACTTCCGAAGGAGGAAGCGCTTGCGGCGCGGGGAGGCACTGGGAGTGGAGCAGTTGGACCAGGGGGTGTCCTCGTCACTGGAGGGGGTGATCTCAATGGATGGGAGCTGCAGGTATTCCTTGCTGGAGGAAGGAGACTCCTGGTACCTGCCGGCCTCCAGGCTCTGCTCCTGCACGTTCTTCATCCGCCTCATCTTGAAGCGCTTCCTGCGCAGGGTCGGGGTGGACGAGCTGGACCAGGCGCAGCCGCCCTCCAGCACCTGCTGCTCGGGGACCCGCAGCGCCGGGAGCTGCAGGGTTTCTGTCATGTTGGCAGCTGGCATCAGACGCCCTTTCTCCTTCTGCTCCCACCCCCAGGCACTTCTAGCTCTGATCTCGGCGTAAACCACACCACAAAGGCACAACTCGCCTTCCTCCTTCCTCCTCCCTCTCTCCCCGGCGCTGCCCTCCCTCTCAAGCAGGAAACCTCATGTTCTTCACGTGCTCTCATTTAACAACCAGCGCGGTGGGAGGGGATGGCCAGGACACACACATGTCACAAGGGAAGCCAGTTTCAAGTTTCTTTTCTCCTTCTCTCCTCTACAAAAAGTCCCTCCCCTGCCCTGTCTCTCTCAAAGCACTGACACAAGGCTTGGCCGGGTTTCAGCTCGCCTCCCCAGCCCCCCTTTGCCTTCTCTTGGCTCAGGAAAGGAAAAGCCTCCCGGGGCTGCTCTAGGAAAACTCGGCTGCGGTTCTTCTCGAGAGACGAGGCAAGCATGGAGAGGAGCGGCGTGGAGCTCTGGGGAGGGCAGAGAGAGAAACAGAGGGGAGGGAAGGAACAACGCTCGATAAAAATCAGGAGAAAGAGTAGCAGCAGCAGCTTGTGCTGTTTCTGTAGCGGGTGAGACACACGGACAGCTGTCGCAAGTGTAACCGCGCTGCTAATCCCGAGAGACGGGGTTTGTGTTACCCAGTGCGCTGCTGCTACAAATCCAGCGGGGGAAAGGGCGAAGGAGAGGGAAGAGCCTCCCGGAGGAGCCGCTTGGGCTGGGCTGTCCTTCTGTCCCACCTTCCTGCTCAGCCTGCCCACCCCGAGGGGGAGGCAGCGAGCGAGCTTGGACTTTCAGCCTTCTTCCACAATAATTTCTTTTTCCTGTTTTTTTTGGGGTTTGTTTTTTTGTTTTTTTTTTTTTGTTTTTTTTTTTTTTTTTTTTTTCCCCTTTGACTGCTCGCCAAAGGAGAAGGGGACTGAGGAACAGCCAAAAAAGCAGCAGCAGCAGCAGCAGGTGGCAGCAGAACTGGTCAGGCTTTTAGCTCAGTTTCACACGAGTGAAAGCTGATTTAAAAGAGTTCTCTGGGGCGATGCTGCTTCCAAAATGCCCGTGGGGGATGGAGGGGGTGAGGTGCAGGAACCCACAGACACCACACAGGGACAGCGACACGTGCAGAACAGGTTTCACCCCGGGACAAAGGAGCTGCAGGGAAAATTCTCCGGCATCCACAACCCCAAGGGAGCTGCAGCAAGGGGCAGACACCCGGAGCAGCAGCCACAGGACAAGGCTTGCAAAATACTGGTGACGGAATCAAATCAGGAAAAATGTTGTGACAGATTCTCCATCAGTATCCTCTGAATTTCGTTGAGTGGTCCTGCATGAGGCCCTATTTTCATGTTAAAAAATAGGATATAAAATTTAAATCCTCTAAGGCATTGACTAAAAATCAGCTGCGTGAATTTCAAACGTGCTCTCTCCCCCCCCAAAAAAAAAAAAATCAATACAAAAACATCTCTAAATCAACCTGACACAGCTTCAGTTTTCATTGTTCAACAGCCTGAACCTTTAAAAATATTAGCTTCAGGTTAGAAAATATTTGTCAACCCAAATCAAAATAGTTATTCTTGCACGGACCGCCTCGGTTTTGTTTGAAAATAAACTTCACAGGAACTCTGAACATCAGAAACTGCCATGTAGGACAGAGCCAATGTGTCAGGAAAGGAAGGTTTATAGCAGCAGGAACAAGGGGAAGGAAACATTTCAGTCAAATGACAGAGCAGTTTAAATGCTCAAGTGCTATATTTAATTTCTGCACTGTCCTTTTTGCTCCGCTCATTCTGTAAGTTAATAGCTTGACAGCTCTTCAAGAGGGATTTCTGGAGAATCTGTCACCTTGGTATCCATGCACCAGATGCACACACACAAACAGAATGCCTTCCACAAACACCCACTTAAAAAGAGAAACTCAAATAAATGTGGTTCGTTGTTTTCTTTTTAAGTCCAAAAAGCAAAAATCTACCGTTCAGACAAAATGCCAATATTTCAAAAGTGGCTTGGATAGCTTTGCTTCTTCTCTGATCCCTTTTCTCCCACATCTTGCTATGATGTCTACCTTGCCACCACAGTCAGAAGCATTCCTGGCTACCTCATAATGCCAAAAATTACATTTCACCTTCTTCCCATGGCTCTGGCAATGAAACCCCCATAGCGTCACTCCTGAATTTTAACCAAGAGAACGTGAACCTTCCCACAACCCCCTCCCTGCCCCGGGGGAAGGCACGAGCAGTCCCTTGGAGGTGGTCCCGAAGGTTTCTTCCATGCATTAATGAGTTTGATCTCCTGTGGAATCTTTCATCAGCTGCACAAGAGCCTCATTTAATTGCAGCAACAAGTACAAATGAGGGTCAAAGCTCTGATGTGATCCTTTAGCACAGCGGGCATTGCAAGCCCTCAGAATGCCCTCAGCAATTGTCTAATTAATCCACAAGAGATTCATCCACGCTGCTCTGGCCCAGAGCAGCTTTGGTAACCCCTTTGTTACCCAAGGAAAATCTGGTGCTGTCACCAGGCTGGTTTTTCACCCTGATCCCCACTGAACTCCAGCGGAGCTCACTTGGAGGAAAGACCTTTTCCCACCTCCTTCATGCATGAAATAATTCTCTGTACCCTGGTGTGGGAGTCCAGGACATCCCTCTGGCTGCCCTGGCTGGCTCCAGACCCTGGAGAGGGCTCGGAGACCTTGGCATGAAGTCAAAAACACCTGTGGCTTCGATTTTAGCCCATGGGAAAAACTGCCAACTTTGTGTGAGGAATTACAAGCCACAAGGGTTTGAGTAGTGTGGTAGTTGAGTTACCACAGGGTGGAAAAGTGGAATTTTGGGCTTTTTAGAATGGGGTTCAAAGGGACAAGATGGAGGGATTTAGGCGCGTCCTGACCTTCTTCTCCTTCTCTTTGCCCTCCATATGTTGCTGTGGTGGTGACACTTTTCTGTTGATTTAAGGTACAGACACACTGCCCAACAGAAATGACAGACATTGGCACGTTATTGTAAACATGGCACACGGAGTTTTGGGTATAAAATGTGAACACCGCCCTGAGGGCAGACAGAATGCCATGGCCGACCTGCTGGACAGAGCTCAGCAGGGCAGAGAGAGAATGTTCTGGATAAGGGAAAATAAACAACCTTGAGAAGCCGACCCTGCTCATCCAGACTCCTTCTTTGGCTGCTCGGGCTGGGAAGTGAGGACTTTTACACTCCTGGGGTCATCCCGACACCCGGACCCCAAGACCCTGGGAGTCACCAGCACAGCCCCTTTAACTCCAAGCACTCCAGGGCTCAGTGACCAACCCTCATTTGCATTCCCGGCACATTTTTATCCAGAGAGGGGATGCGGGGCACCTGCCTGATGCCCTGGG
Source organism: Anomalospiza imberbis (assembly GCF_031753505.1). Taxonomy (NCBI): domain Eukaryota; kingdom Metazoa; phylum Chordata; class Aves; order Passeriformes; family Viduidae; genus Anomalospiza; species Anomalospiza imberbis. The sequence continues at coordinate 4,014,231 of NC_089704.1, forward strand.
GAAAGAGAGAAGCTCTGCCATGAGAGCCAGCTCCAACACCTGACCCAGAGTGGGAGATTCCAGCCTGTGCAAGGACTATTTCTGTCCCAGCCACAGCAGCACCCTCTCCCAAGCCTCAGGAAATCACTATTCCTGCAGTTTAATGATCCATCTAATGATGGGTTTATTCCAGAAACAAATGGTTGTCGATGCTTCAGGTCGATCAATCCTTTCTCCTCCTCAAATATTCTGGGTGCTCCAGAGCCCTCAGAGAACGGCTTGCAAATGAAGCAATTAGGAAAGAAAAATCCAATAAAAATATTAAAATCCCTTCCCTGAAGGAAGAACATGAAGTAATGGCAGCCCAGATTCTTTGGCAGACCTTTCCATAAAGGCTTTCCCATGGGTTCAAGGGATAGCAAAATGGAAGATGAATGCAGAGTAGGAGCTGGCACTGAGAGTACATGGTAAAAAACCAATTTTATTAATTAAAAGCAGTTATTTTCACACACAGGAAATACACTACAGCTTCTTCAGAAATTGAACCGAGTCACTCAGACCACATCTGGCTGCAGAAGCTCTGCCAGGCCAGGCAGGGAGACTGGAGCACTCACAGCCTGGGAGAAACTCAAGCAGAATTCCCCTTTTTCCCACAGTTCAACATCATTTTCAACTTATTTCCCTTCCTGTGCAAGCAGCTGAGAGTGGCAGGTTCCTCATGAGGAGCCTGCAACTCAGGCATGACCCTGCTAAGTCAACATTCTGATTTTCCAAAGTTCAAAAACATGCAGGGAGTTTTTGGTTTTTTGTTTATTGGTTTGTTGGGTTTGGGTTTTTTTGGGTTTTTTATTTGTTTGGGTTTTTTCTGGCTTTTGTTTGTTTGAGTTTTTTGTTGTTGTTGTTGTTGGTGGTGGTGGTGGTAGGGGGTTGTTTTCACGAAAATTCTGGGGGAACTATTTTGATTTTTAAATCAGACCCCAATATATTCATCCACATTTACTTTCACATTCTAACCTCCTTTCGCAAGAACACGTGTTATATTTGGAGCTGGATCTCAGACAGGGCCTTCAGCCACAGTTTGCTCTTTGCACAATGAATTAGATGAGTCCTATTACAATTTGACAGATGAGAACCTGCTGCAAGCAACTTATGTTGAGCAAATTCTCATTTCGGTGCCCTCCCTGCCAGCAGCTGCTGTCCCCTGAGCAGGCACAGCCCTTTGGTTTGGGCTGGGTGACACCTGATCCCTGCACGTGTTGCCTTCTGGAACCCCAGCACTGTTGCGAGGCAGATGACACAAATTTCACAGGCAAGAAATACCAGTGACACTCTGGGACAAAAAGAGAGGTCCACACATTCCTCTTCCCAATTCCTCGATTCCAGCTGAGGCTCATGAGGCTCATTTCAATCAGAACTCCAGTCAGTGGGAAAATCAGTTTTGGGATAAATTCTGTCAATTCTTCCTGCTATAGAACTTGTATTTAACTGGGTTTTGGCCTCTGAATTAAAAGCAGATGTGCACATCCTTGTAGTCCCAGTGCCCACAAGAGCCAAGTGCATCACAGGAGGGCTCCCATCCCAAAAAATTGGGAGCAGCCACTCTCAGCTCCTCCTGGGATCACAGCCTTGCCATCCCCAACCTTGTGGGTAACAATTGGTGTCCAGTCTCTGCCACAACTTGATGAACACTTATTCCATCACATATTGGTCCCTGCCCATTTGAACAATACTTGAAAAGATGGAAAAAAGGCCTTTCTCAGGGGTTAATTTTAATAGATATCCTGTATTTATAGAAGGCGTTAATTAGAGATTAATATCTATTTGTGCCTTCCCTTTCACAAGAAACAATTCCCATGTCAGCAACAGCCATAAAGACTCCCAGCCATGAATTGTTGCTAACAGAGCACCACCTCCACCAGGCATTTCAGCTGTGACCTCATGCACAGCAGCAGTCCCCAGATGCTTCAGATTCCCCCAGAATTCCAGGAGCTGTCAGATGTGATTCCAGCAGCTCAGCACACGGAGCATTTTCCCAGCATTAGGGCAGTGCTTTCACAGTTAATTTCTCCAGGCACTGTTCTCTCTCCGAATTCAAGGGGACAGTGGAGCCAAAGATAGCAAACAATACAAATTAAATCAATGTCATGGCTTGGCAGAGATAATCCATCAGGAGACAGCAGCAGGGCACAGGTTTCTGAACCTGTTTGACAGTCTGAGTTCTCTTTACGTTTCAGAAGTGAAGGGAATGATTTGGCACTGCCTGCTCATGCTGATCAAGGGGTTCAGCATCAGCAAGGGAAGCTCATTTCTCCTCCTAAATCTAATGAGGGGATCAAGGATTAATTAAAGTCAGTCCATCACAGGACAGAGGGTGATCCATCAGAGTGAATTTCCATTGCAGCCTGGGGTTCCATGGAATTCCTCTCCCTGCACAGCACTGACCTAATGGATCACAGCACACCATTGAGCACAGGAGGACAAGCCTGGGAGTACAAAAGGGCTCTGAACATTCCATTTCCCCTCTCCAGGTAAAATCCCTGCTCCACCAGACCAGCCCAGCCCAGCCCAGCCCAGCCAGGCTGGCTGGTTTGAACCCAGGCAGGAGCAGCCAGCTTGGGGTGTTTGCTTCCATTCAGCATCTGGACCAAACAAATACTTCCCAAATTAAAGAAAAAGGTAGGTTTTGTTACAGAACACCCTCCAGATCAGAGATTGAGGCTCTCACAAGAACAATCATTTCTCATTCGAGGGAGATGCAGTGAATTATTTGTACAAAGAGCAGCCAGTGTGGAAGGGCTTGCCCTGATGAGCACAGCTGGGACTGGAATTCCAATTCCTGCATCCCATAAACAGGAGTGATGTGGGTCTGCTCCCCATCCCTGCCCTTGTTTCAGCTCAGAACAAAACCCACCAGGTGCTTTAGCTGTGCTGGATTGTCCTTTTGGGATGGCCTGACTCCAATTTACATCCGTGTCTGGCCAGAGCTGGGACTTGTTCCCAGCTGTGCCTTCCCTGCTGCTGCCCTGGCTGATCCAGGAAATTCAGATGCAGAAAATGCAGATCCAGGAAACCCAGATCCAGGAAACCCAGATCTAGGAAATTCAGATCCAGCAAACACAGGGCTCTACAGCTGAGCCTGAAGAGAATAAATCACTGTTACTCTGGGTTGTGGTTTTCTACCAACAGCATGGTTGGAAGTGGAGTGTTCTGGAGTATTTCTGCTTTCTGTCTTATGTTTAAGACAACAACAATTCTGAAATGAGTGGCATCATCTTCCTCTGTTGAATTTCAAGAGGAAGAACACATCTCTGTCCTACAGAAATTCCGGGGAAGGGAATGTCTGCCAGGAAAAGATTGAAATTTTATTCTGCTCAAGGCCAAATGGAAACATCAAAACTGTCTCTGAACTCCTCAGACAGAGAGACAGAAAAGGTTCTTTCCTATCGTGGGTAAACTCACTTTATACTAAATATATACAGATTTATAAATACCATTCCTGTCCATCACCTCAGCCCTCCACAACTGCAGCAAAGCTGCTGGAGCCTGTGCCTCCCATCAGGCAAATGCCTGAGGACAACTGTCAGTGCTCCTCAGCATCTCTCCAAGATCCATTTCAAAAAATACTTTGTGGACAACTGAAAACCCTTCTCCTCCAGCTGCCTGTACCATTCACACCCCTAATCCTGCACTTGTGCTGTGGAAATGAAACCATCCCAGGGCAGCTCCCCCATCCACTCGGCGCTCACATGTCACAGAGCACAGATCTCCCTCTCTCTCAGTGTGTATTGCATGCCCCAAAACGTGTTTGCTGCATGACATACGCACAGGAAACTCATCCCCATGGTTCTGGTTTGTAAAAAAATACACATTTTTGTAACAGTGTGTGCTATAAAACATATAGCACTACATGTAAGGCATTCCCTCACCTGCAGCATCAATTTAGAGATAATTAACAACCCCCAGCCAGGCTGAGGTTACCTTAAATGAGTGTGGAAAAGCTCTGTCACAAAGTAAATCCCAATTTATCAACGGGGATTGCAATGTGAGCAATCAGAATTCACTGAACTGAAGTCCTGGGGCAGGAATTTTAACCTGAGCGTGCACCTGCAGCTGTGAAACACCAGATAAACACAGTGAATATCCTGAATATCTTCAGAACAACCACAGCTATTGCCCAAACAATCATCACCCTCCTGGCTGCATCTTCCCAGCCGTGATTTTCCTTTGTTTTCCTACGTTTTCCTTTGCCAAGGATGCCCGGGGTGGGTTCCCCTGCTGGCACAGGTTGTAAATAACCTCAATAAACACACACAGCTTCAGTGCCAGAGCCTCTCTGCCCCAGATCCCAGCAGCTGCTGAGGATGGTGTTTCATAGAATGGAACAGCTTGGAGCTGGCAGGTTGTGTCACCCAAAATCTGCTTTTTTTTCCCCCCAAAAATTATCATTTTTATGTTCCAGTGAGGCTCTTGGGGAAAACAAGGTCAAACTCTGCAGAGAATCTCGACCAAGGTCAGAGTCAGGAGCTCTGGGGAGCTCACACTGAAGTGCCCAGCAGGACTCAATTCCAAGTATCCCCAAAGCTACAAACTCCACTAATAACCATCACCTAAACGATATTTGTTTCCCCCTTTTCTTCCCTTTGAACATACAAGTAGCAACAGAAGCCAACAGGTGATGCTTCTCCAGCTGTTTGGGGTTTTAAATCACATGAAACAATCACAACTCCTATTTCCATACACCAAGATTTGTGCCCAGAAATGATGTTTGGTTTGAGTAGAACCAAGAGGTTTTACCTGCTAGGGAACACCATACATCACCTGCCCTGTCCTGTAAATGATCTCAGCAATTCAGGTTTGTAACCAGTGCGACTTCTGAGAACTACCCCAAAATATCTTTATTTTTCCTTAAAGCCAGGCAGACGAGGCATGGTTATACTCTTGCTGAGAGCCTGATGATCAGAGCTCCTGCATTTTACTCCTTTGTCCTTCAGAGAAAGCCATTTCACATTTTGTCTCAATTTCCTTCCAGGTAACACTGAGATTAAGCACTGCCTGATGTACTGGAACTGTGCAAGTTTAATTTAAGAAAGAACATAAGGCACGTGGTGATCTCCAGAGTCTCTCAGAATGTACAGTCCAGGAGATTTCCAGAGTTCTGGGAGCTGAAAATTCCATGTCCTGTCACCAACAAGAACAACTTCAGTGCAAAACCAGCATCCATTTCAAGGTGGAAACCAGAAAATAATTCCTTATTGCTTCTCCTTCCTGATCAGAGCTAAGGCAGACACTGGCATCCAACTCCTTGTGAGCTAGAAAATCTGTTTAGCTGGAAATGAATAATTCATGTGTCTGACAATCTCCTGCCTTTTTTTTCTTTATTAAATTTGGGAGGGAGGGGGGTGCCACCAGTGTTTGCTGAGCTTTAATTCCCAGATTTCTCCAGTTCTGTCATACACATGATGGCAATTTCTCTCCTACCCTGTCTGAACCATAACTCAATTTGCAGGCAACAGGAAAATATTCTCAAGTTCAACATCAATCTGGCTACTTCAATATTGCACCTCTGCTGGTTTTGTCTCTGCTTTTCTTGTTTACAGCTCCTACCAAATTTCATGGCACTGCTGTGTGTTTCCCCTGATTTCCAGGCACAGGGAAGTTCCCAAATGCAAAGACACAAATTTAAGTTCAAATTCCATCTTAAACCAAGGGCCATGATGAATGCGAGGTGATGCTATTTTGTGCAACACTGTGTGAAGAGAGGAAAACAGATAATCTCAGAAATAATCCAAATTAGCCACATTTGAATTTGTCTTATTTAAGAGTTTATTGTGTTGGGGTTTTTATTTTTTAACTTCTACATGAAGCTGTTTTCGAGTTTGAGCTAAGAATTCACAAGCAGAACATATTCCAGACTGAAATTCCAGCTCCAGCCAGGAGAGGTGAGGGAGAAAAAGCCAATTCCAAATGATGCCACTCCGTTTGGAACGGAGTTAGAAGGCTGGCAGGGATGAAATCTTTGAACCACAGGCTCAGGTTTTTGAAGTTCTGACTCCAAGTTACAAAATTATTCAGCCCAGACTCAGCATGTGAGTCAATAACCTCTGCAGGGATGGATGCTGAGCTCCTTGCAGGATCTTTTCATTAGTTATAAATACATCTGCCATTCATTTTTGCCTTCGTGCTCTTTCACTCCCACTTCTTGCCAGCCAGCCACTATTAGATCTGAGCCAACAATGACATTTACAGGATTATTTTCTAAAAAATCATCTTCCTGGGCCCTTTGGGCTAAGCTGCACAATGACACCTTGGCAAGGTTGTAATGAAAAAGCAGATATTAAACAGAAAGAAAAGCCCCAGCAAGTGGAAGCTCAGTGAAGCATCAGATAAATGTCTTTTTTAAGACACTGGAATCTGGCAATTACCTCTCACATCAGCATGAATAACATCCAGTAATTAAATCTAAGGCACAGAGCTGATCTAAGTGGCTGATTTGGGTCTAAAATAACCAGTGGGATTTATAATTGGGCATAGTTACAGTGGTACTGAGAGCAGGGTGACTTCCAATTGCTCAAGGCAGCTTTTAAAGGTAAAACATTTTTATTTAAATATTAATTTGTGTAGCAAGAAAGCAGCAGATCCGTTCACTTTGGGGGATGTGTTGATTTTCTTTCTCTTCCACTTCCAAGAGAATAATCCAAAATTTCATCCCTAAGAGTTTGGACCTGTTGCATCTTTTATTTTCACAAAAAGATGTGAAATTATCTCTGCAATTACCTCTGAATGTGTTTATGAGTTATCCCTGGGTTTATCCATGCTGAAAGCAGCTCAGGAGCTTCAAGCATTTGCTTGGACCATACAAAGAATTATTATCAGAATCCCAGGGAGAGTTTGCAGATGGTTAATTAAGCTTCCCCATCCAGCACAGCGCAGGTAATTACTGCTTAATTAAATGGTAAAAGTAATTCATAATTTTACCAGCTTTTACCTAAACTGAGGCATGGGGGGCAAAGAGATTTGTGTGCCCGCACGACCATAGCTCAGACAATCCCTGAATTTTACAGAACTTTCACCAAACTTCAATGAAATTTCCACTTCCACACCAAGTTTTTGGGATTGTCCTGGTTTTAGGACAGAACTTGATCCCAGCTGGAACCAAAACAGGGATCACACTAATTGCTAATTGCTCTTACAAGGTCCTTATGCTCAGGGCAGGAGTTGTTACAGGATTTTTCCAAGCTTAGGAATGGGCAAATTGAATCTACAAAGAGCTGTGTGCCTAAGACATGAAAAGAAGGCATGAAAATGCATCCCCAGGCAGCCCAGAGCCCAACAATCTGCCCATTTATCCCAAATTCAGAGCACCTAATGAGGAGGCAGAAGCCCAGACAGATGGAGGAGCAGGCTGAGTCTCTCCCCCTCAAGAAGTGAGGATTCAACAGCATCTGCTGCAGACATCCAGAAGGTTCCTGTCACACAAATAAAAACAATCATCATCTGCCAGCCTCCAATCTCTGCAGCAGGGCTTCACAGAGAGCTGAGATTCTCAGCTCCAGGAGACCCAGATGTTCTCTGGGGGAGTGAGCACACACCCAGCACTGCCCAGGGAGGGGGGAATCTGCAGGAATCAGGGAATCTCCATCCCATTTTTACACATCAAACTCAAAGGCAGCTGCAGGGATTGGATACTTATTGCAGGGATTGGATGTTTATTTCAGGGATTGGATATTTATTGCAGGGATTGGATGTTTATTTCAGGGATTGGATATTTATTGCAGGAATTGGATGATTATTTCAAGGATTGGATGATTATTTCAAGGATTGGATTTTTATTTCAGGGATTGGATGTTTATTGCATGGATTGGATGATTATTTCAAGGATTGGATATTTATTTCACGGATTGGATATTTATTGCAGGGATTGGATGTTTATTGCATGGATTGGATGTTTATTGCACAGATTGGATGTTTATTTCAGGGATTGGATGCTTATTTCAGGGATTGGATATTTATTGCAGGAATTGGATGTTTATTTCAGGGACTGGATGTTTATTTCAGGGATTGGATGTTTACTGGGGGCAGTCTGCTAGGAACACAATTTCTCAGCAGGTGCTTCCACAAATCATTTTCTCTAATGAACCTACACGACCAAATCAAGACCAGAAGAATAGAAAAGCACGAATTACTTGTCTCAAAGGACCTTTCTTTAAAAAATAAAATACCAAAACACTCTTAAGCAAGGTCATCAGCAGAGGGGGGAAACAAATGGAGAGGTGAAATTAGAGCACAACACCGCACTGTTCCCTCTCAGTGTGGCACAAAATGCCTGGAAAGGCAGTGGAGCTGTTTGTGGGATAACAGAGGCTCAGCCAACACATCCCAGCCCCTTCCCCACCAGCAGCAGCTGCCAGGAGGGTCTCAGGCACATCCTGGTGCCATCCTGGTGTGTCCCCACATGGTGCTTCCCCCAAGGAGCTGCTTGTCTGCAGCAGCTGTTTTTGGGACAGAAGGCAAAGAGAGGGTGAGAGGAGCTCATGTGACACAGAGAACATTAAAGACAGGATTTTTTGGGAGCAAACAGGAATTCCACACGTCCTTTCTCGCTGCAGGAGGGGTCAGCCTGGCTAGGTGTGTAAAAACTTGAAGGGGTTTCTTCCCACCTCCCCGGAATTATTCATGGGCTGCAGCAGGAATTTGGCTTCTGCATGAAAGGAATGAGGGATTTGTCTTTCCAAACAAACTGTGGGTCTGCTGATCAATAAAATTAGATACTGAGAGGTGAAAGAAACAAGGGGAAGAAGCGTGAATTCCATGGGAATTCCACTGATTGACACAAGGAAAAGAAAAGGGAGGGCACACATTAGAAGGGAGTCTGTATTAGGTGATTTGGGAAGTCTGAACCTCTCAGACTGAACCTTCCCCTTTCCTGAGTATCAAGTACCTCAGCCAGTGGGGAAGACAGAGGAAAATGTGGCTGGGAAGTTGGCATAAAAAGGAGGCTGCATCCCTAAAAATTGGAGAGACCCCATGAGAAATGCCCCATGGCCTCTCCCTTTATTGGAATGAAGTTCCAGGACTCCTCTGTCTCCTTTTGGATGTCAACCCCTGGTGTTTGTGGATGAATTTTCCTGACATTCACAAGTTTCTCCACTTGCTGAAAATGAAACTCCGCACAAGGGTGGATGAAGCTCTCAGTGTGGAGCAGCTGCCAGCAATCCCAGCAGCGGAGATGCACGTGAGGGCTGAGCTGATCCCTTCCAGGGCCACTCTCCTCATTAGTCACCTCCAGCTCCAAAAAAGCGAGTGACAGGAACACAAAAGAGCTGCAGTTTTCCAGCAGGAGGCTCAAGGCTCACATTTTCCAAGGTTCACATCATTTCTTTAATGCAGCAGTTGATGATCCACCTCCAGACACTCCAATGAATTCAGCACTTCAGCCAAACTCACAAAACTTGACAGAATTTCCCCTCTATTGATGAGTCATTAGCAGAGCATTTCCATTTTCCTCTCACTGATCTCCACTGGAATACAATCCCAAATCACTGGAGCAACGCAGGCAGGACTAATTTCCTTGGGGGACTTTCTACCCCCTTTTCCTTCTCTAGAGTTCTTCAAAGGCTCCTGCAAGATTGCAGCCACAGGATGTGATTCAGAAATCCCCGCCAGCATCCCCTCGGTCAGAGCAAGTGAAACCTGAAGAACTGTGGAGGATGTGGGAACATGAACGTGGCTGCTCTTGACTCTTTGGTGACACAAATAAGAGATCAGAAGTTTTTGTTAAATGTACAAATTCTTCCCCAGCCAGTACAAATTAAAGTTCAAGCAGCTGGGTGTTGTAAGAACGTGGCCAACCTCTCTTCCAGGGAGTTTAAGACCTGCCCGCACGTTTCCTCCCCAGAAATGTGTAATATCCTTTTATAATCAGCTCCAACACAGATTTTCCACCAGATTTCCAGATTTTCCAGATCAACCCCAGCACTCTCAGAGGCTCAAATCAGACTCTGCCCTTTCAGCTCCAGTTTCCTGATCTCTGCTCTGCTTCCAACACAAACCAGCTCCGCTTCCTGCCTCTCCTGGAATTACACAGTTCTGTTGGTGCTGGCCTTTGCAGAATTTACAGTGAATATTTTACTTTCCTCCTCCTCCCAAAAAGATTGGAAGTTTTTCTTTTAAACTCTTTTTCTCTAGATATACAATCAGTTAAGATATTTTAACCAAATTATGTTTAATATATTTCTACCAAAGCTCCTTAAATATCAAAACCCAAAGCTTATCTCAAGGAATCACTGTCCTAGAATATTCACTGCCACTGAATGAAGTTTATGCCACCATTCCTTTTCCATCTCAAACATCTTCATGGCAACACACGTGGCACAGCTAAAATCTTGATTTTTTTTTCCTTTTTTTTCCCTTTTTGAATGGTGACTTTGAGAGTTTGAGCTTTATTAAGCCAGGTAGTCCCTCAGGCTTTTTTTTTTTTTTTTTTTCCCACCGTATTAGACAGGATCCAGAATTCCAGAGGAGGTAATAGGGCAGGGAACAGTGCCATCATGTGTGCCAGGGGCACACAGCCACACTCTGGGGGGTACCAGGGATCACTCCAGCCTTGCTGAAAACATCACAGCCCGTCCCTCCCGAGATGTTGCCATAGAAACCTCGAATTATGTCTATAGGGGAACAGCAAAAAAAAAAAAAAAAGGTTTCTTAAAGGTATGGATGAAGCAGCTCCATGGAAACCAGCCCTGGCTGTCAGAGGAAATGAACGGAGGGGGTTTGTGTGGGAAGAGGATCATCAGCTAAAGCTGCAAAGTGCCAGCCCCGCCAGCCAGGAGAGCTGGCACTGCCTGCTCCGGGGCTGGCAGGGAGGCTTTGTGGCACAGGAGCTCCTGGCACGCTGGGCAACAGGTTTGGCCAGTGACGGCAGTGTCCACAGGGCCAAAATACCCCACAAAGGCCTGTCCAAATGGCTAAAATACCCCACAAAAGCCTGTCCAAATGGCCAAAATACCCCACAAATGCCCATCCAAATGGGTAAAATACCCCATAAACCCTTGTCCAAATGGCTAAAATACCCCACAGATGACCACAGGGCCAAAACACCCCACAAAGGCCTGTCCAAATGGTTAAAATACCCCACAAATGCCTGTCCACATGGCCAAAATACCCCACAAACACCTGTCCAAATGGCTAAAATACCCCACAAATGACCACAGGGCCAAAATACCCCAAAAACACCTGTCCAAATGGCCAAAATACCCCACAAACACCTGTCCAAATGGCCAAAATACCCCACAAACACCTGTCCAAATGGCCAAAATACCCTACAAATGACCACTTGGCCAAAATACCCCTATTATGCCTGTCCAAATGGCTAAAATACCCCATAAACACCTGCCCAAATGGCCGAAATACCCCACAAATGACCACAGGGCCAAAATACCTCACAAACACCTGTCCAAATGGTTAAAATACCCCACAAATGACCAAAGGGCCAAAATACCCCACAAATGCCCATCCAAATGGGTAAAATACCCCATAAACCCTTGTCCAAATGGCTAAAATACCCCACAGATGACCACAGGGCCAAAATACCCCACAAACACCTGTCCACATGGCCAAAATACCCCACAAATGCTTGTCCAAATGGCCGAAATACCCCACAAATGACCACAGGGCCAAAATACCCCACATATGCCTGTTCAAATGGCCAAAATACCCCATAAACACCTCTCCAAATGGCTAAAATACCCCACAAACTCCTGTCCACACGGCCAAAATACCCCACAAATGACCACTTGGCCAAAATACCCCTCATATGCCTGTTCAAATGGCCAAAATACTCCATAAACACCTGCCCAAATGGCCGAAATACCCCACAAATGACCACAGGGCCAAAATACCCCACAAACACCTGTCCAAATGGTTAAAATACCCCACAAACACCTGTCCAAATGGCTAAAATACCCCACAAACTCCTGTCCAAATGGCTAAAATACCCCACAAACTCCTGTCCAAATGGCCAAAATACCCCACAAATGACCACTTGGCCAAAATATCCCACAAACTCCTGTCCAAATGGCCAAAATACCCCACAAACACCTGTCCAAATGGCCAAAATACCCCACAAAAGCCTGTCCAAATGGCCAAAATACCCCACAAATGCCCATCCAAATGGCTAAAATACCCCACAAACACCTGTCCAAATGGCCAAAATACCCCACAAATTCCTGTCCACATGGCCAAAATACCCCACAAATGACCACAGGGCCAAAATACCCCACAAACGCCTGTCCAAATGGCTAAAATACCCCATAAACACCTCTCCAAATGGCTAAAATACTCCACAAACACCTGTCCAAATGGCCAAAATACCTCACAAATGACCACTTGGCCAAAATACCCCACAAATTCCTGTCCAAATGGCCAAAATACCCCATAAACACCTGTCCAAATGGCCAAAATACCCCACAAATGCCCGTCCAAATCCCTAAAATAACCCACAAATGCCCATCCAAATGGCCAAAATACCCCACAAATGACCACAGGGCCAAAATACCCCACAAACTCCTGTCCAAATGGCCAAAATATCCCCCATGGTGCCCGAAACTGGGAGCAGCCTGGCACAAATCCAAGGTGAGCCAGGCTGAAAAGGGTTGGGGCCGGGACAAGTGTGTCCATGCACACCACAGCCCTGCCTGGGTTGTTGTTGTTATTATTATTATTATTATTATTATTATTGTTGTTGTTGTTATTTACATCCCTGCCTGGTTTATTTAAAATTATTATTATTATTATTATTATTATTATTATTATTATTATTATTATTTACATCCCTGCCTGGTTTATTTTTATTTATTATTATTATTATTATTATTATTATTACTATTACTATTACTATTATTATTTACAGCCCTGCCTGGTTTATTATTAGTATTAGTATTAGTATTAGTATTAGTATTATCATTATTATCATTATCATCATAATCATTATTATCATTATTATCAATATCGTTATATTCATTATATTCATTATATTCATTATATTCATTATATTCATTATATTCTTATTCAATTTATTGTTATATTTATTATTATTTATATCATACTATATACTTATATATCTTGTATATTATGTGATATATTTAATATATTATGTATTGTAAGAGATAATATTCCATTTGTATGATATTAGTATATAAGAATAAAATTTATTATTATAGTAATATATTTATATGTCATTTATTTTTATCTATTATATATTATTATTTATATATATAATTTACTATATATATTGATTTATATGTTATTACATATAACAAATTTTTATTATTAATGCTATTGTTGTTATTATTATCATTATTATCATTATTATCATTATATTCATTATATTTATTAGTATTCAAATTATTGTTATATGTATTATTATTTATATCATACTATATATTTATATATTTTGTATATTATGCTATATATTAAATATATTTTATAATTATGTTTTATATATTACAATAGACAATATTCCATTTGTATATTTGTATATAAGAATATATATGTATTATTATAGTAATTATATGTCATTTACTTTTATATATATTATTTGTAGATATTATTTATTTTTATATATTATTACATATATTATTTATAGATAGTATTTATATATTATTCATATATATTTATTATTACATATAATTTATTTATATCTATTATTTATATGCCATTTATTTATATATGTACTTTATTATTATATATAATTTATTTATATTTATTATATATATGTCATTTATTCAGATATATTATTATATTATTTCTATACTATTTATTATATATAATATTGTTATTGGTATTGTTAGTTATTGGCATTGGTATTGTTAATAATAATAATAATGATAATGATGATGATGATGATGATGATGATGATAATAATAATAATAATAATAATAATGCCTTCTTTAAAGGGACACTTTGCCACTCTGAGACAAACATTGGCTGCTCTCTCACGATGAAATAAGTTTTTTAATAGAGCAGGAGCCTCCAGCAAACGAGACAAACCGAATCCTTAATCAGCACTCGCTCCATCACCAACCCCAGACAAATTATTTAATGCTGTTTGTTGAAATATCAGAGCAGCTGGGTTTCTGCAGCTCCCCTCCCCTGCTGGTCCCAGGCTCATTCATGGAGCTTTGATGAGGGTAAGGAAAGCACAGAAACTTCCAAAAAGATATGGAGTGCCTGGAAATCCTTCCAGAGACAAAAAAAAATTATATTTTACAGCATTTGGCTGCTTTATCTCCAAGGAACAATTTGTGTGGCTATAACAAGGTACTGAGCTAGACAGGTGTTATAATTCTGGTTTTTCTCACATTCTTTTTCTATTTTCCACTCTTTTCTCCCCATTCTTTTTCTATTTTCCACTCTTTTCTCCCCATTCTTTTCCCCTTTTTCCCTCTTTTCTCTCCTTTATATTTCCTGGAAGGAGTTCTGTATCCAAACACTGATTTGGGGATTCACATGAGTCCTGCAGCTCCCCTCCCCTGCTGATCCCAGGCTCATTCATGGAGCTTTGATGGGGGTAAGGAAAGCACAGAAACTTCCAAAAAGATATGGAGTGCCTGGAAATCCTTCCAGAGACAAAAAAAAAAAATTCTATTTTACAGCATTTGGCTGCTTCATCACTAAGGAACATTTTGTGTGGTTATAAAAGGTACTGAGTTACACACGTGTTCTAATTCCAGTCTTTTCTCCCCATTCTTTTTCTTTTTCCCCTCTCTTCTCCCCATTCTTTTTCTATTTTCCCCTCTTTTCTCCCCATTATATTTCCTAGAAAGAAGTTCTGTATCCAAACACTGATTTGGGGATTCACATGAGTCCTGCAGCTCCTCTCCCCAGCTGGTCCCAGGCTCATTCATGGAGCTTTAAAGAGGGTAAGGAAAGCACAGAAACTTCCAAAAAGATATGGAGTGCCTGGAAATCCTTCCAGAGACAATCTGCTGCATTCTCCAAAACTAAAAACAAACTTTTGAACCTGTTTAGACCTATTTTAACCTTTGAAACCTATAGTCTTGAGACAAAATAGGTTTGGTATTTACAGTTGGGGAACTCTGCCTTCTCCAAAAGTTAAAACAAACTTTTAAATCTGTTTAAACCTCTTTTAACCTATTTAAATCTTTCAAACCTATTTTGCTAATACAAAATAGGTTTGCTATTCACAGCTGGGAAATTCTGCATTCTCCAAAATGCAGAATTTAAGTTAAACAGAAGTTAAACTTGTAAACCTATTTTAACCTTTTAATCATTTTAAACCTATTTTAAACCTATTTTGTTAAAATACAATAGGTTTGCTATTCACAGCTGGAGAATTCTGCATTCTTCAAAAGTTAAAACAAACTTTTAAACCTATTTTAACCTTCTAACCAATTTAAACCTATTTTGTTAGTAGGTTTGCTAGTCACAGCTGGAGAATTCTGCCTTCTCCAAAAGTTAAAACAAACTTTTAATCCTCTTTAAACCTATTTTAGCCTTCTAACCAATTTAAACCTATTTTGTTAAAACAAAATAGGTTTGCTAGTCACAGCTGGAGAATTCTGTGTTCTCCAAAAGTTAAAACAAACTTACAAACCTCTTTAAACCTATTTTAACCTTTTAAACCTATTGTGTTAATACAAAATAGGTTTGCTATTTACAGCTGGGGAATTCTGCATTCTCCAAAAGTTAAAACAAACTTTTAAACCTATTTTAACCTTTTAACCTTTTTAAACATATTTTGTTAAAACAGAATGAGTTTGCTATTCACAGCTGGAAAATTCTGCATTCTCCAAAAGTTAAAACAAAAAAAAAAATATGGGGAAAAGGCATCGGAAACCCAAAAGGCAAATTATCATTTCACTGGAACAAAGCCATCAAAATTCCAGGATTTTTTTCATTGGGCCGCTCGGAATTGGTTTTCACCATGTGCTTGTGAAGGGAATCAAAGCTGAGCTTTAGAGGAAGGATCAGCAGTGTCACAGCAAGAACTAGACTCAGGATTTTACATTTTCCAGGCATTAATCCGTGCAGCGTTTGGTTTCATTGAGACAAACAGCTTTAATCATCAGCAGGAATAAATTCATCAGTCAGACAAATCAATTCCAAGCAACACCTCCCAAACGCAGCCCTGCTGTCAGCAGCTGCAGGAGGTACCTGTGCTCCTCTCACATCTCCAGAGCACAAACAAGCCTTGCTTCTCTTGGCCTGCCAATCACAGAGCAGCAGGAATTTTTGGATAAACACCCAGGAGGGATATCACTGTCCTCCAGAGGAAGCTGGAAAACATTCCCAGCTCTTGGGCTATTGTGCTTCTCTCCTTGACACATTACAGGAGTTAAAGAAACATTTTCCCTGGTGGGATGTTTCACATTCTCCAATGTGACATTCACATTCTCTGGACAGACAGACATCATTCTGTCTCTCAGGATTGCACAGAGAGGAGAAGAGAAAACAATCTTTATCTCTGCTCCTCGGTTTTCCCCATGTGGAATGTGGTGTGGAGATTGTTCACCTGCAGTGATGGCTGGGTTGGATTCTGGTGAAGGTTGTTTGGGGTCAGTGACCAATGGGACCCAGCTGTGGCTGGGACTCTCAGCAGAGTCACGAGTTTGAGTTAGGTAAGTAAGAAATAAATATATAGCATAAAATAGTCTCTCTTTAAATATTAGTGTAATATAGTATAGTTTTTATGTAATACAGTATATTATAGTATTGTAATATAGTATATAGAGTATATTGTAGTGTAGTATTGTAATATAGTATATATTAATGTAATATAGTGTAGTTTTAATAAAGCTATCCTTCAGCCTCCTGATCCAGACATCAGCATTTCTTCCCTGAGTCCGGGGTCACCGTGTTTTTACTATACTCCAGCTCACCTGAACTTTGCTCACCAAACCCTTTTCCCATTTTCCTTGTAGAACTGAAAGCCATGAAGGGGCTTTAAACAGAGAAGGATTTAGGACAATTAAAGCACTGCTTACTCTGCCCCAGTCCTCAGCAGGATATTCCTTTCCTGAGTATTTATGCCCATCTACTCCTGAAAATTTAAGAGATCTTGTCGACATAAATGTAAATCTTCACAAAGGTGAAATTCAGTGTGTAGGACAAACCCCAGGGCTGAGCACTGGAGGGGACCTCACACAAGGTGCTGTTGTCACAAAACACCTTCCAATATTTCTTTGGAAAGAAATACAGATACAAAATCCATTTTTTCCTCCCACTCTCAAAAGCACAGGATTTGTATTCCACAGCTTCATCTCCCAGCCAGTGCTTTGACAGCTGAGACACCCAACTCTAACAGGAAATCCCCTTTTTTGTTCCAAATGTATCAGTTTGTTGCCCACATTCCTTGGGCTAGCACTGCAATTCCAAATATTTAATTGCATAATTATAATTAAATTCCATTTTCACCACAGAGGTGGCAGCTCAGAGCCACAAGCAGGGGACATTGTCCACAGGGTTGCAGTGACAATCAGAATTCCAGCCCAGGAAGAAGAGCAGCCACCCTTCAGGGCTGCATTTACCCTGAGTGACCCTGACAGACTATGCAGTGTTTATTTGTTCTGCTCTAAATCCATCTTCTCCAGACTGCCACGTTGTGTTATCTCCTCATTTCCTTCCTTCAATCACTTCATTATTCCCATTTTTCTCTGATGCTGATACATGAACTTGCATCTTTTGTTGCTCAGTTGTAAAACCTGAGCTCTCCCCTTTTAATGAGAACCTTCGACTTTTTAAACTTTTTTTACTTTACTTTTTTTTTTTAGCTCATTCCTTAATTCCTTTTTTTTACTTTACTCTTTTTGGGGGGACTCATTCCTTAATCCAAAACATTCGGGGAGGTGTAGGAGCTCCTGACTTCATTTCCTCCTCAGATCAGAGTTCCAGTAAAGCAGAACAATCAGCTGAATTAACCCCTCTAAGAATGAAAAAAAAAATCATCTCAGGAACTCTGCTTGGGGGCCAAGGGTGCTAAAGAAAGGAACAACACACAATAACGATTAGCAAGTTCTGCAGAGCTCTCCCAGCAAACACACAGATGGCACACAGACAGTCAAATGCTACACACACATTTCATGACATTTTGGAAGCAGCACATTTGGATTTGAGTACCCCAAGCTGTTACTCAGAGCAGCTTTTTTGTTTTTTTCCCTTTTTTCCTTTTCTTTTTTTTTGCCACCAAGAAAACTCTGCCTTGTTTATTTTCATATTTCAGCGCACCCACCGCACAGATCTTTGAGCATGCTTGTAGTAAAACTATTAACATGGATTTGGATGTTGCTGTGATCACTTTGCTTCTCCCTCTTCAGTCTGGAGGGAGCCAGAAGCCAATGGAAACAGAAAAGCAATGTGTAAACCCATCAGGAGGAGACCTAAAGGATCAGACCTCTTCAGAAACTCTTCTTATTCCTGGAAGTGCTCCTTGAAGTGACTTCGAGGTGCCTCTGCCAAGTTGTTAAAGCTCTGTAAGAGCAGACCCAGCAGCTCTGTGCTTTCTTTGCCCACCAGAGATGGTTTTTTGCCATCCTCATTCTTCCCAGCCCACGCAGAAATGAAGATGCCCCAATTCCCCTTCTAAAATCAGATTCAAACCCTCCCTGGCAGTTCTGCAGCCAGCACAACCCCACTCCATGGCACTCATACATCAGATTTATGAGTACTGGAATACTTTTATTAAATAAAAGCCACCTCACAGGTTTTATAAACTTGTGGGGCTTTACTGAGGAAGCAGAGCTGGCTGTTCACCAGCTGCCACAGCAGCAAGGGATAGGACACAGAGGTGGGAATTTCTGGATTTTATCAAGCAATTTTATTCCAAAAAGAACCCAGCAGCATCTGCTCTGAGCCCAGAGTTGTGCAAAATCATCCATTCAGTCACCAACACTGTTCTTCAAAAGGGAATAACCCAGGAGATGCTGGATCCCAAAATGCTGCTGTGAACCCCAACTGCACCGAGCTCACCTGGGCCCTCCTGCAGGGTTTGTGCCAGAAATCAGACTCGGTGCTGCCAGACACCAAACACTCCCTTTAGCTACAGATCCCACAGTTTCATCTAAAGTTTAACCACATCTCAAAAAAAGGAAAAGAAAGCACTCCCTCGTGGGCAGGGTTTGTGCCAGAAATCAGAGACTCAGTTACTGCCATACCCCAAACAGTCCCTCTAGCCACAAGTCAGATTTATTTAAAGTTTTATCACATCTCAAAAAAGCAGAAGGAAACACTCCCTGGTGGGCAGGGTTTACAGGTTTTGGCCTCCAGCAAATCTCAGTTCCTGCTCACCCTTTGGGAAGAGGGGATGTCTCCAGAGAGAGCAGAGCATTAGTAAGCAGATCATCTCAGCTGTAATTACACCTGGCATTCAAATAATCATTTAAGCCCAGAATAATTTCGTTTGGGCCTTCACTGACATCAATAAACATCACGGAGGGACGACAGGCTGGCATCAGAGCAGAGCTGAGCTCCTTCCATCCCTGCTCTCCAGGAAATCCTCATGCATGGGGCACGGGAAGGTGCAAAAGCCCAGCCTGGAGATCTCGGCTGCCTCTGAAGCACAACCAGCCTCAACAGCCACTGCAGGGTCTCTCAGAAACAAACGTGAAAAGCAAGGAGCGTTCAGCAATAAACACAGCAGCTCTGGGTTAGGAATGGCTTTCAGAGTGTGAAAAATGCATATTTTATGATTGGCTTTTCGCAAATACTAAATTGAATACTATATGTATTATGTTATATTGATTAGAAGTGCTGTATTAACATTTTAATAGTATGGTATATGTAGTTTTGTAGTTAAAATAGAACCTATGTATGTGGGTTTTTTTTTTTACTAACTCAAGCAAGAGATGAGATAATGAAGAAACTCTTCACACAGATGACAATGATGGGGGCCCATAAAGAATTACTGCCTCCTTATCGGAAAAGACAAACATTCTTCCACCTTCTCTCTGTCTTTATGGAACCACCAGGATTAAGAGGAAGAAGTTGACAAAAACCAGAAAAAATCTTAATTTGCAAGGAATTTATGCATCATGTATGAGATGTATGAATATGCAACAGGCTACTGCTTTTAAAGATTATTCCTTTGTTCACAAGGCATGCTTATCGGGCTTAAGTGCCCGAGAGAATCCGGACGTCCGTAATTCTTTGCTTTTTATTGTCTTGTAATTGTCCTAACTCTAAATTTTCATTACTCTAATTGTATTACTATTTTTATAACTATTTTATTATTATTAAACTTTGAAAATTTTAAAAACCAAGTGATTGGCGTTTATAACAAGGGCCTGTGGAAAGCAAGGAGCGTTCAGCAATAAACACAGCAGCTCTGGGGTAGGAACGGGTTTGAAGGGCCTGGAATTTGAGCTGTGCTACTGAAGACACCAGTTTTAGCAAAAGCTTCTCCAGTTTTATGTTTTAAACACCCAGGAGGTTTCTTGTGTTGTCCTTACAGTGCCAGTCTAAACCCTTCTGTGTTTAAACTGAGTGCTCAGTGTTTGAATAGATCTTGAGCCATCTCCCCTTTCACGTCCAAATTTCAGATGCTTTGTTTGCTGTTAGTTGCCACTTCAACAAGTTTGAGATACAATCAACTTGGGAGCAGCACTTAGAACTATTTTGAAATTATTTCTGCCTTCAATTGCAATGCTTGCAGGAAGCAATAAGCCAAATTATGATATCCATTATCTTAAATATATCCAATATATAGGGTATAGGGTATAGGATATCCCTTATCTGGCTCCCACACCCATTTTGCTCTTCACACCCCATAAAGCACTGCCAGGAACCCACCTGGCTGCTGGGTTCACTCTCAGTTTCGGGAATTTCCAGCCAGAGGAGATAATGAGTGGAAGGATGCGGCCACATAAAAGCACAGCCTGGCAGTGACAGAGGAGCCCTGCCGGGAGCACATTAAAAATAAATCCCTAGAGGAGAGGAGCAGCTCCACTGATTCCAGCAGAGCTGCCTCAGCTGCTCAGGAGCAGGGGGAGCTGGGCTTTGTGTCCCCCAGCTGCAATCCAGATAAGCTGTGCTCTGCTACAAGTGTGCTCCCCTGGAAAAACACAACAGTCTGCCATGTAAACCGCTAAGGAGATTAAAAAGCTCGTTTTCATCTCAGATGTGCCGCTCCACGGGAAATTCCTCGTGTCCATCCCCCCCATCCCAAACCCAGGGATGTCACCAGCACCAGGACAATGCCATGTTTGTGACAAGGAGCTCCTGTCCAGGGCAGGGCCTGACATTTCAAATGTTGACTGCTCCCGAGAGCCTGGCCCTTCCTCAAAGACACATTAGGAGATAAAAGGCTTATCTACACAAATAGTAAACATCCAGCTGGCCTGAGCTGCTTACCCCAGTCCTGGGATTGGGAGGGCTTGGAGAGGGAGCAAAAAGTGCCCTGGGATCTTTGAGGGCTTGGAAAGGAGCACAAAGTCACCCTGAACCCTGTGAGGGTTTGGAGAGGGAGCACAAAGTCACTCCTGAGCTCTCTGAGAGTTTGGAAAGGAGCACAAAGACCCCTGTGAGGGTTTGGAAAGGAGCAGAAAGACCCCTGAGCCCTGTGAGGGCTTGGAAAGGAGCACAAAGATGCCTGAGCTCTCTAAGAGTTTGGTAAAGGAGAATATAAAGTCACCCTGAGCTCTCTGGGGGCTTGGAAAGGAGCACAAAGTCACCCTGAGCTCTCTGTGAGGGTTTGGAAAGGAGCCCAAAGTCACCCTGAGCTCTCTGGGGGTTTGGAAAGGAGCCCAAAGTCACCCTGAGCTCTCTGGGGGTTTGGAAAGGAGCACAAAATCACCCTGAGCTCTCTGGGGGTTTGGAAAGGAGCCCAAAGTCACCCTGAGCTCTCTGGGGGCTTGGAAAGGAGCACAAAGTCACCCTGAGCTCTCTGGGGGTTTGGGAAGGAGCACAAAGACCCCTGAGCTCTCTGGGGGTTTGGAAAGGAGCACAAAATCACCCTGAGCTCTCTGGGGGTTTGGAAAGGAGCCCAAAGTCACCCTGAGCTCTCTGGGGGCTTGGAAAGGAGCACAAAGACCCCTGAGCTCTCTGGGGGTTTGGGAAGGAGCACAAAATCACCCTGAGCTCTCTGTGAGGGTTTGGAAAGGAGCCCAAAGTCACCCTGAGCTCTCTGTGAGGGTTTGGAAAGGAGCCCAAAGTCACCCTGAGCTCTCTGGGGGTTTGGAAAGGAGCACAAAGACCCCTGAGCTCTCTGAGGGCTCCTTAGCTCGGGGGCTGCACCTGGTGCAGAGCATTTCCAGATGTGAGGTGCCACAGCTCAAAATCAGACAAAAACGGTGATGGAAGGTGATCTACCAGGGCAGAGGCTGGAACATTCCCTGTCCAGAGCAGCACTGCCTCACACAAGTTTGGAGTTAAAGCTTTAGGGACATGGCCTTGTTCTGCTCTGGCCCAGAGCTGAGAAGAGGGAGATCAGCTCCAGCTCCCTCTGCACCCCAAGGTCTCATAAAATAAAATCAGAAGCTTCTGTCAGACTACCAAGGCAACCCAGAGCCTCTGTCCACAACAGACAGTTTTAAACTTTCCCTTCCTTGTGGCACAGGGGAGAATTCTTTCAACACTTAGGCTGCTCTAAGTCTAAGTAATTACGATTCCCCACTTCTCTATCCAGCCTAGATCCCCAAAGCTTTCCCTGGCAAAGGCAAGGAAGAGCAGATGCTCAGTTCAGAGGGGATTAAAGGGAAATGTCCCATATTGGTTCCCCTATCCTGTAAAAGAAAAGGTAGAGACTAAAATGAAAGTAAAGGGAAAAGATCTCAGATTTGATAATTGATTCTGCTGCTAAAAGTGACAAGAAATTGGCCAAACGTGGCAGGACCAAGGAACCTGGCTTCAAAAATTAGCTTGGCTTGAGGAACTGGTTCCACTCTATTGATTTTACCTTGCCAGCCATTCATAAGTCTCAGAAACCAAAGTGTGAAATCCTAATTATTTATTGGGCACCCTAGGGACAGGAAAAGTTAAATATTAAAGGGAAAAGAATGATGAAGGGAAAAGAATGATGAAGGGAAGGGAAGGGAAGGGAAGGGAAGGGAAGGGAAGGGAAGGGAAGGGAAGGGAAGGGAAGGGAAGGGAAGGGAAGGCAAGGCAAGGCAAGGCAAGGCAAGGCAAGGCAAGGCAAGGCAAGGCAAGGCAGAAAGATCAGAAAGAGCCAAGGAGAAATTGATAAATTAGGTTAGAATAAAAAGTTTCTGTGTGTACATCTGGGCTGGGTGACTCATGAGATAAAACATCACCCAGCCAATGCAGTTGTTTGAAGAGGTCTCCAGGGAGGGAAGCAAGGAAAAACAGAATAAAAATGAACCAAGACAATGATGTGGATGCTTCTTTCCGTCACAACACAGCCCAAGTAGAGGGTGGGAGGTGGGTTGAGACACAAACGATGATTAAAGGCATTTTGTTAAACCTGGAACCAGATAAAAGTTTGCAATTCCCAGCCTAGTGATCTGAAACAGATTGTTCTGTGTTATTCCAGCACAAAAGGTGGAACTGATGGTGGAAAGGAGCCATTATTCCCTGATTTTCATTAGGGCTGGGCCAGCCCTACCACAACCATGGAAAACAGCAAACACTCACATGGGTGGGACCAACGAGCTGCTGATTTTCTCCATCCCGCTTTCCCAACTTTTCCCGGCGTCCTGTTTCCTGCAGAGCTTTTTCTAGCACAGGGTCCTGCAGTCCTAAGTGTGATCAAAGACCTGCCATGGTCATGAAACCACGTCCTGAAAGATTCTCTCCAGCAGGGCTGGTGGCAAACCTGCCTGGTTTGGCTTAGGGGTTTTGAGCACGCTGCTGTCACCAAGCTTTTCGTTTTTATCTCTGCTAATCCCACCAATCTCTCGCTCTTTAGTTAAATTAGGCCCTCAGTAGTTATCAGTATTTATGCTCTGAAGATTCAGAATGGGGTTACAGCAAATCCAATTTCTGTTCCCTCCTGAGTGAAATCTCAGAACTCTCACTAAAGCAGGTAAGAAATACTAAATTAACTTTTCTGTGAGCTTCTGAGGCACCCCACAAGGGAAATCCCAAGAGAATACACAAAAAGAAGGGCACATACCCCAAAGAGAACACTCTGGACACCTTAACAAGAAATTACACGAATTAAATGCTCTCTCCACCAATTTCCTCATCTGTAAAAGGGAGAAAGCATAAAAAAGCGTCAGGACTATAAGTTCTAGGACAAAGCACCAGCACTGAAGGCAATGCTGATCCAGGCCTCACAGAGCTGTCATTTCTTTCCCCAGAATTTCAGGTTTCAGGGCTAAAACTGGTAATGCAAAATGGGTTTGCACCTGGCAGGCAAATGCAGAGCAAGCACCTTCCAAGTGTGAGGAAAGGTGTGAGGGAAGGCTTCAGAGGAAGGACAGTGAGGGCACAGGGCTAAAACTGAGCAGAGGAAGGGAACAGGCAGCAGACAGAGAGTAAAAATAGCTTGGGTGAGTTTCTCATTTTGTTTGCCATAAACACGTTGCTGAAGAAGAAATCACCTTGGATGAACGTGTTTCTGATTCTCTTAGAGCTGCATCCAACAAAAGGAGTTTTCAGGGCAACCCGTGGCTCCAGCCTGATTCTTCCTCTGCCTGAAGAATTTACCGGGCATAGAGTTCCTATTTTTGGCTTCACAAGGGCCCTGAGCATCTCATTTCCAGCCCTGAGTCCACCTAAACCACACTTTCAATTCTCCCAGTCGCTGCTCCAAGGCCACAATCCCCGACACAAATTCTCACGTAGATTTTGTGTGACAAGATCAGATTTGGTGTCACAAAATCCGCCTGGATGCAACTTTGACAGGCTCCAGGCATCCAGAATGTTCTCCAGACTGGAGGTGTAAGGCTCTGGCATTGCCAGAAGCTATCCTTAATATCCTTAACTATATCATGGAGCTAAAAAGGGGGATTGTCCCCTTCGATATGGACATGACAACATTTAGTGTGTCCATAGATATTTATACCCACAGGAAGAGCACCCACTCCGGGTACCTTGGAATTCAGGTCCTCTTTTAGGAGCAGCCACTTTTAGACCCCTCACTTAATTGAACTGGAGCCCTCCCTTGCAATAATTAATTGTGCTGGGGAAGTTTCTGGAAAGTGCAGTCCGAGCCCACAGTTGGTGCCTTGCCTGTGGATAATTGCAGCTGGGGAAGTGCAATAAGCATTCTTCACTCATCTCCCTCCCTTCCTAGTGCTTGCAAATGCTCCGCCAGCAAATCCTGGGAGCTGAGAGATCATTAATCACATGGGTACAAAAAGAATATTAACCCAGCAGTGCTCCCTCCTGGGACTGAGGCCTCAGGCAAGGAGCAAGTCATTAGCTGGACTCTGCAGCTCCACCTCACTCACAGCAGTGCACCAGAGCAGCTCCTTGATTAATCTTTTATTTCAACACAGATTATCTGTTAATGTTTGAGGCTATTTGTCCATTTTACCTGCCACGGAGTTAATTAAAAGTGTAACAAAGAGCAGCACACATTTCCAGGAGTGAGTTTTTCCTGTGGTGTCATCACAGTACCTAACCTGTAGATAATGCCAAGTCCCTCCTTCCTGGACCCCCAGATTCTCACAAGAGCTACTTCAATTTTTTTATTTGAAGTATTTTATTTATTTTATTTTATTATTCTCTCTTGTGAGAGTAGCTCTTTATTCATGGACTGCTGGAACCCAGAATGTCCCTTGGACACTCTTGGATGTTCTGGGCCCGGGTCAGAAGCATTTGAGACCCTGGAATGCAGCCACAGACCCCTGTGGCTTTGAACCTGACCCATGGAACAATTTACCAACCTTGCAGGAAGAACAAGAAATCAGAACAGTTTAGATATTATAGTAGAAGTAGTCACAGAGTGAGAGGAAGAGTTTTTGAGTGCTGTACAGGGGGGTTT
Organism: Anomalospiza imberbis; assembly: GCF_031753505.1. Taxonomy (NCBI): domain Eukaryota; kingdom Metazoa; phylum Chordata; class Aves; order Passeriformes; family Viduidae; genus Anomalospiza; species Anomalospiza imberbis. The sequence continues at coordinate 4,040,110 of NC_089704.1, forward strand.
TAGGCCTTGTACAGAGGGGGCTGAGTTTTGTACATGGGGGTCAGAAGTTCTAAGATGGAGGGACTTGGTTGTGCCCTGTCCTCTTTCCTTCTCCTTCCTAACCTCCATGTTCTTGGTGATGTTGGCACTCACAGGTTGGTTTAGAGAAGAAAGTCACTGTTCAATACAGGTGATGGGCATTGGGGAAAAACCATAAACATTTAACACACAATGTGTGATATAAAAGAGGGCACCAGCCCCCTGGGAGTCAGTGTGTGCCCTTGCCTGACTGCTGAACGGACCGCAGCAGCTCAGGGAGAAATCTTTTAGAGAACACACAATAAACTACCTTGAGACCGGACGGCTGAAGACTGCTGAGTCTTTCTTTGGAGGCACGGGTTGGAGGAGAGACTTTTCCACCTTTCCAGCTCACCCCAATTAGGGAGTGAGTCCCGACAATGGACAGAGAAGTGGGATGGAGCAAACCTGTGGCTGTGTGCAGTCAGAGCCCTGCCAGGCAGGCATGGGTGCTGTACATGACCTAGTTAGGAATGGAAATGTGAGCGAAAGCTGCAGAGATCTCCCACTCAACCAGCACTCCAGCCCACCCTGAGCCTTGGCTTCCACCTCCCTGTCCTACCAAGAGCAGAGGCTCCCCCCAAACGGCACCGACACTTTTGGGTTCTGACTTTGGGTTCTGCAGCTCAGCTCAGCAAAGTTCAGGGGAGGTTCCATCCTCCTCCCCTGCATTGCTGCTGTTATGTGTATTTTGGATAATTCGTGCTTATGAGAAATAGACGTATGAAATATGTTATGTTGCTAAGAAATATTCTTGTAAGGTTTCTTAAGCACACAAGCCGGAGCCGGGGAGATTGCTTCGTGGTATTTCGAAACCTCAGCTGGCAGCAGGGAGAAGGACCCAATTTGCAAGGGAATGAATGTGGCTCTCCCGGAGATGGGTCCTTCTCCAAGGTGATCCGAGGAACACCCAATACAATGAATAAATATCTAAGATTGAGATAGCCAGAGCCATCAGGAAGACACATCTCAATGCCTAGTTCCAGTGACTCGATGACTGGCGTACATCGCTTCCCGGACAGGGTTTTGTTCAGCTCTGTTCAGCTCGGACGCAAAGAAACTACGTGAATATGTGAACCTCTGAAAAGAAGAAAGGGAACCCTGCCTCAGGCAGAATAGAGGGTGTAAGAACAGCTCGGACGGAACAGTCGGGTGAATAGAGGGGATCCGATGCGGCAGAGGTCGGACCTGTGCTCACCCAGCACCGATCCCGGGCTCAGCACTGCCCTTTGATCGTGGCCATCTATGACCGAATCTCGGTCGCGAAATAAAAATCTATTTTATCAATTACTAATTCGGCTTGATCTTTTTTATTTTTTTATTTTTTTTACATACAACACTGCCTTCCGTATCCCGCGCAGTTAGCTCGGGAAGCAAGGCTGTCACATCGGCTGAGGCCGGCCTGGCTGGATGGGTGCCCTCCCTGCTGCAGGGGGCAGCGAGGCTCTGCAGCCCCGGGCTCCCTGCCCTTTCCATGGTGCCACGTGTCACAGCGATGAGTGGCACACCATGGGCAGGCACAGCAGCCTGCTCGCCCTCATTAGCTTCTCCCGGCAGACAGAAGGGCTGAAGGTGGTCAGAATTATCTCCAAAGAGGAATTCCAGCCCCTCTTCCTCCTGTGGTACCTGAGTAATGCCAGGGTTGACTCTCACAGTTAAAAGGCCAATATTATGGATATGTTAAGAGAAGTTTTATAGATTTATAGCTGGTAGTCAGGACATCAAAGACACTGGACAGCAAAGAAGGAGTCGATTACAAGACTTTGAGAGAGGCTAAAGGGTTAAAAGGCAAAATATCCATTGTGTGGATGAGCACATGGTGGGAAAGTCCTCTGCTCCCGGTAATATGTTCCCTATTCAGTCTTCTGTTGTATTTTTTGATAAGGTTTTAATAAACCTTTTAAAATGTTTTGAAAGTGAGCAGCGTTTCTCACACTCCCAAAATAGCAGGCACAGGACACGAGCAGCAGCAGGTTTGCTTCACGAGGAGGAGGTGGTGGAAAAACTCAGGGCAACAGTTCAGGACTGAGGGGTGGGTCACAGAAAAGCCTAAAACACCAGAGCACAAAACTGGAACACAACATGGGCACCCCCATCTATCCCTCCTGCCTCTTCTGGGAGCACATCTGAGACTTCCAGCTCCTCCAGCCCCAAGTTTCCCTGGTCAGCAGCAGCCACACAGAGCAGGACATTTCCCTTCCCTTACAATTGGCACTGCAAATTCACCTGGTTTAGACAGCCAGGTGTCACCAGCCTGGCCCAGAGCAGGACATTTCCCTTCCCTTACAATTGTCACTCCATCTTCACCTGGTTTAGACAGCCAGGTGTCACCAGCCTGGCCCAGAGCAGGACATTTCCCTTCCCCTACAACTGTCACTGCAAATTTACCTGGTTTAGACAGCCAGGTGTCACCAGCCTGGCCCAGAGCAGGACATTTCCCTTCCCTTGCAATTGTCACTCCATCTTCACCTGGTTTAGACGGCCAGGTGTCACCAGCCTTTCTAAAAGCCCAATTCCTTCGTGCCAGGCAGCCAGGGGAGGAGGGGAGGCTGGGCAGAGGATGCAGAGGCTTGGGCAGGTGTGAGAAGTGCTGGGAACAGCACAAAGCTGATAACAGAAATCAACCTGTGCCTCCACAGGAGCTGCAGAGGCTGAGAAACACAACACGTCTGCTGGGTTTGCAGACAGGAGACACCACGTGGGACACACCAACCCCGTTTTTGGGGCTGGAATTGCAGAGCTGGATCATACAGCACCTCAGGAGAGCCCTCAGACACATCAGGGCAGACCCCAGAGCAGCAGCAGAGAAATCCCACAATCCCAGGGCTGGTAAGAAGCTGGGACAGAATAATGCTCTGAAATGGAGCATCAGCAGGCACTGGCACGGGCTATAGGACCAGTGCGGGGTTTCCCAAAGAGGTTTCAAGCCAAATCCCACAACCAGACATGATGATGGCCCCACAAGAGGTCCCAAATTATCCAAAGGTAAGGAAAAGGGTTTAGGATTTAGCTCTTACAGACTGTCATTGGTTTAGCTGCAAGTAAGAGAGGAGAATGTGCCTAAACCAGGCAAATTTAGGAAGTCTGGAGGAGAGCAGGAGAAAGGAAAAGCTGTAGTGCCAATCTGGGTCCCACTACAACTGCAGAACCTTTTTTGTGTTTATCATTCCAGCATCCTCCAGGGCTATGCGGGCAGCCCCAGGCATAGCTCCATTCACTGAGCACTGAGAGAGCCCCAAAATCAACACCAGCACAGCCATCAAGAGCCTGACCCTAAATGAAGCCCCAAAATCAGCACCAACAAAATCAACAAGTGCCTGACCCTAAATGAAGACCTGAAATCAACACCAGCACAATCATCAAGTGCCTGACCCCAAAGGAAGCCCCAAAATCAACACCAGCACAATCAACAAGAACCTGACCCCAAAGGAAGCCCCAAAATCAGCACCAACAAAATCAACAAGTGCCTGACCCTAAATGAAGACCTGAAATCAACACCAGCACAATCATCAAGTGCCTGACCCCAAAAGAAGCCCCAAAAACAACACCAGCACAGCCATCAAGAACCTGACCCCAAAGGAAGCCCCAAAATCAGCACCAACACAATCAACAAGTGCCTGACCCTAAATGAAGACCTGAAATCAACACCAGCACAGCCATCAAGTGCCTGACCCCAAAGGAAGCCTCAAAATCAACACCAGCACAATCAACAAGTGCCTGACCCCAAAGGAAGCCCCAAAATCAACACCAGCACAGCCATCAAGTGCCTGACCCTAAATGAAGCCCCAAAATCAGCACCAACACAATCAACAAGTGCCTGACCCTAAATGAAGACCTGAAATCAACACCAGCACAGCCATCAAGTGCCTGACCCCAAAGGAAGCCTCAAAATCAACACCAGCACAATCAACAAGTGCCTGACCCCAAAGGAAGCCCCAAAATCAACACCAGCACAGCCATCAAGTGCCTGACCCTAAATGAAGCCCCAAAATCAACACCAGCACAATCATCAAGTGCCTGACCCTAAAGGAAGCCCTGAAATCAGCACCAGCACAATCATCAAATGCCTGACCCTAAATGAAGCCCCAAAATCAACACCAGGACAATCATCAAGTGCCTGACCCTAAAGGAAGCCCCAAAATCAGCACCAGCACAAGTGCCCGACCCTAAGACCGTAACCTAGCCATTTCCTGCCCCTGCAGGAGCCTGCGGTGGAGCAGGGGCAGAGCTGCAGCCTCCTTTTTGGCTCTGTAATAATTCGTTTTATCTTTAAATTAAAGTTTAAAGTACAGGTCTCAGCCTCTAGCAGCAGGGTGGGACAAACCCCAGGCGTTTGGGCTCGAGGCCAGGATTTGAAACGAACTGCTCAAATCATTCCAAATAAACACTTGTTCATCCGTAGGTGTGAAAGAGAGGAGAATCCCCCACGGGAGCCCAGTGAGAGCATGCCTGACCCACTCGAGTTCTGTATGGAAATCATTTATTTCAGAGACTCCAGCACGAAACCCAAATATTTTTAACTTCACTCTGCACCTGCATGCCCAATGAAGATTTATCAGAGCATGGAAGCACAGGAGAGTTCCTGATTTGCATCTCATTAGCATGGGTGTTTATTGCACTCTGCAGCTCCAGCTCTGATTCCAGGGCAGAATTGGAATAAACTTGTGCACCACAACCCAGTGGGACAGAAAAAGCGCACAGGGCAGGTGAGCTCCACTATGCAGGAGTGGGGGAAGATAAAAATGGAAAACTGGAAGAAAAATTGAATAAAAAATTGTTAATTATGGTGTTAGAATCAGCAATTTTGCTTTTTGGCTCAAGAAATGACACATGCCATAAAACCACTGAAAATGTGAGAATTCCTTATGGGATTACTGTGCTTTCTCCCTCCTCTTTTCCTACTGTGTTTTTTACTTTTTGCTGCTTCGTATTTCTGCTCATCCCCAAACCAACTGAAGAATTTTTTTTTTTTTTTTACTTAACCAAGAGCCCACAACTCCAGCAACCTCAGCCCTTATGGCATAAATCAAATTTGGTCCAAGAGAAAAGCTTGAAGATCTGTTTGCAATTAAAAAAAATCACTAAGAAAACACCCCAAAAACCCCGGTGGAGTGTGAATAGTTCTAGTTATGTTAAATAAGATATATTTCTAATTTCCTCATGTTATTTAAGAGCAACAGATGCTTTGAGTTCTCTGTGAAATAGATCAAACTCCAACTCATGGCCTAAATTCCCCTCTGAGGCATGCACATCACTGCCTAAAATCCACATTATTCACAGGCAATTCAACTGCAAGTTTTTTGTCTTTTGTAAGTGGAAGCTTTGCAGAAAGTTGAGCAAAACGACAACAGGATTATTCCCTCTCAGGTGCTGCTCTGTGTTTCCTTCTCTTCCTCAGGGTCTCCATCAAGACTCAGAAATTTTTGAAGACCCCAGGGAATCACTCCTGTGTTTGCTGCTTTCCAAAGCCTTTCCAAAATATCTCCTATTATTCTATTATTAAATATTAAATTAAATTTAGAATTAAGTATTATTCTATTATTCACTTGTTTGTTATCCTGGTGTTGATCAGGGGTCCAAATACGCTCCTGCTTCTCAACTGAAGAGTCAGAATCCTCTTTATTTTGTGAAATTAAAAGGAATGAAGACTCTAAGCCAGCAGCACAGGGTGGTGTTTGGAAGGTGAGTGATGCAAACCCCAAATATTCCCAAGAAATTCAACTTTTTCCACCCCTTCAAGGCTCCTTGCTGCTACATCCACACATTTTTACATCATTTTCTTCCTCTGTCCTCTCTGCCAAGAATTCCCCCTGACTCCTTGGCACACCCAGAACCTTCAAGAGCTCCATTTGTGCTCCCTCCTGATGTTCTTTAGTCTGGGGGCCCTGGATCTCTGCCTTCCCAGGCAGGAGCTGATAAATTGGCAGATGAATTTTAATGTCCCCATTCGAAAAAGAAAATTGGTGTTCTGAGGTGTCCAGACAATGTTCTTTTCAGGTTAGGTCAAAAATTGAATTATTCAACTCTGCTGCTTCCATGTTTAGGGAGGAGAAAAGGCAACAGGAGCTTCAAGGCTCAAACTTTTGGTTTTCCAAGACCAAACTTCAGCCTTGTTGTTTATATTCACAAAATATAGGTTGTAAAAGGAAAAACTATAACAATTCAGAGCTCATCTAGTCCAGATAAAGCAAGATGCAGATCAGGGTCATTCATAAATAAATGAAATTCTGTAAAAAGTTCTTATTTATTTAATATTTACCGAATAGTTTCAGGCTCCTTGTATGGAAAAGGTCAAAAGCAGATGATGGTAACAACACCTGATATCTCCATATTGACCTTAAATTTCTTTTTCCCTCTTTGCCTCAGCATGTTCTCATGAAAAATGCACAGAAGCATAATGGATTAGATATCAAATTAGAATTTTGGTTTAAGTTAAATAAAAGACAAGCTCTGGTCAGCAATCAGCATTCTTGCATTCCATTTGCATGCTTGCAATTGCTCTGAGCAACAGGACATGAAGCTGTGGAAAAGATTAAAAAGAAAAAGGAGGGAATGTTTCCTAGATGTCAGGTGATGTTTTTTTCCTTTCAGTGTGGCATTTCTATCCAGATCCCCGCAGTGTGGGAAGTCTGCAATTCCTGCATCCCCTCCACACGTTGATAGCACACTGCTAATATTTCAGACAGGTTTTCTGTTGAGCAATCCAGAGAATCCCAGCCGGCTGAAACCCCAAGATTAACAGTGTCATCTTTTATTCAAGGCCTAATGCCCGCTCCTGAGGAGGATCACTGTTAATGAGATTAGCTGGGTGTGCGTTTGGAGCTGGGTGTGCTCACAGAATAATCAATGCCTGGCCAAAACCCTGGGCTAGGCTCAGCCCAAACTCCAGCCAAGGTTTTTTGGCAACTGTTTATTGCTCTAAGTAGTGCCTCCTCTCAATATTTGTGTGAATTATATAATATATTTGAGTTCATTCTGAAAGCACACAAACAACTGGCTGTAAAATGTGTGGTCCCACTGATGCTATTTGTGGCAAAAGCTGTTCTGAGGACTCAAATGAGAGGTCTGGACCAACCTAAGCCTGCTAACTCCCATCTAGCTGCTATTTCCAGGGCAATCACTTCCAGAAGGAAGCTAGGAATACTTTTTGACAGACAGAAAAGCTGCTCAATAAAAGAGAATCAGAGGAAAACCGCCACAGAGTGAAGGTACAAGAGCAGAGCGAAAGGTTTGGTTTTAGAATTGAGTAGCTGCACAAGTGGTTTGGAATATCCAGGAGGTCCAAAAAATACTCTGTTATCAGAGTTGTCTGAACACCCCATCCTTCCTGTGCCAGCCCTTGGTTTGGAGGATTTTAATGCTCCGATTCCTGTCTGAGACACTGAAATCTTGTGGGATGAACAAAGCCAGAAGTCGCCGAATTTCCAATCCCCTCCAGAAGCCCCCATCACAGCCTGTTCCTCAGTCCATGTTAATAGCTTTACCAGCGGCTTGCAGCAGCTCCAATGCTCCGAGCAAGCGGCAGGGCTCCCACAGCACCCTCCAGAGGGACCACTCCCTGGAGATTTGGACTTTTTATTCCCTCTTTTACCTGGGTCGCGGTGCTGTGGCAGTGAGGATGGAGCAGGAACACGGTTCTCACCTGGTGCTGTGGCAGTGAGGATGGAGCAGGAACACGGTTGTGACCCGGGTCCCGGTGCTGTGGCAGTGAGGATGGAGCAGGAACACAGTTCTCACCTGGTGCTGTGGCAGTGAGGATGGAGCAGGAACACGGTTCTGACCCGGGTCCCGGTGCTGTGGCAGTGAGGATGGAGCAGGAACACGGTTCTGACCCGGGTCCCGGTGCTGTGGCAGTGAGGATGGAGCAGGAACACGGTTCTGACCCGGGTCCCGGTGCTGTGGCAGTGAGGATGGAGCAGGAACACGGTTCTGACCCGGGTCCCGGTGCTGTGGCAGTGAGGATGGAGCAGGAACACGGTTCTGACCCGGGTCCCGGTGCTGTGGCAGTGAGGATGGAGCAGGAACACGGTTCTCACCTGGTGCTATGGCAGTGCCTCCCGTGGGGATGGAGCAGGAACACGGTTCTGACCCGGGTCCCGGTGCTGTGGCAGTGCCTCCCGTGGGGATGGAGCAGGAACACGGTTCTGACCCGGGTCCCGGTGCTGTGGCAGTGCCTCCCGTGGGGATGGCAGCAAGAACACGGTTCTGACCCGGGTCCCGGTGCTGTGGCAGTGCCTCCCGTGGGGATGGCAGCAAGAACACGGTTCTGACCCGGGTCCCGGTGCTGTGGCAGTGCCTCCCGTGGGGATGGCAGCAAGAACACGGTCCTTACCTGGCTCTCATTCATTCAGCAGCCGCGGCCAGCGGGGCATCCCATCGCGGACAGGAGGATGCGCTCCGGGCTGCGGGGACGCTCCGGGGGGATGAGAGGCGGCCCAGCCAGCACAGCCCCCCGTGCCGGAGCTCATCTCAGCGCCAAGGACACGCAGAGCGCCCGCACGGCGCCTCGGAGCCTGGTAAAAGCCTGTTAACCCTTGCCCGGCCGCGGCGCTGCGAGCGGGGCTCCCGGATCTCCGGGGATGTTCCCTCCGTGCCGGCCAATCCAGGCGCTCGCAGCCGCTCCTCTTCCACAGCAGGTGGGATTTGGCAGGCTGGAGGTTGAAAAGGTGTCAAACTAGCGATCCCCTCTTTTAAACCCCCCCCAAAAAAACCCTAATGAGAAAGGTACAAAAAACCTCATTATCAGCAGAAGGAGGGGGTGCCTGGAGCAACTGAATCCCAAACAAACAGCACTGGAGGTGGAAAGGTGGCTTGGATCTTACCGAGGAGGTGTCTGAATATTTTATTTCCTCCTTTCACAGCAGTATTAGAGAGGTTTTGAGCATCTGTGCCCACCATCTTCTGCAAGAACACAGTTCTTGGGGAGTTCAAGGATTTCTTTGTTCCCAGAATCAGAGGAGTAAGGGCAACACCTGAGAAATACCTGGCAGAAATGTCACAGAGGAGACACAGGTGCTGCAGCAGATCAGGTTAATGGGCAATCAGGTCCATTCCAGCATTAAAGCACTTGCACTGGAGCACACCAGCCCTGCTGCCAACATGAGCTCAGAGCTCTGATTCTCTCCCTCACTGTGACCACTTTCCCTTTGCACATTGCCTTAACTCAATGACAAGACCTATTCCATTTCTCTCTCAACAATGTTTATCCTATTCTATAACATTTCTAAATCAATAATTGTTATCTCAAAGTTTACATACAAATACAGCCTATGTAAAACTTCTGTCAAGCTTTAAAAATTCTCTACAAATTCATTTCCCGCAAAGAGCAAATATTCCTTCCCTAAAAACACACCCTGGGGACTTGGATCCCAAGCTGTCATTAACTGTAATGAATCAAAATCCATCGTGGGGGCTGAGGTTCAGCTGCCTGCTCCTGCTTTTAACCACAGCTCAATACAACACCTGAGACTTCCAGCCCTGACAGAAAGAGCAGCTCCCATGCTGGGCTTGCCAAGTCTCAGGGCTTGTACAATGTCAGAGGAAACAGACTGGTTTTTAGCAGGCTGGCACAGCCCACGCTCATCGGAGAAAGAAAAGATTCAAATTGCAAAGCACATTTCCTCAGTGGTGCTTGCTCAGGACCAAACTTGCACCACAAACGCACCAGGGTCAGGGAAATAAAACACGTGGGGAAGGCAGCAGATGGCAAAAAACCTTCACAAAGCGAACCCCATCCATCACATCCTTCCCCTCCAAGACTGTCAGATTCACGGCTTCCTCTCTCTTGTTTGTTCTCAAAGCAAACCTCAGCCTTCCTCTCAGAGTTTCAAGGCAGACATTGGCAAACTCCAGTGTTTGTTCTCTGATGCCTGTGGGGGCACACGGCTGGTTGCAGCCACGTTTCGTGAGGATTTGAACAGACTGGAGCCAGAGATGTCCTAGAAAAACAACTTTGGCCAGCACGGAGGAGCGCCCCAGCCAGCAGACAGAGCTGCAGACAGGGGCTGAAGGTCCTGCATGCTCTGCAGGCAGGTGCCAAGGTTATCTCAGGCACTGAGTGCCATCCAAGCAGAGCCAGAGCAGGAGGATCCTTCACCCTGCCCAGCCTGGCCCCTTGGAGCTGCTGGGATCCTCATGGGCAGAACAAGGAAAAGGAAAATCTGATATTCCACAACTCCTCCTGGTGGAAAAGAGAGTCTCCCCTAATTCCCCGGATGAAAGTCCCACTTCAGAGGGTGGAATTTCCACATTGCTCTGATTTAATGCCCAAAACCTGCCAAGATTTACCAGTGCTGTGGACTGTAGAGCACTGACACAGTTAACCGGCAGCACACCCATCCCAAACACCTCACTCAGGTTGCTCTCTCGAGATGTTAATCCAGAAAATTTGCTTAATTAACATTTGTTCCTATGAATTTGTCTTCTCAGGAGCACAACCAGCACTAAGCCCATCACAGCACCCAGTTCACATAATAAACATAACACAGCTCCATCCCTTGGTGTCTCACTGAGGAAACTCCTGGCCTGGACTCCTTACAAAAAGCACAGAACAGCCCCACGGCTCCTCAGCAGACTGGGGGTGTTAAAGCATTTCTCACTGGCTTCTGCAGGCAAAACAATCTGTCTGCAAGAAGCCACCAGCCACCCTGCAAATCCACATTTTAATCAGTCTTAGGTTAGTCTACCCAGACTTGAATAAAAAACAGTGCTGAGGAGCCAGAATTTATCAGGGAAATACAGCCATTATTCAAAGCCAGCCCTCACTCCAGCTTGTTTGCTCGGTTATCTCCATCCCTCTTGCTTTGAGTGCTCCTCTATAAAAAGCAAAGCTGACCCTTTGCAGGAGCCAACTCCTTCATGCATCGCCTGCCAGCTCAGAAAAACATCCTTGAAGGGAGCTGTCAATGCAGAGCTCAAAATATTCTGAGGATGACAGAGTTACATGGGGATTTCCCCGGGAGCAGACACGGTGACTTTTGGAGGTAACAAATACAGCAGTGGCACCAAAAATCACATTTCTTGTGCACCCAGCCAGCAGAAAATTGGACATCAGGTTTCCACCTGCCTGTTTTCAGATCTAAATCTCTTCCCTTGGAAAAAGGAAAAAAATCTGTGCCCTGTTTTACCTCCCCCAGACTCTAATCTCTCTTCTGCAAAGCAAGGAGTCAACACAAAGCCAACCCAGGGCTTCTCAGAAAGGAATTTGACCTCAAAGACTCATGATAAGCTGCAAAAGAAAAACAGTTTCACAAACAGGAAAAAAACCCCAAACCTCAAACATTTAAGTGAGCCCACCTAGACACGGGATTAAGGCTGTCTGCACAACAGGTTTGTATTTATTCCCCTCAAATATTGAGTTTTCTGCTAAGACTCAACTCAAGAGTAACAAAAGAACAAGTATGTGGGTTTCAACGGGGGAAAAAACAATAATGGTAAAAAAATAATGGCAAAAAATCAGTTAAAAGCTGCCTTATCACTGCACAACCAGAGTATTCTTTATCCTCTGAGCAGAATTAGCACCTAAATTGCCTCAAAATGTTGCAGTAGCAGCCCTTCAAGGCAGAAGTGCAGCGTCCCATAAAGGCAGAAAACAAACTGGCAGAGATGGGATTCGAATTTAGGACCAAGCTGAAGAGCTCCCAGTTATCCCATTGCTCTGCTTTCCACACGTCATTTTTTTAGGGCCACACGTTCATTTCTGTCCTGGAGCAAGCAGGGAACGCAGCTGGAAGCTCAGCCCTGCAAGAACAACTCCTAAATTATCCCAGCTCCACCTGGCTCCAGCCAGCCAGGAACTGCTGCGATCCACTTCTGCTTCTTCAGCTGCCAATTAGAGGGAAAAACAAAAAAATAAAAAAGAACTTCCACGTTTTTTTAGGGAGACCTGAGGGAAAGTGAAATTTGACCCTCTCATTCCAGCTGGAAAGAAAGCTCTGGGGATTTTGGAAGGAATTTTGAATGAGTTAGAGGTGGGATTTCTGGTTTTTTTTGGATGATGTGGTTTATTTTTATTATTTTCTGTACGGGTAAGAAGGGTGAGTTTGGTTTACATCTTTACTGTATGGTTTAGAAGGTCACAAGGCTTCCAGTTATAAGATTTTTTTAAGGATTTATTAATTAATAAAATATTGTTAACAAGGATATTTATGGGTTTGACTTCATTTTTAAATATTTAATTTTATGGACTTATAGTGTAAGTTTTTTTAGCTAATCATATTATGACCCACAAACTTATAGTATTGTATTTTAAACTTGTTTATTTTTGTATCTACTTCTAGTTTTTTTTAATATCTTAAGCTCTAAATTTTCTTCTACTTAACATGTTTCTGCTTTAAATTATAAATCTACATTCTTGCTTTTAACACTTAAGTTTAGAAATCTCTTCTAAAGCCTCAGTTCAAATCTTGTGTTTAACCCTAAGCTTTAGCTTATGGACCCAAAATTCTGAGAATTCCCTGTATTTCAGATTCCAACAGGCAGCAGTGAGATTTATCTCCCCTCCCACCACCCGTAAATTTGAATCTGAGGACTGGAGCAGGGAGAAAGGAAAGCAGAGCCCTGGAGGACAGGAAATTCAAGAAGAAATTGAGCAGCTTCTGGTGTTTGGGATGGGGACCCAAGTGATTTTATGTGATTTAAGAGGTCATTGGACATCAACACAATCCCCTTGGGCACTGGGCAGAATTGTCCCTGCTGGGGATGGGTGGAAAAGGTAAATTCAATGTCCAGGAGGGTCTGGCTGTGCCCTTTCACATCAAAAATGGATTCACCTCCTCTCACACCCTGCTCTTGGACAATGTTACCCCAAAATCCTTATTATTTGCTAGCCCATATTGTACAAGTCACGCTGCTCAAACAGCTGCACAGAAAAATAAAAAGCTTGTTCAGCTGCTCACAAGGTTGAATTCACAATCTGTCAGCCCGTAATTGCTACACAAACATAAAAGGAGTTCCTCAGAAATGGGATTTTTTTCTGAGAACCAGTGCTTCTATTAAAGAAGCAGGTCCCAGGCTTTGTTCCCATTTCCTTCTGTATTTTTTTTTTTTTCAATATGACCAAATTTAGTTTCAAATAAATCCGAAGACAAAATTTGTCTCAGTACCTGCGAGTGCTGAAGCAGAGAAACTAAAGCACATTTAGGCTGTGGAGAACTTGAACACACAAATACTAATTTTCCCTCTGAACCATTTCCATGCAGCATTCTTGGTTTAGATGCCATTTCCCACAGAAGAACGGAACATTCCTCAGGTTGTGGAGGTCGGGACAGATATGAAGAAAACTTCTAACAGATTTATATTCTCTCCAGCTCAACACTCTTTGTAGAAATACTCAGAGTTTCTCCAGTGAACCATTCCACTCTGCTCCGAACTCATGTTTACTTCAGGCTACCCACTTAAAACAAGGAAAAAAGCCCAGATGAGTAATTGGAAGCAAAAAAAAACCCAAGAAAAGCCCTCATGCCCTGACAACAGTGCTGGGCAAAACAGACTTGGCAGCAAAAGGCTGTGATAGCTTTGAGGGTGCTTTTCTCAGGAAATAAAGCCATTATCTGAACCTTGCATGCTGTAAATGCCTCTGTCTTTACTTGGCAGGCTCGTGGCTGAACTCAGTGAAACTCCTGCGTATCAGCTCCCCTTGCAATCCTCAACACTTCCACAAGGAGAATAAACAAAGATATTAAGGCAATCAAGGCTGTCTGACACTGCCCTTTTTGATATGATAAGATTGTTTATTCACCTATTTTCTCCTCTGGCACCGTTCCTGAACGGTGAAAAACCTGAAATCACATGTTGCAATTCCAGTCTGATGTGGTGGTCCCATAAATTCAGCTCCTTGGGGTGATCAAATCAAATATTTTTCATCAATATGCCTCTGAAAAGGATTTTTCTCTTCCTATAAATTCTAACACTCAGATATTAAGTGAATTACCTCCTGCAATGTTGAGGAACCTCTTCACTCTCCCATTTCCCGAGAAACCGGGCTCGGTATTGAAGATCAAGCCTGTTTTAGAACCCAGCCAGGGCCTTCCAAAATTTCCAGCAATAAAAAGATTTGCAAAAACGACGGAGAAAGGGCCCCATCTCCCTTTTGAGCTTGAGCTGTCTGGACCTATCCAAGAGGATGACAAAAATCTACTCTCTAACCTTCAATGAGCATTTGGCAGCTTTAGGGCTGCACTTCCAACCCTTCATCCTCAAATTTTACCTTTTTTTTTGGTGGTTTTTTCTTTGGTTTTTTTTTGTATTTTTGGTTTTCTTTGGTGAGAAAAGGCAGAGCTTTGTGCCAAATTCTGCACCAATAAAACCTAGTGAGGCTCCAGATTTAAACTCGGTGCACAAAAAGTTGATTCTGCTTAGTTGTGCACTGGGGAGGGAAAACAAATCCCAGCTTAGGGCAGAATTAGGAGCTGCCCTCTTGAGCCAGAATTCCAGTTATTTTCCAGAGTAATGGCCACAATTAAGGACTTTTCCTTTGAAGTCAGGCAGAGAAAGGAATCACAACATCTCCACTGTGGTCATTGCCACCGAGGCCAGGAAAAGCAGAAATCTTAAATTCTTCAATTACATCAGACACAAGCAGGCAGCAGTAAACAGAAAATAGCTGAGATATAAAAGTTCACGAGGTCTCAAGGCTTCTTCTTTCAAGGGCTGGGGTGTTAAATAATAAATGGGAGATTAATACAGCTCTCCATCAGCAGGGCAGGCCCTGGGGGAGAACTCAGGGATGCAGGCTGGTTTTATTAGAGCCATTTAGAATATTCCCAGTGTCTGCTCCATCCCAAACCCGCCCCACAAGGATAAACACAGCGTCCAAATTTAGCTCTCTGATTTCCCCCCGCCCCCTCTTTCCAGCACTTCCACAAACAAAATCTTCATTAAAAAAATAAATAAAAGATTTTTGCAGCAGCAAAGAGAACAAAGCGAGTGGAAAACCAGCAGGATATCAAGGGCGTTGCTCCTGCTAAGCAGGAGAACTTATCTCCCCAAAATGAGATGAGAAAATTCCGATGTGAGAGGAGGAATCGCATGGAGCATATGGGGACAGCAGCTGCCTTCAGAGCTCCAAATTCCCCTCTTTTATTGGAATAAAGCCACAATAAACATTCCCCAGCCTGGCCTCAGGAATAAAATTGGTTTCTTCAGAGATGCCAGACCCCCAAATCTTAAAAACTTTAAAATTCCTTCAAGTCTTTAAGACTTAAAAACTGTTTATTCCTCAAACTCCAAGATGTGCTTAGGCAGGAAACCTTAAAAACTCTTCATTCCTTGAATTCCAAGATGTGCTTAGGCAAAAAAGAAAAAAAAAACCTTTAAAATTCTTTATTCTTCCAACTCCAAAACATGTGCTTCGGCAAAAATTCTTTATTCCTCCAACTCCAACACACATGCTTAGGAAAAAAACCCTAAATACTCTTTGTTCCTCAAACTCTAAGAGACATATTTAGGCAAAAACTTTAAAAATTCTTTATTCCTCAAACTCCAATGCACATGCTTTGGCAAAAAACCTTAAAAACTCTTCATTTTGTGAACTCCAAAACGTGCTTAAGAAAAAAAAAAAAAAAACTTTAAAATTATTTTTTCCTCCAACTCCAAGGTGTGTGTTTAGGTAAAAAATTTTAAAAACTGGGTCAGGGCCCATGGATGCGTCTTGATTTCTCCAACTCCAAGGTGTGTGCTTAGGCAAAAAACCTTAAAAATTGTTTATTCCTCAAATTCCAATGCACACGCTTTGGCAAAAAACACTAAAAATTCTTTATTTCTTGAACTCCAAAATGTGTTAGGAAAAAATAAAAACCTTAGGAATTCTTTATTCCTGAAACTCCAGGATGTGCTTAGGCAAAAAATCCTACCAGGGGCCTGGAGCTTGAGCATGGCCACTCTAAAAAAAAAATAAAATTATTTTGGTACATCTGCAGTTCCTTAACCCACCACAAAAACTTGGATTTCCCCCAGTGAAGGTGAAAAATGCATCAATAAATTCACAGCTGCTCCAATCTCTTCAATCAAGTCACTGAAACTGCTGGAAAACATTAAAATAAACATTTGTGGCCTCTGCCACGGGGTTATTGAAGAATATCTGCCCCAGAAAGATATTCACAAATCTAATTTAATTTTTAAAAAAATAGTTAGGGGGCAAAGGGCTCTTTGGATTTGTGGAATTTGTTTTTTTTGTTTTTTTTTTTTTTTTTTTTTTTTTTCTTGCCCAAATCATAAAGCAGGAGCTCCAGCTCCAAGTGAGGTTCTGGCAGAGTCACCAGAAGACTGAGCACTTCAGCACCAGGAATATTTGGGATTTGTAGGGTTATATGAACAATTCACCACTTTCACGTCCCTCTATAATTTCAGTAAAATAATATATATTTTAAATAATTTCAGTTTAAAAATTATTATTTTTTAACATTTCAGTTAAAAAATATTATTATTTTCAGTAAAAAAAAAATTATTCCCAGCTATATAACTTCAGTAAAAAAAAACCTTCTTGAACATGCAGGTATGTACAGAGCATGCGGTAAAGACAAAAACCAAACACTTCCTCTCAAATTAATCCATTTTTCCTTCATGAAAACCCAAGTCTCACACTCCAGTCCTTGCCCAGAAGCAACTTTGCTGCTGTGAAATTCAAGAAAAATTAAATTTCAACCAAATTCAAGCTGCAGAGACTAACAAAAAACCCAGTTTCTGCGAATAAATACCCCAGTTAATTAATAACCACCAGCTGAGGAAAGGAGAAAAATCATGTAACCAATTAAATACAATTCAGAAACCGGAGTGAAATACTTTAATGATTTTAACATTTCAGAAATCACAGAATCACAGAATAATGAGGTTGGAAGAGACCTCTAAGATCATCAAGTCCAACCCATGCCCTAACACCTCAACTAGACTATAGCACCAAGTGCCACGTCCAGTCCTTTTTTAAACCCATCCAGAGATGGTGACTCCACCACCTCCCTGGGAAGACAATTCCAGTACTTTATTATTCTTTCGGTGAAAATTTTTTCTTAATATCCAACCGGTACCTTCCCTGACGTAGCTTGAGGCTGTGTCCTCTTGTTCTGTCAGTGCTGCCCGGTGGAAGAGACCGACCCCACCTGTCTCCTGTGGGATGTGCCCATGGGGAGGACAGTGTGGGAATGCCATGGGAAACTACGGTCATTTAGCATAAGGCATTTCCCCAGAGTCCTCTGCCCCCCAGTGCAAATGAGCACATGCCCATCACCTGTCAGTTTGTGGCTGTCAGCTCCCCAAGTTCTGGAAAGTTCTCCGTTCTTGTTGTTTCTAATGGTTCCCTCTGTAAACCACTCCTTCTCTTTCCCTCCTTGGCCCAGTTTATGTTACCCCATCCCTGCTCTTCCCCTGCACCCTCTTCCCATTGGATCATTTGTACCCTGGTCACTCCTTCCCTCCCCAGTTATATACTCTGGCCCCTCCTTCCCCGGGGCTCTCGAGTCTGCTCTCCCTGAGTGTGGTTGCCTCCCTACTCCTTCGATCAATCCTCAATAAACCCTCCCGGATTCCAGCAGCTCAGGAGTCCTTCTGTCTTCCTGGTGGGGATTTTAATTATGCTATCCAGGCACCCGTTGACCAGCCAGCTGAGGGCCACCCCGTGGGACTCGGTCGGGGGTAGCCTTCGGTCTACAGCCTCCCTTCAGGAAGTTGTGGAGAGCAATAAGGTCACCTCTAAGTCTCCTCTTCTCCAGATTGAAGCATCTGCTCTCTGCTGAGAGTCCCAGCCACAGCTGGGTCCCATTGGTCACTGACCCCAAACAACTTCACCTGAATCCAACCCAGCCATCACTGCAGGTGAACAATCTCCACACCACATTCCACATGGGGAAAACCAAGGAGCAGAGATAAAGATTGTTTTCTCTTGTCCTCTCTGTGCAGTCCTGAGAGACAGAATGATGTCTGTCTGTGAAGAGAATGTGGATGCCACATCATAACTGATTTTAAAAAATAATGAGAGAGGCATGCCAGCCTTAGTTCTGGCAAGCTAAAGAAATCCAATCCTTAACACAATATACCTGGAACAAATAATCCAGTGCAGCAGCAAATTCGCTTCTTCTGGAGATAAAGATTGGATTATTTTAGTAGGAGTCAGAGAAAACTCGATATGAAACCTGAGGATTCTACTAATCCAGTGCAAGAGACAAGCCCTTACATGGGAGAATTGAGAGAGAGAAAGCACTTGTCTGTCTCAATAAAAAAGCTGGAGAAGCCTGGCAGGAAAAATTCCCTTCAGTTCCTCCAGGATGAAGTGCAGGATTTGAATTTTAAGCTTTCCAGTACAAGACATTTACATGCAAATTCTTTCTTCTGTTATCTAGACCCAGACTATCTAAGGCTGAGATTATTTATTCTTTATTCATTGTTCACCCAATGGAAAGCGTTAATATTGCACAGTTTCCTGGGGTAACAGCATTTCAGTCTGTTGAACAGCAAAGTAAAATATTCACAGCAATCACTCTGGGAAGATCTATCAGCAAAGTAAAATATTCACAGCAATCACTCTGGGAGGATCTATCAGCAAAGTAAAATATTCACAGCAATCACTCTGGGAGGATCTATCAGCGAACAGCCTCGGTGGGGGGAAGAAAGACGTGGTGGCATTTGCCAATATTTCCCCTTCAGTGTGACAAATTCAAAATTAAACCTAAACCAGGAAAACACAGAGGCCATGTAACAAGTTTTTATTTACCCTCTACTTTTGTATTTTTAGGCTCCATTTCCATGATGTTATGCGCACTCAGGTCACATTGATCTTTCCCCAAGGCCATTTTCTGGGTGAAATGCTGCAAAGAACACGAGTGTGAGATGTCTATAGAGACAGAAGGCAGAGGCAGTGTCGAAACCTCCCTTGTGGGTCTCCCTGATGGGGAGAGCCCTAAAAAGTTTTGTGTTAGGAATGAGAGATGGACGGGACTCTTGGTTTTCTGGTCTTTAGGTTATTGTTTATTTTTCTCTTACCAGAAGTTCTGCACGCCGTCTGCATCTCAGACTCAGCGTGCAAAGAGAAGGCACCAAAAGTCACCAGACACACGGGTTCAAGGTCCTTTAAAGCTGTTTTGTCCAATGAACTCTTAGAACGTGCTTTATTTCTACCTTTCCACCAATAACTAATTATTTTTCTGTATTAACATCTGTATTGCAACTCTTTCTAACCAATCACCCTGTGCTCCCAGCACAGCAGAAAATGAAGCACATGAAGAACAAGAAGGAGATCACACAATGCCCAAAATCGTGCATTTTGTCTCTGATCCACCTCCAAACTAAAAACCCAAAACTCCAAGTATTTCACCCTGTGATAAACTATATTACTGTCTATTTCACACACGTAGATTCCAGTTCATCCCAAAGTCTTGGAAGCTTTCTCCATGGACGAAGGTTAAAAGCAGCATTCTCCTGGGGATCAGGACATCTCAGGACAGGCAGAGAAACATTCCCAGTGCCCTGGGCTCCAACAAGGCAGAGTCACTCTGAGACTCCTTGCCACGATTCACTTTTTCACCGTCCTTCCCTCAGGATTTGGGAGATCCAGAGCAGCCTCTTGGCTGACGGGAGGTTGGATGGCAAGAAGCATAAAGATGTGTCTGCTGGAATCAAAAAGGAAATGTGTTCAGCCAGTCTCCAGAGAGCAGAAGGAAAATTAGGGGGAGATTGGGAGCCCTGGGGGGCAGAACTTGTGGCAGGCAGGGCCAGCAGCTCATCCCTTGCTTTGACTCCTAAAGGTTGTGGCAGCAGCAGGTCTGCCAGCCTGGAACAATCCCAATTATTTCCAGTGCTATGGCAAATTATGGACCTTCCAAGGAAGAATCTGTGCCAAACCATCTTTTCATAGCTACAGGGGATGCATCAAATGTAGAAGGATGAATTTTTTTTGCTGGTATTACCCAGACTTGTGTTCCTGCTGCAGCTGTGCCCTGCTAGGATTTGTTACATAAGCACAGCCAGTGCTTTCCCAGAGGCTGAATTTCCCTTTTCATAGGAAAAAAAAAGGGCTGAATTTCCATTTTTATAGAAATAAAAGGCAGATGCACTCCCCAGGCTGAGTAGGGGGGGAATGAAGTTCTATCATATCAGTGCAGTGAGAATCTGCATTACCTTGACAATTTTCTGTCACAGGCTCCAGTCCTTTCAGCCTCCTTCAGCACATCCATGCCTGATCTGAGTTTATTTCTCTGGACTGGAAAAGGGAATGAGCTTTGCTACATTTTGCTTTGCAAAAAACTGGGGGAGGAGAGAAACTTTGAATAAAAAATCCACGGGGCCCAACCTAGCCAGGTGGTCTGAAAAATAAGGAGGGACTTTGAAGCAAGTGATGTTAAATTTGTATTTATATAGATCTTGTCCCCGAAATGCAACCCCAAAACACTTTGTAGAAGCATCTTGATTTTTAATCAGCTGCTGAAGGCAGGGTAGTGTTGATGCCTTGTGCAGGCTGGCCTAGAACAGAGCAGGACAGAGCTGAAGAATAAAGCAGGGATTTATTCAAAGGATCTCCTCCATGGATCCACCTTGGGCAGCACCAGAGCCCAGCCAGGGCTGCACCCAAGATGAACCCAAATGGTCCCAAAATGCACGAGCGCTCCCGGGGGCTCTCACTGGGATCAGCTCTGCTCCATTGGCACATTGGAGTTCATTGTCCCATTCCAGCTTTAGCCCATGCAGTCCCATCCTGCTTGTTTTCCTCTCTCCAGCCCACGTTGTTTGTGCTCTTGGGCCTGAGGTTTGGATCATTTGTCCTTGGTCCCCAGCTGGAGCAGGAATTGTTTTGTCTCCCTTCTCTGTGCAGAGAGCTCACCATCCCCTCATGTGAACCCCAGACCCACACACTGAAGCAGCACAGAATCTGAAAAATAGAAAAGCTCAAACATGAGGCATCAGTGTGACCCCTGGCAGCTCAGGGTGGGGAATTCTGTGTCCCCCTAGGAAAGAACACAAAATCCCTGCTGAGCAGGTCTGTCCTGGTGGGAATCTCTGGCTCAGTCAGGGCTTTAATGTTAAGATTTTGGGGTGCAGAGGTCAGCTCTTCCCCCATTTTTTATTCACACCCACAGCAGCCCTTCATCACCACCTTCCAGCTCAAATTTGCTTTTCTCTCATGCTCACACCCTCCCCAGCCACTCTGGCACAAAGGACTTTTGCCCAAAAAGCACAGGATTGCATGAACCTTGTTAAATGCACAAGTCCTGGCTCCTCATTTTGCCTGCAGGGGTTTTTGTTGCATCCAGCACGGAAGAGAGCCCAGGTTTTTGTCAGGTGTTTGCAGAGTGCTGGAGGACACTGCTGTGACATCTGGGAGCAGCTGGGGCTTCCCTGCCATCTGCTCCCTGTGTCCCTGTGCAGGGAATGGCCATTCCAGGAGCATCTTCATCCTGGGTTTGCAGGGCGCCAGGAATTTTCTTCAGAGAGCAAACCCTGGCATTTGGCACCAAACCTGGAGCACATTTTGCACCCACAGCAGCCCTAGGGGTTATTTTTAGCAGCACCAGTGTAGGGTGCAAACACTGTAGGACAAAGACCAACCAATGTTTCCTTTGGGTGAAATAACCCAGCTGACAAGACAAAATCTTTGCAATAAAGCAAAAAACAACTTCATTCAGAAGTGCCATCAACACCAACCATCAGGACCTCAGTCCTTCATGCCACAAAATGCATCTCATGCTCACCCAAAGCCATGAAGAAGAAATCCAACATAAATAATCTATCCTCAGACTTTCTGGAGTTCATTTAAAAGTCTTTACTCACTTGTTAACCCAGGCTAGCCTTGCTTAACTTCCACTTCCTGATAAAAATCATGACCTAGAAAAAATTTTTGCTGTGGGAAGCAGCAATGTTCATAATTGAAGTGCAGGGAAAGGAAAGATAAAAGCACTGGGGAAAGGCATTAAGTTTCTTTGGAAGCCTGGGGAGAAACATATTTAAGCTTTAATGTGGGCTGACATGTGCAGACTTAATAAAAAGTTGTTACATCATGATCCAGCTTCCTGCATTCTCTCCCCTGAATTCCAGGGATGAAGAACCAGGCTCTGGTCAGAACCACTTCTGTTTTCTCTTTAAGTGCACTGGGTTTGTTTGCCAGGACATATTTATTTTTTAATCTCTGCTCATGCCGTGCAGCAATTCCTTCATCTCCTAGATCAGCTCCTGCAAAGAAATGAGCTTTAATTCCTGCCCTTTCTTCCTTGCCCCACAAACCCTTTCAGGACTTTTTGCTTCAAACCCTTCTCGGACTTTGTGCTTCAAATCCTTCCCGGACTTTTTGCTTCCCAGGGTGTGTTCGGCAGGACTGGAAATGTTACATGCTACATTTCACAGCTCATCGTCAGAGCAATGTACTTCTCTAGAAAAGCATCCCAGCAAGGCACCTTTCATTCCCTTGGTGTCTTTCTTTGCTTGCTTTTCTCTGGAGCTTTCAGAAATAGTCAGGTGGAAACAGCTTAACTCAGGTTAAAGCCAAGTGTCTGGTGTGTGTGAGAAACAAAAACGTTTACAAGTCCTTGAAACTTCCATGAGACGTAAAATTAAAATAAGAAATACTCGTATTGATGCCGAATGTTTTTATTATTTGGGGTTAGTGTTAGCTTTAAGTTCCGCTTTGCAGACGATCCAGAGATTCCAGCTGGGCAGGGGCTCCACCTGCTGGGACACGGGACAGCCTCGGGCTGTTGGGACATCCCCAAAGAGATCAAACAGATCCCCAAGGAGATCAGCAGGCAGCTTGGGAGCCTTGGAAGTCACAGCACCCACACAGACATTCCTTAAAAAACGGGATGTCTGTTCTTTATTCAGGCCCTGGACCCTCCTAAATCTCATCTTTCATCCATGAAGTGATCTGTGCTTCCTGGAGCATCCCTGCGTGAGAGCCTCTGGAAGTTACAGCAGGGATGCAGACATTCCTTATCCTCCAGAGCTGCAGAACCTGGATGGACAAACCTCCATGTCCTGTATTTATTCAAGCTCTGAGCCTTTCTAAATTTCATTTTTCCTTGTGATCTGTGCTTCCCAGAGCATCCCTGAGTGGGAGCCTCTGGAAGTCACAGCAGGGATGCAGATATTCTGTATCCCACAGAGCTGCAGAACCTGGATGGACAAAGCCTCCATGTCCTGTATTTATTCAGGCTCTGATTCTTTCTAAATCTCATTTTTCTCCTGTGATCTGTGCTTCCCAGAGCATCCCTGAGTGGGAACTGAGCACAAATCCCTGCTGGGAAGGGCCACACCTGATTCCAGCCTGGAGCAAAGCCCTCCCAAACAGTTTTGGGTTCTGGATACCCCAAAACAGAGCTGGAGGACTGAGCAGGAAATCCAGGAACCCCTGGATGTCACAGCAGGGATGCAGACATTCTTGTCACAAATTGATTTTTATTTTTGTTTTTTTAAGAACAGTGCAGAAAAATCAAATTATTTTCTTTTTCAAAGGCATCTCATCAACCCTGGGGGCTGGAAGCATTTCAGGACAGATCCAGATGTTAGGAATATCAAGGAGGTCCTTCTCCATGCCTTGTTTTTTATCCATTTCTGCTGGATGTAAGATTGAACTATGTTGATTAAAGTAGTTAAAAAGCACTTTGAAATCTTCAGCAAAGACCCAGTGCCCAGTGTCTGTGTTATTAAAATTTCCAGCTAACAAGCTGCAGTTGGCACTGCATTTCTTTGATATGGATTTGATAGAATTGCCCAGAAACTCCTTTGAAAAATGCAAATTAAAATCCACCAAATAGCTCTTGTCTCGCTACAGCGGTGAGAAGCTGGAAAGAGGAATAAAAAAAAAAAAATGTTAACAAGAAAATTGTTGCAAGGTGAGGCTGTAAAATGGGAATTAAAGAGCTGGGAGCATCCCCTGCACCCTGGATTTCAGCCCTTCCTCCCGGCGGAGCCCACGAGGTGGCACCGTTTCTAAAAGAATAAAGGCTCAGGAATTAATTATTTCCACATCCATTCACCAGCGGTCAAACGCAACCCCCGAGCTTTGGTGGAAGTTGGGAGCTGGCTTTTTCACCCAACACAACAGCTTTTAAATTCAATTTTTTCCTTTAAACCGACACCGAGAAAGAAATAAAAAGTCGGATTATCTGTTCTGCCTTTCCAGAGCACAGCAGAGAGCTCAGAGAGGCTCTTCAGTACCCCTAAAAATCAAATTACACCCAGGCACCCCCTCCAAGGGCCGGGACGAGCCCCACTTCAGTCTCTATAATAGAAATATTTTGTTTTAACAGCAGCTGCTGCCTGGATCCAGCCTTAATGAACCTATGCCTGTGGTGCCCCAGAGCTCTCCTCCTGTTGTGCATCTCCTCTCCAGCCCTAATTTTCATAACAATAACATCAACAGAAGCGCCCTCATCAGTTCCATTGCTTTTGACATCTGCCTCAATATTTAATGATGGAATAAGCCCCTGCCTTCCATCTTCCTGTCCCTCGCTCCGAGCCTCAGATTTTTGCCCATTTCCATTTCCAAATGATAAAAACGCTCCCATTTTTTCTGTTCAAGTGCTGAGAAATTTTGACTTTCCATTTAGCAAAATAATACCGTGTTTTTCCCCTCTCCCAGGAGCAGTTTAGCAATGTCAGTACCCACAGAACATTTCCTGCAGGTGTTTAATGAAAATAACATTGCCCCCACTACAAATTAACAGAGAAAGAGCGAATTTAAAAGCTGGCATTAAGTACCTCTAATTAACATGTCCTAACTCCTGAAAATCCAACCATGGTGATGCCACCCTTGAATTAAGCTCACCTTCAAAAGCCTCAGCTGATACAAAGCTGAGATCAAAGTTAAAATTAGTCCTTGCCTTCACCTCATTTTTCTGAGCACAAGGGACAAGTGACACCTCTTTGGGTGATTTATCCATCAATATTGCACTAAGAGGAAAAGAGAATTTATCCTTAATTAACAAAATTAATAAAGAAAAAAATAAAAATAATGACAAACAAAACTAATAATAAATAAAACTAACAACAAATAAATATTATAATAAATAAATATAATCATAACAAAAAAAGTAATAAAAAAATAAGAAGTGGCCTTATTTTATTTCAACTCCACTGGTGTCCTGGCTTGTAAGATAAGCATATATTCTATTTGCCATCTGTTGGAGATGGGCAGTTTCCTCATCTCTTCCAAGAACAATGTCTCCCTCCGGGGAGATATCTTCTGTTACTGGGCCATTGAATGACTCACTGCGTGACTGATGGGGTTGCATCATCCCATTGTGAGATGCTCCACCCAGAGGGAGGAGCCAAGCATCCCTACCTGCATAAAATCAGCATTTTTTGGGACATGATCTCATCCTCGCTGGATTCCCAAAGGGGCAGCTTCTTCTCCGCTGGATTCCCAGAGGAGGAAGACAAGGCCCATCTACTCTATCACCAGACCTTCAGAGAAAACTACACCCTTTTACAGGACCACCGCTTCAGCAGCATTTCATCTGCCACTCCAGGAGGAGCAGCCACCACTTAACTGGACTATCACCAACACCCTGACCCTCAGGGTGTCAGGTTTCTGACTCCATAAGTAGTTTTTTTGTACTAATTACATTTTTTTAAATTTAGCTTTTTTTCCTAGTAAAGAACTGTTATTCCCATTCCCATATCTTTGCCTGAGAGCCTTTTTATTTTGAAATTGTGGTAATTCGGAGGGAGGGGGTGTTTACCTTTTCCATTTCAAGGGAGACTCTAGCCTTCCTTCACGGACCCCTGTCTTTTTAAACCAAGACAACTGGATATTCCCAGCCAGGCTGAACAATCCCAAGGGTTTCCTGCAGAGCATGAAAGCTGCAGGAATCCCGAGTTTGTGCTGCTGAAGATCACCCTGCCCTTCTCCAGGCCCGCTGTAATCGATGTGACAGAGGAGAAGCTGAAACAAGGTGACATTTTCTACTCCGCTGTGCAAAACACGAGCTGGGAGTGGGTTTGCATTCCCAAATTACCACGAGCACCTTTCCAGCCAAGGGGAAAACATCCCCTGTGTCAGCAAAACCCCTTCCTTCAGGTGTCCACAGCAACATCAGTGATCCTGTGTCAGAAAACAAACTCCTGGTGAGTTTTCTCCATTTCCCTCGCCCTGTAAGAAATGGGATGCAGCAGTAGGGAAAGGCTCCATCTGCACACTTTGCAGTGCCAGAATCCCTCCCCTGGGTGAGACCACCCAGCATCCCCCTGCTCAGACACAGCAGGGCACAACTTCCTGCAATTTATCTCCCCAGGAGCTTTTTTGCTTCATCATCTCCCAGACATGTTATTTTGTCTTCAGCTCCAAAAGGACACACAATGTTCTGGGGAAAGATATTTGCATGTTGAAAGCATTTCCATTAACTGGCTTTTCCTCTTCTTCTTTTTTTTTTTTTTTTTTTTTCTTTATTTTATTTTTCTCCCTTTACTTTTTGAAGGTCACATAAATAATTCAGAGCTACATGCTGAGAGAACATGCAAAGCTCAACTTTGGACACGGACTGGAGCTAAAGGGGAGATTTCCATGAGCAGAAGATCACAGCTCATCTGAGTGCTGCTCCACTCAGCATGGAAAGCTGTTCCAGCACAGCAATAACACAGCACTGAGCACAAAAACACACACGAGGTGCTTCAAGGGATTCAGCTGTGCACAGGAATCCTTGGTGCAGTGACATAGGCAGAGGGTGATCGGCCACCTTATCTGAGTGCAGAGTTAGGAGCACACGGTGGCTCAGATCAAACCTCAGGACTGTTTATGCTTTGTGAAATTCCTCGGGAGTGCTGGCAAGGGGTGGGAGATAACAAATGGAATAGAGCAGATCAAAATAATTGGGTTTATCTTTCATTTCCCCAGCTCTATTGAGTGAAAATAGTTCGAGGTTTTTTTTCCAATCTCTTAAGGCAGTGTACAGAAATTAGCTGTAAACTCTGCTGGTTATTAAGCAAAGCAGCTTCCTCCAAAAAAAAAAAAAATCAATACACAGGAGTTCTCCTGCATATGGAGCCAGAAAAATTCCAGGTTCCACCTCAGCTTTATACATCTCTTAAACCAAAGTTTCAAGGTTTGATTTTATTCCTCTACGGCAGCACGGCAGAGGGAGGAGCGCTCCCTCCCAGGTGAGAATTTACACACTCCTTGCAAGAGGCTGCCTGGAGCTGCCGCCAAGCCTGAGCTGGTTTGAAGAGCAGCTGATGGGGACATTCCCCAGGGACCGGAGCTGCCATTCACCCCCCAAACTGTGCAGTCACAGCACAGTCACTGTTACCTGCTCACAGCCCTAAGAGTCTCCATCTCATGCAAGCCATGGTTTGCAGGGTTGATTAATTCCCTGAAATTCATTGCCGTGACAAAAGACACGAGTGCTGCCCAAGACAGAGCTGTCCAAGTATCTGTAAGGAGCAGGAAATGAGTCAGCCAAATCCAGGATCCACTCTCCTGCAGCATCTGTTCCTCATCTGGGGGCAGAGCAGTGATGCCGAGCATCATCTCACACACAGGATACAGGAGCTGGATCCAGCAAACACAGGGAGGTGCAGCTGGTCACCCTGGAGGGTGAGCCAAAAGGCCTGGTGGTGAGCAGCTTGCTCCAGTGACAGGAGAAGGAAAATCCTGCTCCCAGTTCCCTGTTCCTGGCAAAGGCACCATGTTCTGAGCGACTGTGCTGCAGTGTACAAACCACATTTCTCCCCCACACTGAACGATTTCCATTCCTGACCTCTCTGTCCTTTCCCCTCCCCTCCACCTTTTAAAAATATTTTGCATTTTAAGTCAGTCGCGAAAAAATTTTTGCGTTTGGAGCTTTTCCAGGTTGGAGCCTTCACGTCCCTGTCAGCAGAAGCCTCTGAGTTAAGAGAAAGAAATTTGCAAAAATCTGACACCTGCCACTTTCCATTGAGCTTTGGGTGGAAAATGTCCCTGGCCTCTTCCATTTTTAATGTCAGAGCCAGCCTGGCGGAAAAGATTACCTCAGGTAAAGTCATTGGGAACAGGAGCTGCTGCCAAAGCCCTCCCTCCCCTGCTCCACACAGCTCCTCCTTTGCCAGGGATAATCCTCCACAGGGGAGTTGCACACAGCCCCCACTGCCAGGATTTCTGCTCTCAGGGGACATTTGGGAGCCCAGCACCCAATCCTGGTGGGATTCTCCTCACCAGGAACAGGGCAGAGTGTCTTTGAAATCCTTCACAACAACCGGCTCATTTCAGGAGCTGGAAGAGAACAGAACGGGATTTTTGCCTCTCCTGATGTATTTGGGAGCCCAGCACCCAATCCTGAATGGGGTAGAGTATCCTCTTTGAAATTCTTCACAAGAGAAAACAGCTCATTTCAGGAGCTGGAAGAGAACAGAAGAGGATTTCTGCTCTCAGGGGGAATTTGGAAGCCTAGCACCCAGTCCTGGTGGGATTCTCATCTTCAGGAATAGGGCAGAGTGTCTTTGAAATTCCTTCCCAACAACAACCAGCTCGTTTCTGGAGCTCGTTTCTGGAGCTGGAAGAGAACAGAAGAGGATTTCTGTTCTCAGGGGGAATTTGGGAGCCCAGCACCCAATCCTGGTGGGATTCTCCTGTGCCCTCTGCAATTCCTTCACAAGAACAACCAGCTTGTGTCAGGAGCTGGATAGGAACAGAACAGAATTTCTTCCTCTCCTGGTGTATTTGGGAGCCCAGCACCCAATCCTGGTGGGATTCTCCTCTCCAGGAACAGGGCAGAGTGTCTTTGAAATCCTTCACAAGAAAAAACAGCTCATTTCTGGAGCTGGATAAGAACAGAGGAGGTTTTCTGCTCTCAGGGGGTATTTGTGAGGCCAGCACCCAATCCCGATGGGATTCTCCTCTCCAGGAATTGGGTAGGCTCTGTGCCCTCTCAGAAATTCCCTCCCAACAACAACCAGCTCTTTTCAGGAGCTGGAAGAGATGCCAGTGCAGGAACCTCCACTTCACAGATATTTAGCAGCTTTCAAATGCCCTTTTTAGTCTTCAAGGGGAGAATCTCCTTAGGAAAAAGTCTGGTTTGTTCCCAAATCTGTAGGATTGTGGATTTTAGCCCTCCCCAGCCCAGGCTGCAGTAATAATAAATGAACAGCCTCCTCCTCTTCTACATATCAGCACTTCCAGAGCTTTTTTGTGCTGCAAACTCGGGAAAAAAACAAACATCTAAGGATCTATCAGAGCTTCCTAGAGCCAGAAAATGATTCCACATTTGTACCGAGGCTGCTCAGCTTTAGGTTGAAATACATTTGGATTAGAAATGAATCGCATGTAAACACTTGGATTTCCTCCTCAGTTCCCTGGAGAGACCAAGATCTCCAGCCCAGCAGAGACTGGAGATGTGACAGGGCAGAATTCCTCCTCAGAAAGGAGCTACAGAATCATCAGAGCTGTGCCACCAACCTGCAAAAAAAGCAGATAATCCCAATTAAAATAATGCTGCCTAGGAGGTGATGCATTTCTGATTAGGGCTCAGTGCAAAGCCTGAAGGATGCCTAAATCTTACTAGACAACAATCAGGTCACTCAGACATGGAAACCTGGGAGGAACAAGGAATTCTTGAAGGAAACTCAGTAACAGAATAGTTGAAAAATGGTTCCCTTGTTATCTGTACAAGATAGAGCAGTTGTGGCAAGACCAGAGCAAGATTTTACCATATAGCACAGTAAATAAGACTCATCTAATTAGTACTGGATTAATTACTTTTTAAAAACCTTGATCCTTCTGAAAAAAAAAAGGATTTCAGTTCTGCCAGAGCTCCCATCCCTGACAGCACATGGAAAATCCAGCTCTGTTTCCTTCCCTGCAGGGGCTCCTTGGGTATTCCTGCATTCCCTGTATCCTCCAGGACTCTCCAGGCTGGACTGAGCTGCCTGGTGTGGGAGTCCAGGACATCCCTCTGGCTGCCCTGGCTGGCCCGAGACCCTGGAGGGGGCTTGGAGACCTTAGCATGAAGTCAAACACCTGTGGCTTCGATTTTAGCCCGTGGAAAAAACTGCCAACTCTGAGGAATTACAAGCCACAAGGGTTTGAGTAGTGTGGTAGTTGAGTTAACACAGGGTGGAAAAGTAGAATTTTGGGGTTTTAGAATGGGGTTCAAGGGGACAAGATGGAGGGATTTGGGCGCGTCCTGGCCTTCTTCTTCTTGTCCTCCATGTCTTGCTGTGATGGTGACACTTTTCTGTTGGTTTAAGGTACAGACGCACTGTCTAACATAGGTGACAGGAATTGGTAAAGAAATTGTAAACATACATGCGTAACTTTTGATATAAAAGGAAAACACCGCCCAACAGGGCAGGACAGAATGCTATGGCCTCCTTGCTAGCCAGAGCTTGGCAGGTCAGAGAAAGGATGTTATAGATAAGAAGAAATAAACAACCTTGATGCAATCAGATGCATTCCAGGCTCCTTGTTGGGCTGAGGAAGCAAAGACTCTTTTCGATCTCTCGGGGTCGCCCTGACCTTAGGAACCACGAGAGAAAGCCTGGCAGGGCTGCATGCCCTGACTTGGGCAGGAACAGCCCATGGAGAGGGTTCAGGGCAGGCTCACACAGCTGCTCAGCCCCCTCTCAGCTTAATGGATTCCTTTAGCACAACACAAATTCCCTTTTTTAATCCAGAACCGTGCTCCAAGTGCCACCTGGAGCTGAATATTATAACTTGAATGTTCCAAAATAGAAGGAAATAAAAGCAAAAGAGATGTCATTCTTTCCTCTCGAATGTGATAAGATACTGATGCTCTTTATTTATTGATGGAGTGCTCTCACTCCAGTCTAGCAATCTCAACATCTTCATGAATATTTCGGTGCACAGGGGAAGGAGATCCTTCTGCCTCTTGCCTTTCTGCTGGGACCATGAAAAAAATTGGTTTCCTTTGAGATGCTGGGCTATTGTCACTTGGCTGCCAAGAAACAGGAGCAAACTCATCTTGGTTATCTGCTCTGACTAAACTCCTTGTGATCCACAGAAATCCAGGTTCAAGTAGCCAGGAAGATCTTGGGGAAATATTCATTTAATAATGATTCGTTCACAGCATGGCAAGGGCTGTTCCAAACCCTTGAACCAGGAATGGTCACCGGAGGTGGAAGGAAGAGAGGAGCAGAACAGGAACTCCTGAGGGTGATTTATCAACCCCATATGAAGAAAAAAAGGGGGAATGGGATTCCCTCAGAACATGAACGGCACCGGATGGAGCAGTCCAACGCACTGATCTGAAATGAGAATTCCAGCAGGAACCTGGCTCTGGAGCCTCAGAGAGGAGAAGAGAAATACATCTGCTGTCAGAAGAGATGTTCCTGTGAAAGCAGAGCAGACAGGAGCAGCCAGGGGCAGCGGGGGCAGCTCCTGCTCAGCTCCTGCCTCCTGTGAGGGAAGAGCTGCTCCCTGCTGCCTGGCCCGAGCAGTTATCCCAATATTCCCATTAACCCCACTCCTGCCTCTTCCAGGCTGCCCCAATGCCCAAACAATTTGCTCAGAGCTCAGAGAAGAACACGGGAGCATGAGGGAAGAGATGAGACACCTCCTGCTGTATTCCTGCCTTTTTATTCCACTGCTCCAGCTCTTCTGAGGGCTGAATTTCATCCACTCCTCAAACACAGGCAGGGAAACTTCTAAGAGCATCGCCCCCACCACAGATCCCTTGTGCTCATTCAGGATTTCCTCTCTCCTCTCCAGTGTCCTCTGGGTTTAAATGGCTTTGATTGGTGCACCTGGGACTGTCAGGAGAGGTTTAGGGAGTGAGCAGGAAGCTTCCCAAGTGTCCTTCAGCCAGCCAGAGTCGCTGTCACCGCCCCAGTGACCACGCTGGCATCCTGACAGGAGCTGAAAGAGCAGGTCTGGGAGCCCTCACTCCTTGCGCTTCCCATTGAATTAGTAATATCCGTGAAATGATGATCTTAGCTGGCATTATTTAAACATAACCTCGCAGGACATTCGCCTGGAGCAGCTGCAGCACAGAGCTGAGGGATGATGCAGCTCAGCTATGCATGAGTGTGCAACAGCATCTCTGCACGTGGGGCTGTGGCCAGGCCCTGCAGGAGCTCCAGCAGGTTTTGAAGCATATGGACACCCAAACTCATTAAAACCAGGCTGAAAATCAGGATTTTATAATGGATACAGCAATTTTTAAAAAACTTTTTAATTTAAAAAAAAAATTTTAAATTTAGCTTGGAGGCCTCCCATTTGTTGGTACCTTCCTTAAATATCAAAAATCTGAGTTTGGGCACCCAAAAATCTCAGGGATTTCAGGAAATCTTAAATATGTCAGAGTTTTCCTCCTTTATGCATTAGTGCAACAGGACTCCAAGGCGTGGTTTGCAGTAATTAAATAGAGCAGTTACACTGGGGGTGAGCAGCACCATTAAACAGAGAGCAGAAGTGGAGAGAGCAGGGATGTGGGACCATCCCCACAGGGAAATGACCTGCTAGATCCTCCCCTCCCCATCCCTGAGGGTGAATAAATGAGAAATACAAGAGAAAGAACGGAATGAATGACAAATGCAGGAGAAAGAACTAAATAAATGAGAAATATAACAAAGAGAAACAACTGAATAAATGAGAAATACAAGAGAAAGAACAGAATGAATGACAAACGCAGGAGAAACAACTGAATAAATGAGAAATATAACAGAAGCAATGAGAAATACAAGAGAAAGAACTGAATATATGAGAAATACAAGAGAAAGAACAGAATATATGAGAAATACAAGAGAAACAGCTGCATAAATGAGAAATATAAGAGAAATAACTGAATAAATAAGGAATACAAGAGAAACAGCTGAATATATGAGAAATACAAGAGAAACAGCTGAATAAATGAGAAATACAAAAGAAACAACTGAATATATGAGAAATACAAGAGAAAAAATAAATAAATCCCAAACACAAGAGAAATAACTGAATAAAAGAGAAATTCAACAGAAACAACTAAATAAATGACAAATATAAGAGAAACAACTGAGTAAATGAGAAATACAAGAGAAACAACTGAATAAATGACAAATATAAGAGAAATAACTGAATATATGAGAAATACAAGAGAAACAACTGAATTAATGACAAACACAAGAGAAAAAAACTGAATTAATGACAAACACAAGAGAAACAACTAAATAAATCACAGACACAAGAGAAACAACTGAGTAAATGAGAAATACAAGAGAAACAACTGAATAAATGACAAATATAAGAGAAAAAAACGAAATAAATAAGAAATATAAGAGAAATAATTGAATAAATGACAAATATAAGAGAAAAAATGAAATAAATAAGAAATATAAGAGAAACAACTGAGTAAATGAGAAATACAAGAGAAACAACTGAATAAATGACAAATATAAGATAAATAATGGAATAAATGACAAATAAAGGAGAATCAGAGTGGGGCTCAGGACATTGATAGGAAAATTCACAAAGCTCTCCCCTTCATTTCTCTTTTTTCAAAGATGCTTCTTTTCAAGATCAGCTCTTCTAAATAATATGCTCTAATAATAAGAGTAAAATCATTTTCTAGCCCAAACATTTCACATTCTGTTGACCAAAGCAAAGGATTTACTTTTCCATAGGCAGCTGGCAAAAGCGTGTCCCAGGAATTGCATCCTGTGATGGAAGTGGTCAGGAATGTAAACTTCAGTCTGGTGTTTACCAGAGCAGAGCTTAGAAGGGAGAACTTGGACAAAAGCTACCTGAGAGCAATTCAGAAGCACAGAGTGACTTTATTTTTAATTTTAGAGAATTATTATCATTTTGTTCACAAGAAGCTTCAAATTTACATTTAAAGCATCAAAATATTTGTCTGAAAACTCACCTTGTAGCTGCAAAACTTTAATTTACAAATATTTTAACATTTGCTGTTAGGGTAAAAAAAAAAAAAAAAAAACCAACTCCTTCTTTTTTTTGTAGATCAGATTTTATTAACATTTTTTAAGTATTTTAGGTATTTTTAGGTATTTTAAGAAATAAATTTCTATGGAGTGAGGACAATCCTCAGGATGAGCCTTCTTAACTGTGCTGTACTTGAAGGCAGGGAGATATTCCAACATGAATTCAGCTGTGAGGAGTTGTGCAAGAGCTTCCACACGGATTGTGCTGCGGTGTGAAAGGAATAGAGAAGGAAATGGGAGGAGCAGAGAAGGGAAATGGCAAAGCAGAGCTGGCAGGTGCTGAGTGTCACCGAGCAGCTCGGTGACAGAGCCTGCAGGGAGGCTCGGGGCCACCTCCAGCCCCAAAG
This sequence comes from Anomalospiza imberbis, assembly GCF_031753505.1. Taxonomy (NCBI): domain Eukaryota; kingdom Metazoa; phylum Chordata; class Aves; order Passeriformes; family Viduidae; genus Anomalospiza; species Anomalospiza imberbis. The sequence goes on from NC_089704.1 coordinate 4,074,333, forward strand.
TGCAGAGTTACAGCCGCTCCATAAGTAAAAGAATCCAATTATTATATCATTTTATATCCATAGAAAATGAAATAAAATGCTGGCGAAAGGGATTTAGCAGCACCACATGGAGCAGCATCTTTGTGTCCCCTCATTTCTCTGGCAGAAAGCTGCACCAAGCCAAGGAGCAGCTTCATTAATTAATTAATTATTGATTTAATTCACCACCTGGATTAAACTATTCGTGCTCAGAAGTCCCAAGAAAAACTCCTCGGCCACCCAAACCTCCTTGAGCTGAGGTTTAGGCCCAGAGACACCACCTTCAGTCCTTCTTCAACACCTTTCTTTCTGTTTTCCTCTATTTTACTCTCAATTAAATTCAGTTTATGCACTCAAATCCTTCCCCAGCACATAAAACCACACTTAGAAAAAAGTAATTCCAGAGTGTTAAAAAATGCAAGGATTTTACCTTGCTCTAAAAGAAACAATTTGTCTTTTCCATAGCCATTACTTCCACATAAATTCCTCTTCCGGGCCAGTTTATTCAGCTTTTCCTCCAACATTTCTACTATTATTACATTTCAATTCATGAATAAATTAATTAAAAAATTAAGACCTTCAAGCTTACAAACCTTTTTTTTTTTTTTTTTGCCCCCTGACCCTCCCTGTTTAATCCCCTGAGCCCCACACCTGCATTCCCATGCTCCCTCACATTTTTATCTTGTAGCTGGGGCCTGAAACTTGAAGGAAAAGAGAAATTCTTCTTTGCTTGTGATGCCTTGGTGCATTTTTTAGACCAGTGGGTGATGTTTTCTTCTCAGGAGTGTTCTTAGAGCTTGGCTTGCAAACAAAGGTCCTGTATTGTACAAATATCTCAAGATTTTATGCTGATAAAAATTCAACCTTGTAGGCTTTGACCTGGTTTGCTTTCTGGTGAAGATTCAGTGTAACAGGTTTGTGCTCAGTTCTTTACTTTTGAAGTGAAGTTAGGAGATTAAAAATGCTCTTTCTTTGTGTGAGGAACAATTTGCTTTGACTCTACTGAGTTACAGCCTCACAGAGGAAAATAAGACAAAAAAAAAAAATAGAATAGGGGTGTTTTCCCCTCAAACAAAGGCAAATAAACCTTGGAGCTCTGTGCACTGAGGCTCTGAGCTGGAGCTTTAAAGAGCTTTTCAGTTGTTTTTTTTCCCTCAAATACATTTAGTGACACCGTGAGTGCTGAGCCTCATTGAAGGGATATTTTCCTGCTGATACTAAATGACTAATTGTGCTTTTTTAATCAATTATTGAAGCCTGGCTGAGGGAGGAGAGCTCCTTCAACAGCAACTGCGTTACAAAGCAGGGTCTGGCTCCCACAAAATACAAATCAGCCTTTCCTCCAGTGGCTGATTGTGAAAAGAAATCTGTGTGAAGGGTTTTATTTCTCCCCTAACATTTTTTGTTGTCTGTTTTGAGGTTTGTTTGTGTCATTTGTTTTTTTGTTTTTTTTTTTCCCTTGTGTTCTTGGTGCTTTATTTCAGTTGCAACCCCAAAACCAGGACAGAAATGGTTTTTCACTCGAGAGATTCAAAGTGATGAATGAATTTTGTTCTTTCAGTGACTTTGTCAAGAAGCTGCTCAGATTATTAAAACTGAGTGAGGGAAGTTGATACAGGGAATCTTGGAGAAGAGACAAAAATGAATCAGCACCAGGGGGGAGTCAGAAGCAATAGTGGGCGTTTTGGGGAGAAAGTGCAGCTTTTGCATGAGTTTTGGGTGGTGGGGACACTAAAACACCACTGAGAAGAGAATGAGCAGCTCTGCAGCACTGGGGGACAGCTCAGGCTCAAGGAGGAGGAGGAAGAGCAAAGTGAAAGGAATAAATTGACAAAAAAGATCAGTTGGGTTTGAGAAAGAGTCCCCACACTTGCCAGGTGGGGTATAAAACCATGTAAAACTGGGCAGGCTCTTGGGATGGGAGACTTTTTAAGATTTAAGATGATTTAAGATTCAAGATTTAAGATTTAAGAGAGTGTGCTTTCTGAAAGGTTTGGTGATCCAAATGTCAAGGGGCTGAAACTGAGGCAGCTCCACAAAAACTGCTCTGTGGCCCAAGAGGATTTCTGCAGATTTTTGTAGCCAGGTGTTTTAATCTGAGCTTAAAGGTTGGGCTCTGTCAACAGCAGTACAGGAACTCTGAAATACTGGAAAACTGATTCAGTTTATCACAGATTTTACAGAACTTTTTGCTTTAATGATTATCTCCAACATCAATTTCCCTTCCCCTGCTCTCCCTGGTGAGAATTCCTGATCCATCTCCCATGGAGCAGCAGCTGAGAGCTGTCCCAAACCTCCTGGAAGGAATTCCTCCCTCCTGGAAGCACAGGGAGCTGCAGAGAGGAGCTTTTCCCCCAAAACAGGGCCAGCAGAGGATGAGTGGGTGAGCAGCACCTCTGTCCTGCTTCTGCCCTCACTGCAACTGCAGCAGGAGCCCAAAAGCAGAGGGAGAATCCCCAGTGCACCCCAAAGGAGGAGGTGGTGTGGGAACAGGCTGTGGAATGGGATGAGGATGAAGAAAAGGAGATTTTTCATGCACCCGGATCTCCATTTCCACCCTCCAGCCTCCACCCTCCTCCCCCTGCACACCCCGTGGGATGTGAATTTGTTTTTCTAGAGGAAAGCCCCTTAGAGGTTTTTCTCCTAAAATTGCCCCAAGCCAGGACAGAGGGGCAAACAAAACTTAACTTTTAAATCAAGTTTAAAACCTGCAAACCTTACTTCCAAATGAAGTTTTGTCTGGGGGAGGCTGGGCAGGCAGTGCTGGGTGCCAGCACTCCTCTCCCTCTCCCTGGGGAAGAATTGATCCTATTAAATCCATCAGGGAATTCACAGCAGAGCCAGGGACATCTTCTGTCACACTCGTAATGCACAGAGACAAGCTCAGTGCTGCCTGGCCTGCAGAAAAAAATGAATTTTTCTCCATTGATTCGTGTCCTGCTCTGAGAATCAAAGGGGTTTTAGGAGCCTTCATTAGGGAAACCAGCAGCAGGTTTGGTCAAGTGTGTGGGGAAAAGTTCTGGAGGAATCCTGGGATTTGGTTATGTGGGATGGACAGAGCTGCTCTGTGGGAACTGTGACATCCACCTAATCTAGATTAGATTTGGATAACCAGTCTATATTAGATAAAAATAATGTTGAAAACATTGTGAAAAAGAGAGAAAATCGGTTCTGGAGAGGAGGAGCCAAATGCTGCTCCTGTCTCCATCTGAGGCTGGGAGGGGCAAACAAAACTTGGATGAAACTGGATGCAGAAAGATGATTTTTATCATCTGTCTATGTTTATCTGGATCTATCCAAACCTAGGGTTTGATTTTGGTTCTAGGTTTCAAATATCTAGGTTTTGATCTTTGTTATCTTCCCATAAATACCTACAGAGCTCACCAACACCAAAGGCACCAAATTCCTTCAGAGCTTCCAAGAGTAGTGCCCCTTGCTGAGGGCTTCATAAATATTTCTGTATTTCATAAAAAATACAATATCCTCAACTGAAGGTGACCAAAAGAATCACCGAGTGCAGCTCCTGGCTCTGCACAGGGCTGGTTTTCACCCCTGGAGAGGCTGAGCAGCATTTTAGCCCTGATTTTTGTGGGGAAAGTATAGAGAAATGGTGTGTGGGTGGAGTTACACAGGGAAAGGCAAGAAAGCTTGGAAAACTGGAGTGTGATGTCCCAAACCACAGGCTGGCAGCCTTGCCCATGGTTTGCTGCTTTCCTCGAGGCTCTCCAAACACTTTCATAACTGTTCTGAGGGGAGGAATTTCTGCTCTGTATTCCAAGGCACCGAGGTGGGTAAATCTGCTTTATTTCCCTTCTGCTGTGTGGGCTGGGTATTTCCTTATGGGGTACCTGAGGTAATTTTAAAATCTTGCTCCCCTGCATGAGGGTGAAGCTGAAGCTGGGCTGTAAAGGTGTCCCTGTGTGCCTTAAAATGCCCTTTGGGAGGGAGTTAAAATTCACACCCCATAGCCACCAATTTCTGCTTGACTGAGCTTTGTCCTCATCGGTGAAGCGCAGCTACGACGTGAAATTAAATCCATTTTTAGGGGATTTCTTTCTCTACTAAAAACACAAAAAGAAAACCACACAGCAGGCAGAGCGAGGGTTCCAGCAAGCCTGAAATGTCCAATTTCCAGTGCAGAAAGAAGCCCAAAGCTAATGCATCCAGGGGAGTGTGTTTATCCTCCTGAGGAGCTTTTTCCAAGAGTCTCCCTCCAACCCCTGAGTGTCAAATCTGATTTTTTTTTTCATGCTGGATTTTTCTTTTCTTTTTTTTTTTTTTTTTTTTTTTTGCTGCCTCCAAACTTAACTGTTTTGCCACTGGAGAAATCCTCTTGTTCCTCTGTTAGATATCTGTGTTCTTGCTGGAAATCAGCTCTACCTCACCCACATGACTGGTCTTCACTATTAATCCCAGCTGATGGCAGGGAGGGGCTCTAGTGGGAGGCAGCCATGTGGTGAACATTGAGCTCAGTGTTTTCCCCCTGCTTCTCTCCTCTCCAGACAGGCAAAACTGTTCTGTGCTGCTGTGGATGTGAAGTCCTCGCCGTGCTGCCTCTTTCTCCCCCAGAAATTCCTAGGGCCCTGAATTTGCAGCCCCAAAAATAATAAAAAAAAAAGCTCTGGCAGGATGTGGATGGAAGATGGAGCAGGGGATGAATAGCAGGAGGGAAGAAAGAGTGAAGTTGGTTCTTTTTCTGGCACATGGATGCAATTACACTCAGTGCATTCCAGAGGCGTTCCTTTGAATCCTGTGCAGGTCTGCCTGCCGTCCTTGGGAGAGAGGAAGAAAAAGGGAGGAAAAGTCCCTCTTGCTGGGAGACGGAATGTCTGCATTTTCAATCCTCTTTTTAGGTAGGTTGGCTTTTTGGTGTTGCTCGCTTTTGATTTAATCAAAACTTCCACGAGTCTGCTCCCTGTGCCTGAAATTAATTTCTGGTGAGTTGGAGCAAAGGGGTTTGTAACGAGGAAACTTTTATGAGAAACTGTAATTTCAGAGGTGTTTGAGTTCTGATCCTTTTCTGGTTGCTTTATGAGCAGGTTGACAGCCAGAGATCTCTGATTATCTGGATTAATTTTAAAAAGTGCTGGTCAAACAGACCCATTTGGGAATGTGTGTTTCTTGTTTGAAGAGAGCAGCGCTTTTCAGGGATAAAGGAGAGAGGGGCTTGGACCTCTTGGGCAAAACAAGGTGAATAAAATGTCTTTGTTTCAGGCAGAGAGTCAAATTTGTGTAACTGTGCTGAATTGTTGGGCACTGGGCGTTCAGATGTTGAAAAGAAAAAGGGGTTATTGTTTGCAATGGATGGCTAAGATTAGAAACAGATGTGTTGGAGTGCAGCAGGGAGCAGTTGGGGGAGAAAAGGACGCAAGAAGGGGGAAAGGAGAGAAAGGGCTGCTGAAAGGAGGGGAAGAGAAGAGGGAGAGAAAAGAGAGAGGCTGATTTGTTGAGGAGGAGAGGGGCAGAGAATGGAAAAAGAGGGCGGAAAAGGAGAGTGAAGGAAAGCTGGAGGGAAAAGAGTTGGCAGCCCTGAAGTGTCTGAGGGGCTCCTGCTCCTGCAGGGTTGAGCAGTGAGCTGTGCCTCCCTCCTGCTCACCCCGTCCTGCTGACAGCCACCAGCCCTGGCTGGGCAAAGCCCGGCCATTGCAGGGCCAGCGGTGAGCTGGGACCTGGGCTCCGGTGTGCCAAAGGGGGCTGGGCTCTGCCTCCCTGCGAGGAGCTGGGGGACAGGCACAAATAGGGTTTTGGAACAGCCCTAAAGGATTGTGGCAGGGAAAGCCCAGTTTAAGGCTCCCAGGTGTGGAATGTGGACTGGAGAGGGAGGTTTGGTGATCAAACACAACCAACGTTCGTGCAGCTGCTGGTAAATGGAGAAGTGGCTTTTGCCCTGGGGATTGCTGTCAGCACAGGTTTTCTCTGTAGGGCCGTGATGGGGTTTGGGTGTGCTGGGGGATCTGGGCACTGCAGGCAGCACTTGGTGCCTGCACATCTGCTCTGGCCACTTGTGCCTCTCCTGGGTGGGGAGTGCTTGAGAGAGCAGGGCTAGGAGCAGCTCAGCCCTTCAGGAAGTGGCTCTGTGAAAATTTGGGACACAGAGGGGTTGGTTGCTCACCTTGCTGATGGAAACAATGGGAATTGCAGCCTTTGATCATGTTCAGCTGCTGAATTTTCCAATATGCTGAAGGTTTGGAGGGAAAGGAACAAACTGTTGCTGCAGAAAAAAGGTGGGTTTGTGTGTAATATAACAACTGCTTACCTTTGCTGCTTTTATCTATAAAACTTTATCAATTGTCTTGGTTTACAAGACAGGTGTTTGCTGGGAAAGGCAGAAAGGCTTCCTGGAATGGAGAATTTAAATTATCAATGTATCCTCAGCATCTCCACTATGGCAGGAACACAGGAATGCCCAACAAAAGACACTTTGCCCTCACCTTTCCAGAGGTTTCTCAGCCTCTCCTGTCCAAGCACTGGTGAGGGGAGAATTGTCTTCAAAACTCAGAGCAAAACCTGGAATGTTTTGTTTCCTGGTCCTACAGTGGGCACTGAGCTGCCCCCTGGGCTTTACCTGCCCTGCCAGCAGAGGACTTGGTCTTTCTGCTCCTTGTCCAGCTTCGTTCACCAATATTAGAAGCAAGTCCAGGGAAAAGTAAGGAAATGTTGTGGTTCCCTGTTCCTGGATCCTCCTGAACACAAGGAGGCGGGGGAGTCTGATTTGCAGGCTAAAGCCTGGATTTTCTGGAGTAAAAATCTACAGAACTGCCAGTGACATCTTGCTTTTTTTTTTTTTTTTTTTTTTTTTTTTCCTGATAAAGTGAAGACTAATGTGGAAAAAAAAGGTTTTAGAGGAGCCTTGAGAGGAAGGTTTGTGTTTTCATCATTAAACATCCCAGTAACGTGGCTAATATACACAAGTCTTGTCTTTTCCACTGTTTACCTCTCTGGGGCACACGAGCAGCTGTGTGAGGAGACAGGAAACGGGAGCCAATCTCTTTGAAGGAGACTTTATTAAAACAGGACAAGATGAAAGACTTGGCTGAGTGTGGACAAGAGCTCACTTTGCCAGGAGAGAGCGAGAGGGGGAAGTGAGGAGGGGAAGGAGGCCCTGTAGGTTTGACATGAGTGTGACCAGCTGAGGAGTGAGAGTCAAGTGTCACAAACTCCCTTTGTAACACACTTCACCCTCGAAAAAGCAGAATTTTGAAGTGGTTCTTCGCTTCAGAGTGGAACAAGTTCATAGTAGGATGTTGCATTTTTCACCCAATAAAGAAGTAGCCAGTGCTTTCATTGAAATGTGTTCCTGAATTGGTTTAAATTTTATGGGGTGGGAAATCTCTGCCTTTGCCCCACTCCAAGTCAATCATGAATGTTCTTAATGACCCAACAACTAAGAAAAAAGCTGATTTTTCTCGGGGTCAGAACAGCTTGCAGGGGTGATTTTTTGTATGCCTGGCTTTGTCACTGGTTTCTTGTGCTTTGTCACTGGTTTCTTGTGCTTTGTCACTGGTTTCTTGTGCTTTCCCTTAGCTGTTGGCTGGTGTGAGTGCTCTGCCCTGCAGGAACTGCTGGCTTTGGGGATCAAAGCAAGAGATGTGCCAACCCCAACCCCTCACCCACCTCGCTGCCATCCTGCTGTGGGCACTGACCCTTTCCAGCAGTGCTGGGGGTCACCCGTCACAGTGCAGCAAAACAAGCACCTCAGCAGTGATTATGTGCCCTGTGGGATCCAGGTTGTCAGTCTGGGGTGTCTGTCTGTCAGTCTGGGGTGTCAGTCAGTCTGGGGTGTCAGTCTGGGGTGCTGCTGAGAGCTGAATCCCTGCAGAGCAGCTCAGCCCTGCCCTGCCAGCTCTGAGGTCGGGGATCTCTTTCAGCGCTGTCCCAGGGCTCTGACAGCGCTGTGCTGAGCCCCAGCTCCTCCTGTCTCACTGCACAGCAAAAAGGTTATGGAGCAGCTCCTTGCAGGCCCTGCTGGCGTGAGGAATTGCCTCTGACAGCCGGCATTTGCCCAGGTATCCACGGGCTGGTAGCTGGGAAATCCGAGCTGATGCAGAGCTGGGGCTGCCCGGGGCTGTGCTCTGCTGGAAAAGCCTCCCGTGAAATCCCTGCTGGGAGAGCACAGCAAACCCTGTCCTTGGCATCCTGCTCCCCAAAGCCTCCTGTCCTGGGCCACAGCAAACCAACCCCACTGGGGTCGTTGGTTTGTAAAAAAGTGCTCCCCTCTCTGGGAATTGGGAATGCAGTGGGATGCTGCTGCCTAGGGGTGGTGGAAACCGAAGGAGACAGATTTCAGGGTGCTTAAAACAAAGCTTGTGGACCCTTATTTCCCAAAACCTAAAGTAGAGTTTATTCCTGTTGGTTTTCCAGAAGTGGTAAAAAACCAAAGGAGGCAGATTTCAGGTTCCTTAAAACAAACCTTGTGGACCCTTATTACTGTTGGCTTTCCAGAAGTGGTAAAAAACCAAAGGAGTTTTCAGGGTGCTTAAAACAAAGCTTGTGGACCCTTATTCTTGCTGGCTTTCCAGAAGTGGTAAAAAACCAAAGGAGGTAACGGAAGCTTTTCAGGGTGCTTAAAACAAAGCTTGTGGACCCTTATTCTTGTTGGTTTTCCAGAAGTGGTAAAAAACAAAAGGAGACAGATTTCAGGTTCCTTAAAACAAACCTTGTGGACCCTTATTCCTGTTGGCTTTCCAGAAGTGGTAAAAAACCAAAGGAGAGAGTTTTCAGGTTCCTTAAAACAAACCTTGTGGACCCTTATTACTGTTGGCTTTCCAGAAGTGGTAAAAAACCAAAGGAGAGAGTTTTCAGGGTGCTTAAAACAAACCTTGTGGACCCTTATTCCTGTTGGTTTTCCAGAAGTGGTAAAAAACCAAAGGAGACAGATTTCAGGTTCCTTAAAACAAACCTTGTGGACCCTTATTCCTGTTGGTTTTCCAGAAGTGGTAAAAAAACCAAAGGAGGTAACGGAAGCTTTTCAGGGTGCTTAAAACAAACCTTGTGGACCCTTATTCCTGTTGGCTTTCCAGAAGTGGTAAAAAACCAAAGGAGGTAACGGAAGCTTTTCAGGGTGCTTAAAACAAAGTTTATGGATTTTTATTTCCCAAAAACCAAACGAGAGAGTGTTCAGGTTCCTTAAAACAAGGTTTATGAACCTTTACTTCCCAGAAACCAAAGGAGATTTCAGTGTGCTTAAAACAAAGATCATGGACCTTTATTTCCCAAAAAACAAAGGAGAGAGTTTCCAGGTTCCTTAAAACAAACCTTGTGGATCTTTATTCCTGTTGGTTTTCCAGAAGTGGTAAAAAATCAAAGGAGGTTTTTCAGGATGCTTAAAACAAATCTTGTGGACCTTTATTTCCCAGACACCAAAGGAGACAGATTTCAGGGTGCTTAAAACAAAGCTTGTGGGTTTTTATTTCCCAGACACCAAAGGAGACATTTCAGGGTGCTTAAAACAAAGATTTATTCCTGTTGGTTTTCCAGAAGTGGTAAAAAACCAAAGGAGGTTTTTCAGGTGGCTTAAAATAAAGTTTATGCATCTCTATTCCTGCTGATTTCCCAGGAGTAAAAACCAAAGGAGACAGTTTTTATGTTGCTTAAAGCAAAGCTTGTGGGCCTTTATTCCTGCTGACTTCCCAGAAATAGAGGAGATTGTTTTCAGGTTGCCTTAAACAAAGGTTAGAGACCTCTATTTCTTCTGATTTTCCAGACATTTCCAGAATTTCTCAGTGATAACTGGAAAATAGCAAATATATGATAAATTTTCATTTTCTTTGGCTCCTTCTCTTGCCTTTGACTGTTCCATGGTGTTGAAGGTTGGTGGTACAAGGGGGCTTTGCCTCACTTTTTTTCTAACATTTAGCACAAACATTGGCTCAAGAGTGGTGTAAAAAAAAAAAAAATCCCACCTGCAGCTGGGAAAAGAGGTTTTTTTGTGTGATTTTTGTGTCTTGATTTCACCTCCCCTTTGTCACTGGCTCCTGAAGGAATGCAGGGAACTTGGTGGTTTATTTAGCTTTAAAAAAGGACAGCTCTCCCCAGGGCAGCTTCATGGAATTGTTCATAATTTCTCTCAAATTCCAAGAGCAGGCAACAAAACATGGGCTGTGTGAGACATTCAGGCTGTTAGAGGAGCGTGGGTTTAATTCCAAGCCTTTATTGGCACACTGCTCTGGGAATACCTGAGGAAAGGGAATAAAGGAGAGCAGAGGATCCATTTGGCACCCCAGGGGGAATTCAGAGGAGGCAGACATAATTGAGTTGCTCTCTGGCAGAATATCAGGGTTAACACTCCTCTGAGACACTCCAGTTCTTCCAAAGCCAGGGATGGTTTGCATCAAATATTTGCTGTCGAGACACTTGATGATAAATTGCCCGTTTTCCTCCAGCGGTGCTTTGTTTTATATGAAATAGTTGGGATTTTTAACATCTAACACCAAAAAAACTTTATTTTGGAGGAGTTTTTTTTAATCCAGAAATGACATTTTACCATGAGGAAGAAAAGGGAGAAAAGACAAACCTACCAGAGTGAGGAAAAGCAGCCAAATTTGTGGAGAAAAATTCATTTCTATGGGAAGCATAGCCAGAGGGAAGGCAACTTTTCTGAATTTCCCATGGAAAACAAGTGGCGTTTTGCCTTTCTACCCACCCTGGCTTTGTCTCCTCCACGTAGAATTAGTGGTTTGTTTCTGGGGGGCCCTGGCCTACTTCAGAAGGATATTTTGTGTAAGAGCAGCACAGGCTTCTTCCCAGAGATGCCATTGCACAACTGGCACGGAGACATCCTGGTGTTTATCCTCAGGATCACAACCAACAGCCCTGTTCTCCTCCAGGCAAACACAGGGTGTTGTAGGCGATTCAGCAGGTTTGCAGTCTGGGATTTGTTCTCAGAACCAGAAGGAGATGTGAACATTTAAGACTCTGCCAGTCTTAAATGTATTTGGGAAATCTTTTCTAAGTCCTTGTTACACTGGACTGAAAATCGTGTGTATACCAATAAAATCGGTGTTGCAATGCTACAAATGGTGCTGCGAGCTGCTTTCTGTGCCTTTTCCCCACAATTTTAACCAAAATACACCTTAAATTCCTAATTAAACAATGCCCTGTGTTAGCCAAGGCTGCAGGCAGTGTTTGTGCCTCTGAAATGTGTTTTATTGTGCCCATCTTGTGTGGTACAGAAGAGGCTGCTCTGGGTGCAGAAGGAGCTTGGTGGTGCTTTGTAGAAAAGATGAATGGGTCTGTTTTGGTTGTTCTGGGGTTTTTTTTGGGAGGTATTTTTTGTTATTGTTGTTGTTGTTGGGTTTTTTGGGGGTTTTTTTTGTTTGTTTTTCCCCAAAGCTATGTCTCCATTTGTTTTTAGAAATGCTCAGTTCACAGAAGCAGCCCAGCAAAAAGTCAAGGGTGAAGCCAGGTCAGGGAGGTCTGTGAGTAGAGCCTCAAATGACAGGACAGCGCAGGGCTGGGCAGGAAGCACAACAATGCAAAATGTGTGAGAAGTCAACAGGCACGGGGCTGAATTCCAGCTCCTCCACCTCCTGGGCTCTCTCCTCCCCTCAGCATTGCTGGGGGCAGTGACAGCCACCTCTGTGGTCTGCCCCTTTTAGTTTGGCCCCACCAGGGTTAAATGTGTTTCCTTTGAGTGCACCTGGAGCTCTGCACTGGTTATCAACCCAGAATAAAGCTGCTCCTTCTTGCCAGAAATAGGCCAGTCCTAGAAAAGGAGGATGGACACCAGGCCAGGCTCTCCTAAACCACACCTTGGCGCCTTGGTTTATTTATCTGACTCCTTAACGAGCTCTGGCTCTTCCTTGCAACAAGTTGTAAAGGGGACAGAGCAGCTCTCAGGTGCTGGATGTGACAGAAAGCCACAAAACCCACCCAGCTCCTTCCCTTTCTCCAGGAAATCATTTGGCAGCTGAAAAAAAAGGCAAATGTTTAACTGAGAGCTTCCCAGCCCCAGGGGGTCAGAGCTGCTGTCCCACAAGGATCAATACCCATCACAGCCTCTCTCTCCTCCTGGGGAGGTGCCAGGATGGGTTTTTGTGTGGCAGGAAAACCAGGCTGAACCCTGGCTGGGTGGAAAGGTTGGAGCTCAGCTTAGTGCCTGCAGTGGAGTTGCCTTTGGAGGGAAAAGGTCAGTGAGGATTGGGGTGGTTTTGTGGCATTGCCTGGCAGGAGGGAGGCTGCTCTGAAATGGAGCGTGCAGGGTTAGAGGCAAGGCATGGCTCTCGAAGAGAAAGGGTCACTCCACGGGAGAGCTTTAGTTCACTCCACATGGCACAGAGAACATTTAAAGCACACCTGAGACAGGGGAAGCTCACACACGGGTGGGTGCACGCTGCTGATGGTGACGGAGCACTTGGAACATGTCTAACTTGAAGTCATTTTAATTTAACTTCACTCAGAGTGATTTTCCCCCTGATACATCCCCAAATGTGGGCACAGGAGTGATGTGCAGATCGTTAACAAAGCTGAAATCCTTCACCTGCCACCTGAAGGGACGTAGCTTTATTTTCTAGTCAGATATTTATCTAGAATCTTATTTGCTAGTAAGATATTTATTTATATTAATTTATTTATCACATATCAATGGTTTTTGGTATCCCTGCAAGTCGCTTGAGTTCCCCCAAGAGATGATCACATATGAATGGATTTTTTGGTACCACTGTGCTGAGGAACTCCACTCGTGAAGTGCTGCTGTGCTCTCAGAGAAACCTCCCCGAAAGGAAATCCTGGGCTCTGAATTACTTCGTGCTGCATATGAAAAAAAAGGAAAATGAGTTTTTAACAGATACATGGAGTGTATTGTGGCTGTGAGGTGTTTTGAACAGATTCTCTCCCTAAGTGCCTGGATGGGCTGTTAGGAGGCTTTTCAGAAATGCAAAAAAAAAGAATGACTGCATTCCACTCGTCTGTGCTTCAGCAAAATATTGGGACTAGGTGGATTTCCAGTATTTGGAATATTTGAGATGGGTGCTGGATGAGTGTCACAGATGACTCGGGCTGTGGTTTTCCTTACAGATTTGATAGGATTTCAAAGGTCACAGAATGTTTAATAGAGATATGGACATTTATGGCCAGGTAGGGCCAGAAATCACGGGCTGCCTTTGCGTCTGTTTGTGCTTTCATCCAACACAGCAAGCCTGGAATACTGAAATACTGAACTGAACCACAGTCAGGCACTTCTTTTATTTTTTTTATTAAAAAAAAATATTGCAGGGTTTTCAACCTTGAAGGCAAATCACTTTATGACTTCATTGTTTAAATTTAGGTTTTGTTTTGCGGGGGGATCGTTAGACTCGAAGCAAAAGCCTTGTAGCCCAAGGACTGTCACTTCTGATTACTTCCAGTGACACTTCCAATTATTTCCAATCACAATTCCAGGGACAAGAGGAAAAAAGGAGCCACATTCTCCAACATCAGGGCTCTATTTTTCCCTTTTCTTTCTTTCCCTTTTTCCTGAACAAAGCAGCATTTCCCAAAGCTCTGCAGGGAGAGGTGCAGAGGCAGATTTGGAGCTGTAATTCCGGGGTGGATCTGCCGGAGTGAGGCTGGAGGCCAGTGTCTGGCGGGGTGCTGGGAATGCTGCTCTGGATCCTGCCTTGTTGAGCAATATTAAGGAAATTGCTTCATTCTCCCCAGGCTCTGGCTGGCACTAGCACTCGCTTCAGAGCAGCAGCATCAGGCTGCTCCACCTCCCTGCCCCTCCTGGGACAGGAACGTGCCCAGGAGCTGCTCCTGGAGAGCAGGACACAAAATGGGACACAGGGATCTGCTGGGAGAGCTTGGGAGGCTCCCCGGGACACCAAACCCTGGATTTGGTGCAGTGAGTTTTGTCCAGAGACACGAAAATTCTGCTGGGGGAGCTCAAGTGACCTCCAGGGACACCAAACACAGAATTTGGTGCAGTGAGTTTGGTCCAGGGAGCTTGAGGGACACAGGAATCCCCTGGGGGAGCTTCAGAGACTCCCAGGGACACTAAACCCAGGATTTGGTGCAGAGGGTTTGGCCCAGGGACACAAGAAATCTGCTGGGAGAGCTTGAGTGACTCTCAGGGACAACAAACCCAGGATTTGGTGCAGTGAGTTTCCCCAGGGACACAAAAATTCTGCTGGGGGAGCTTGGGTGACTCCCAGGGATTCCAAACCCAGGAATTGGTGTGATGTGTTTTATCCAGGGACACAATCTCCTGGGGGAGCTCAAGTGAATCCCAGGGACACCAAACACAGGATTTGGTGCAGTGAATTTTACCCAGGGACACAAAAAGTCTGCTGGGGGAGCTTGAGGGACACAAGAATGTGACTGGGGGCCTTCAGTGATTTCCAGAGACACCAAAACCCAGGATTTGGTGCAGAGGGTTTGGCCCAGGGACACAAGGATCTCTTGGGGGAGCTCAAGTGACTCCCAGGGACACCGAACACAGGATTTGGTGCAGTGAGTTCCCCCAGGATCCAAGAATCCCCTGGGGGAGCTTGGGTGACTCCAGGGACACCAAAGCTTGGATTTGTTGCAGTGAGTTTGGCCCAGATGAGCCTAGGCTGCTGCACCCTTCAAGAAACAAAGCAGGAGCCCTGCCCGATTTCCAGAGGACTCTGGTAGCCTCACTTGGAACCCCTGGAGCATCAAACCAGCCTGAAAATGGTGTCAGAGCCCTTGGTCACATTCAGTGGAGCCTCTCTGTCCCCCAGTGGTGCTGTGTCGGAACCCAGAATGTCCCTTGGACGCTCTTGGATGTTCTGGGCCCGGGTCAGAAGCATTTGAGACCCTGGAATGCAGCCACAGACCCCTGTGGCTTTGAACCTGACCCATCGAACAATTTACCAACCTTGCAGGAAGAACAAGAAATCACAAAAGTTTAGATATTATAGTAGAAGTAGTCACAAAGTGAGAGGAAGAGTTTTTGAGTGCTGTACAGGGGGGTTTTAGGCCTTGTACAGAGGGGTCTGAGTTTTGTACATGGGGGTCAGAAGTTCTAAGATGGAGGGACTTGGCCGTGCCCTGTCCTCTTTCCTTCTCCTTCCTAACCTCCATGTTCTTGGTGATGTTGGCACTCACAGACTGGTTTAGAGTAGAAAGTCACTGTTCAATACAGGTGATGGGCATTGGGGGAAAACCATAAACATTTAACACACAATGTATGATATAAAAGAGGGCACCAGCCCCCTGGGCATTGGAGTGTGCCCTTGCCTGACTGCTGAACGGACCGCAGCAGCTCAGGGAGAAATCTTTTAGAGAACACACAATAAACTACCTTGAGACCGGACGGCTGAAGACTGCTGAGCCTTTCTTTGGAGGCACGGGTTGGAGGAGAGACTTTTCCACCTTTCCAGGCCACCTCAATCAGGGAGTGGGTACCCAGCAGTGCTGCACTGGGCCGTGAGGCTCTGTGAGTGCAGGGTTGGCAGCTCTTTGCTTCCTTTGCTTCAGCCTGGTGCAAGAGCTGGGCTCTGCAAGGAGGGGATTTTATTAATATTGTATTAATATTTTATTCACATTGTAATAACTTACTAATACTGTACAAATGAATATTTACAATTTGTATACTGTATTAATGTTCATTTTCCATTTACCTATTTACATATTGCCATTTACATTGCATGAATGTTTATTTACTAATTGTATGTTGCATTTTTGTTTATTTACTATTTGCACATCCTGCAAACGGATGAGCAGCAAACCTGGTGTGTCGGGGTCAGGTGGGCAAGACCCCAACAGTGTGAAAGTCCTTTTTCCCTAGCCCGGCAGCCAAAGAAGTCGTCTGGAAGGCATGAAGCCGAGTTTTCAAGGTTGTTTATTTCTTCTTATCTAAAATATTTTCTTTCTGACCTGCCGAGGTCCACCTAGTACAGAAGCCATGGCAGTCTGCCCCGAGCCTGGGTGTCTCCCACATTATATACTCAAAACTAGGTGTACTATGTTCACAGTTCCTGTACCAATACCTAAAATCTCTGTTGGACAGTGTGTCCCTATCCTAGACCAAGAGAAAAGAGTCACCATCACACCGAGACATAGAGGACAAGAAGAAGGAGGAAAAGGCTGGGGCACACCCAGATTCCTCCATATTGTATCCCTGAATTACATTCTAAAAAAACCCAAAATTCTACTTTTCCACCTTGTGTCAATTCCTTTAGTACACTACTCGAGCCCTTTTGGCTTGTAATTCCTCATATAAGGTTGGCAGCCTCTCCCACGGGCTAAAATCGAAGCCACAGGTGTTTTTGACTTGCTGCCAAGGTCCCTGAACCCCCTGCCAGGGTCTCGAGGCATCCAGGGCAGCCAGAGGGATGTCCTGGACTCCGACACTGGTGTAGTGTTTAGAGCCAGATTTGAAGAACCTGAGTTAATTTAGGACGCTGGGCCTGAACATTTCCAAAACAGCAGCAAATGAAATGTAGTTTTATATGGCGACTGACAACCTTTTAACTTTTAGAGGAGAAATTAGATTTATCAGTGACCTGGCTGGGTGATCGCTTCTCACTGCCTTCACCCCCTGGTGCTGTGTGAGTGCTGGGAGTTTGGCTTTTCTCCTTTCCTCAGTGCTGCAGGTGTTGGGTGTCACTGGGAGCCACCTGTGCCAGCCCCGTCCCTTCCTGGCAGGAAAACAGCGAGGCTGTGCAGGATGGATGCTGCTGTGACATTCAAACACGGCTGACTCATCACTTGAGCACAGAGCAGCCCACAAATCCTTTGTCAGTTATTGGAAATGCAGGTGAAGCCGGTGGGAGAAATGCTGATGTCTGACTCCAGCTCAGGAGGCTGAATTATTTCTTTATTAGAACAATGCTATAATACATTAATATACTATTTAAAGGAGATACTAAAACTACAAACCTACTTGTTCTAACTCCCATATCTAACTCACTCACCACTCGTGCCCCTCTCTGAGAGTGCAGCCACAGGTGGGTTGGATTGGCCACCAGCTCAAACAATCCTCACCAGAATCCAACCAAGCAATCACCCCAGGTAAACGATTCTCCAAACACATTCCACATGGGAAAAACAAGGAGCAGAAATACAAATTGTTTTCTCTTTCTTCTCACTGTGCTCCTCTATGAAAAATCCTGTGAGAGAGAAGAACGTGCCTGTGGCAGTCAGTGATATTCAGGAGCTCAATTCCACCTGAGCAATTTGACATCAGGCTCGTGTGGAGCCCTTCAGAGGGTTCCTGGCCATCAGCTCTGCTGCTGCTGTGGCATTTTCTGTTTGGGTGGGGTCGGGTCCATCACAGTGTCACTGAGGTGGCACTTTGGGACAGCCTGGTGCTGCTCCCCCAGGACTCAGCATCTCCAAGGAGCTGTTTGGATCCATCCAATGCCATGGAGATGTTCCCACAGTGCAGCTTTGTCTGTGGTCTCTGCTCTGGGCAAAACCTCTCCTGTTTCCATTGTTTCAAGCCCTCGCTTGGAGACAAAGGGAATTTTAGCCACACAAAGCAGAGCTTTTTTTGTTGACAAATGCCATGATTTTTTTTTCTATTCAAGAGGGAATATGAAGCAATGGTGAGTGTCTCCTGGTCAAAGAAGCATTCAGGATGTTGAGGTTCCAGCCTGGATTTTGCCAGTGATTCATGATTTAGTGATTCAGGCTTCATTTTTAAATAGCTGCTCATTTTGAGTGTCTCCATTTCCAGTGTTTTAAGGGATTAGCGCTCTGGAATTTGTGCATGTGCGGACACCCGAGCTGGGTCACACCAAAGGAGGTGACACTTGGTGTGTCCTTTAATCACCCCAGGGTTTGGGGGTGCACTGGAGAACTGAAAATGCCGCGTTTGTCAGCTTTGTCTTGCTGTGCAGAGGGAGAGTGTTGGAGTCCAGGACATCCCTCTGGCTGCCCTGGCTGTCTCGAGACCCTGGCAGGGGGTTCGGGGACCTTGGCAAGAAGTCAAAACCACCTGTGGCTTCGATTTTAGCCCGTGGGGGAGGCTGCCAACTCTACGTGAGGAATTATAAGCCACAAAGGTTTGAGTAGTGTGGTAGGGGAATTGACAGAGGGTGGAAAAGTAGAATTTTGGGGTTTTTTAGAATGTAATTCGGGGGTACAAGATGGAGGAATCTGGGTGTGCCCTAGCCTTTTCCTCCTTCTTCTTGTTCTCCGCGTCTCGGTGAGATGGTGACACTTTTCTGTTGGTTTAGGATAGGGACACACTGTCCAACATAGATGTTAGATATTGGTGCATTGTTATAAACAGACTGTACGTAACTTTTGATATAAAAGGTGAACACCGCCCGAGAGGGCAGACAGAATGCCATGGCTTCTGTACCAGGCGGACCTCGTCAGGTCAGAGAGAAAATATTTTAGATAAATAAAAATAAACAACCTTGAAAACTCGGCTTCACGCCTTCCAGACCTCTTCTTTGGCTGCTGGACTAGGGGAACGAGGACCTTCACAATTCCGGGGTCATTCCAAGCAGGCAAAGCCCGACAGGAGAGCACTCGGACAGTGCAGCCTTTCCCTCCCGAGCTGCAGAGTGCTCTGAAACCGCTGCAGAAATGGGGCTGGAGAGTCCAGCCAGCCTGTTCCACCTGCCTTAATGGGGGAAGAGGCTTCCCGTGCTGTGCCAAATGCATCCCGGCTTTTCTGGCTTTGTCAGCTCCTTCCTCTTAGCCCGAGGCTACCCCCGGAGCCAACAAAAACCACAATTCTGCAGCTGCCACTTCACTCAGGCCCCGTGTGACCTGGGAGGAGGGAGGCTCCAAACTCTGCTCTGCAGACAACGATGCTGAATTACACAGGGCTTCTTCTCTAATGACTTGGGCTCGCATTTTTCCTGTTGAGCAGCGCCCTGGGCGTGCTGCTCCCATTGTGGGGCAGCCAGGAACGCGTTCCCATTAGGAAAAGGCTCCAAAGGCGGTGGAGGCTGCGGGGGTGTCACAGGCATCATCCCCTCTCCATATCCTCCACAGGAGAAGACAAAACCGGGATGTGAATGGAGGAAACTCGGCCTTATTGTATATTTTTTTTGGATATATTGCATATTTTGTGGCTATATTGTTGTTTTTTTCTGGATATATAGATATTTTTCTGGCTATATTGATATTTTTCTGGATTTTTAGTGCTCTGAGGCAGGGATTGTTTCTTTGCCTGTATGCAGTGCTCCTTAAAACACTGCAGATCAAATGCTTGTATGGAAATCCTAAGTTTTAACCAGGTTTAAACCTGGTTTTGTCCCTGCCTGCTGTCCTGGTTAGCATCTCTCTGTGGCCTTCCAGAGCATAAATTCCTGCACAAAAGCTGGGATCTGAAGATACCTTGCTTAAACAAATTCTTTACTTCCTTCCCTTCCTCCTGACAAACACCTTTAAGCAAAAAACATTCAGGGGGATCAAAGAAAGCTGATTATTCATGCATGTAGAATGATTTTAACTAGCCAGTTAGGCAATATTGACATTTCCCTGCTCTGTTAGTGGTTTTCTGAGCACTGCTGGAGATTGTTCTTTGTTCACAGGCACCAATGCTGTGATACAGCACAACCTGCTGGGTTTTTAGGGTTTTTTAGGGGTTTTTTTTTTGGGTTTTAAGGAGGTGCAGGGCCTGTTCTATCCCACCTCATTGAATGTTAAGTGAATTAAAAAACCAATTATTTGCTGTGAGTGATTTACTACTGTGCCTTCACACCCTTTTTTTTACCATCGCCTCATGGAGGCTGTGCTGGGCAGAAGAAACTCCTTTATTTTGACCAATAACATTCGCTTTCCCCGAGGAGAACCCTTTGAATGCAAACCCTTTTTGTCACTTCGCAGTGGCACATGACATATGCAGGAGCCTTTCCCCTCGCAGTGCCACTCCTGCCAGCCTCCCCCTCTCCCGGAGCATCCTCGGAGCCTGTCCCCCACCGTGTGATGCAAACCCATGTGTGCGGCATCCCTTCGCTGCTGGCTGCAGCTTTTCCTTCCAGCTCCTGCCCTCGGGGTTGTCCTCAGTGAAAAATGCATCTTTTAGGATTGGTTTTTGGCAAATATTACAATGAATATTATATGTGTAATGTTAGAAAGTTATGCTGTGTTAATTCTCTTAAGTAGTGTGTTAAAAGTATTTTTAGGTTATAACAAAATGTTAAAATAGAAACTCTGCGATGTCAGATTTTTTTTTACTAGCTCAAGAAAAGAGATGAGATAATCAAGAAACTCTTCACACAGAGATAACAGCAACAGGCAATCTAAAGAGTTACAGCCTCTGTTTATAACGATGCACCAATATATAACATCTACGTTGGACAGTGTGTCCCTATCCTAAACCAACAGAAAAGTGTCACCATCTCACCAAGACATGGAGGGCAAGGAGGGAAAGAAGGCTAGAACACGCCCAGATTCCTCAAAATTCTTCCACCTTCTCTCTGTCTTTATGGAACCACCAGGATTAAGGGGAAGAAGTTGACAAAAAACAGAAAAAGTCTTAATTTGCAAGGGATTTCTGCACCATGTATGAATATATGAATATACAACAGGCTGTTGCTTTTCAGGGTTATTCCTTTGATCACAATGCATGGTTTTGGCAGCTCAGTGCCCAAAAACATCTGGACGTCCGGAATTCTTTGCTTTTATTTTCTTACAATTGTCCTAACTCTAAATTTTTATCAGTCTAATTGTATTGCTATTTTTATAACCATTTTATTATCATTAAACTTCTAAAAATTCTAAAAACAAGTGATTGGCATTTTCCACATCCTCTCAATATTTCCTTTTCTGCAGCATGGAAAACCCAGAAAAACCAGCAGCTCCAATAGCTCCTGGCTGCTGCTGAGACAGGCTGGGAGTGTGCTGGAGCTCTTTTAACTCGGTGTGCTCGTCTTCTCTTGGGGGTTTGGGGCTTTTAGAAGCCTTTGATGGGGTCTCTGTCATCTCTCCACACTGAAAGCTCCTGGTTTAGCAAGTCGAGCTCAGGAGCAGCTTCAGCCCATGGAAGGCAAATTAATTTCCAGTTCCTGCAAGGATGAAGCTGATTCAGGCAGGAATTAACACTGCTCTTCCACCCTTGCTGCTGATTTAAATGCTGCTTCATTTTTTATGATCGTCTTGTAAAAGCAGAACAGAGTGGGGAGGGGGGGGATGTGAAATCCAAAGACTAAAAAGGAAATACATTCTGTTTTTCTAAAATATCTGTGTGGGGATTGGAACAGAGCTCACTCAATGCTCTCTCCTGGAAAAGATGTCTCCTAGCTGGAAGTAGGATCTGCCTGGCAGTGGGAGTTAATTGCCTAAAAAACCCCCGGATTTAGGAGTTTGTGATGTTCTTTCCTCTGAGGAGAGCCAGTTCTCTTCTTCCCTCGCTGGTTTAATGTCCCAGCTTTGTTGCAACTTCTGCTGTGCCTCGGAAAGCTTTAATTGATGGAGGGGACACAGTGTGTGGTCTCCTTGTTACCAAAACTGATAACCTTATCAGCAAGAGAGGGAGAGGCTGTCAGAGGCTCTGGGACTGCTCTGGGTGACGAGAAGGAGCTGGGTTTAGGCTGGGTCTGGGTTCTGGGAGGAAAGGGCAGGAGCAGCTCTGTATTCCTGCTCTGCTCATGGTTTGAAATCATTCAGGGGCTTTCTTTTTCTGTGTCAGCACTGTCAGAGCCTATATTCCTCAAGCAAAAGAGGCCATCCTACCCCAGCAAGAGAAGGTCTTAGTGAGGAATCCCCTTCAGCAAGGATGTGACAAGCAGACTGACAATGTAGAAGAAAAGGGAAAAAATATCCTGAGCCAATATGCATAAAATTAGGGCCTGATTATGAGGCAGAATTAAAAATAAACCGGGAAGAATTCCCCTGGTGGAGGGAGCTGGTGGAACGGCAGCATGGGCAGCTGCTGGTGCCAGCCGTGCATTCGAAGAGCAGTAATTGAGCAGGTAATGATGATGAGAGTGCCTAAAAAGCCTCCCTCGCTGCTGGAGCCACGCGATCAGGGCTGGATGGAGCAGATAAATGGAGCTGCTGCAGCCACTGCTCATCTCCTCCTGTCCTCTCTGATCCAGGAGCTGTGCATAATATATTGTTATGAACGCCAATCACTTGGTTTTTAAAATTTTCAAAGTTTAATAATAATAAAATAGTTATAAAAATAGTAATACAATTAGAGTAATGAAAATTTAGAGTTAGGACAATTACAAGACAATAAAAAGCAAAGAATTACGGACGTCCGGATGCTCTTGGGCACTTAAGCCCAATAAGCACGCCTTGTGAACAAAGGAATAATCTTTAAAAGCAGTAGCCTGTTGTATATTCATACATCTCATACATGATGCATAAATTCCTTGCAAATTAAGATTTTTTCTGGTTTTTGTCAACTTCTTCCCCTTAATCCTGGTGGTTCCATAAAGACAGAGAGAAGGTGGAAGAATGTTTGTCTTTTCCGATAAGGAGGCAGTAATTCTTTATGGGCCCCCATCATTGTCATCTCTGTGTGAAGAGTTTCTTCATTATCTCATCTCTTGCTTGAGCTAGTAAAAAAAACCCACATACATAGGTTCTATTTTAACTACAAAACTACATTTACCATGTTATTAAAATGTTAATACAGCACTTTTAATCAATATAACACATACAGTATTCAATTTAGTATTTGTGAAAAGCCAATCATAAAATATGCATTTTTTACATATATGAACATTGGGAAAATGTCCTGGGCAGCTGGGGGAGACGAGAAACCCTGGGGCAGCGGGGCTGGGCTGTGCTCTGGGTGCTCGGACAGGTTCTCGTGGTGGGCAGAGGAGCTCTGAGCAGGATCTGCCCTTCAGGTGTCCAGGAGAACTGAGCAGGACACTCTCCTAGAGCTTCAGGTGGAGCTGGAGACTTCCTGCAGGAGCAGTGGTGACTAAAGCAGGGGAAATGGCATTTAAAGCGTGGTATTTTTATAGCAAAACAGTCAGAATGCTTTGGAAGGAGACGAGATGGGAAGACAGAAATCTGTGGTTTTTCTTCCAGTTCCAGTGGCGACTCTGTCATCCACTGGAGTGAAGATTTTCACTGTTAAAATTCTCTTCTGTTGTTGATTAACTCATCTCATTCTCTTGTTGATTAGCTCATGTCACCTCACCCCCAGTCCCACGAGGTGCTTTTAACAAGTCCTTTTGGAGCTCAGTTTCCCTGGCTGTAAAAAAGGAAGGGAAATATCTCATTATATAATGGAATTTCTGGTCTTGAGACAAAACGGGGAGTACTGGTAAATAATTTGATTATGGCTTTTATCAGGCTGCCCTTTCCAAAGAGCTTATAGCTGCTGTCTGCTTGCATTTGTATTTCGTGTCACTGGGATGGAGCTGTGCCCTGACAGAGGCAGCTCTTTCAGCATTTGGGGAAGAAGGCTTTGAAATCTTAAGGAGCCACACAAGCCCTTGCCAGAATTCTTTATAAATTTTGTAGGAAATACACTCAACCATACTTCCTAAAAGAGGAAATGCTTGAGTCCTGTCTCCTGTGTTTAGAATAAACAGAGTCCAGATAATTTAATCTAAAAGGAAAACACTCTTTTGAGGATAAACAGCCTGAATAAAACATTGCTGAGCAAACCCACGTCCCCCCCTGCACGCCCCCAGAGAGGTTTGGATCCTGCAGGATGCCAGGAGCAGCTCTGAGCAGGGAATTGGCCTGACCACAACCCCAATCCTGCTCCAGACACCCTGTCCTGCCTGGTACCTCCGACCACCCCAAGCACCCCCGGGATCATCAGGACCGCACAGCTGGGCACATCTGGCTGGCTGGTTCTATAGAAATGTCAAATATTGCCTGGCAGACACTTTGGGGCTGTTTCTGGACATTAATGAGGGCCAGATGGGGACTGGGCTGCTCTAATCTGCAGCTATTTTATTTTATTTTATTTTTTTATCCCTTCTCTACTAAGCAAAAACAACAAACAATTTCCAGTGTGAGGAAGCTGTTGCTGCGTTCTGCTGATCTGGCCAGGCTGGAGGAGCCCAGGAGGGAAAATCCAGGCTGGAAAGAGGGAAATGAGGGATTGCTGTCACTCCAGATGCAGCAAGGACAGCAAACAGGGATGGGAACTGCCAGGGCAAAAGTCACACGTGAAAGGGTCCAGGGTGCCAGGATGTGGTACAGAAAACAGGGACAGTCAGGGCTAGGACACTGCTGGGTTCCAGTTGTTTTAAATATTAAATACTGAAATATTTTATAGATAAAATATTTAAAATAACGGGAATCCAGTTGTTTTAAATATTAAATATTGACATATTAAATATTGAAATATTTTATATATAAAATATTTAAAATAACAGGAATCCGGTTGTTTTACATATTAAATATTGAAATATTAAATATTGAAATATTAAATATTGAAATATTTTATCTATAAAATATTTAAAATAACGGGAATCCAGTTGTTTTACATATTAAATATTGAAATATTAAATATTGAAATATTTTATAGATAAAATATTTAAAATAACAGGAATCCGGTTGTTTTGCATATTAAATATTGAAATATTAAATATTGAAATATTTTATCTATAAAATATTTAAAATAACGGGAATCCAGTTGTTTTACATATTAAATATTGAAATATTAAATATTGAAATATTTTATAGATAAAATATTTAAAATAACGGGAATCCAGTTGTTTTAAATATTAAATATTGAAATATTAAATATTGAAATATTTTATAGATAAATATTTAAAATAACGGGAATCCGGTTATATTAAATATTAAATATTGACATATTCTATATTTAAATAATATTAAATATTTAAAATAATGAGAATCCAGTTATTTAAAATATTACATATTTAAATATTATGTATATATATATATATAATTTTAAAATATTAAATATAAAAATAACAGGAATCCAGTTATTTAAAATATTCCTTAGCATAAAGTAAATAAACAGTTAAAAGACAGTTATTTTAATTATTTAATATTTTTAATGACTGGAAACCAGTTAGCAGGCACTTTAACTTTGCCTGTTAGCTGGTTTCCAGTTATTAAAAATATTTACTTAACCTGTTAGCGTGTTTCTAGTTATTTTAAATATTCTTTAACATCCTATATTGTTTCAAATTATTTAAAAGATACCACTTAACCTGTTAGCTTGTGTCCAGTTGTTTTAAATATTCACTTATTAGCTTGTTCCTAATTATTTAAAATATTCCTTTACTTGTTAGCTTGCTTCCAGTTATTTTAAATATTCCCTTAACCTGTTAGCTTGTTTCCAGTTATTTTAAATATTACTTGGCCTGTTAGCTTGTGTCCAGTTATTTAAAATATTCCTTAGCATCTGATATTGTTTCCAGTAATTTAAAATACATCATTTAACCTGTTCACTTGTGTCCAATTATTTAAAATACTCCTTTTCCTCTTAGCTTGTTTCCAGTTATTTAAAATATTCCTTTGCCTGTTAGCTTGTTTCCAGTTATTTAAAATATTCACTTAACTTGTTAGCTAGTTGCCTGTTATTAAATATATTCTTTAGCCTCTTATCTTATTTCTAGTTGCTTAAGATACTCACTTAGCCTGTTAGCTGTTTTCCAGTTATTTTAAATATTCCTTTGCATCTTATCTTGTTTCCAGTTTTTTAAAATATATCGCTTAACCTGCTAGCTTGTTTCCAGTAATTTAAAATACTCGTTTGCCTGTTACCTTGTGTTGAGTTTTTTAAAATATAATCACTGAACCTCTTAGCTTGTGTTCAGTTATTTAAATAGTTCCTTTGCCTGTTAGCTTGTGTCCAGTTATTTAAAATATAATCACTAAACCTCTAAGCTTGTGTCCAGTTATTTAAAATATAATCACTAAACCTCTTAGCTTGTGTCCAGTTATTTAAAATATAATCACTAAGCCTGTTAGTTTGTGTCCAGTTATTTAAAATGGTCCCTTAACCTCTTACCTTGTTTCCAGTTATTTAAAATATTTCCTTAACCTGTTAGTTTGTGTCCAGTCATTTTAAATTCTCCTTTGTCTGTTAGCTTGTGTCCAGTTATTTAAAATATAATCACTAAACCTCTTAGCTTGTTTCCAGTTATTTAACAAACCTGTTAACTTGTGTCCAGTTATTTAAATCATTCCTTTGCCTGTTAGCTTGCGTTGAGATATTTAAAATATTCCCTTAACCTGTTACCTTGTTGCCACTTTTTGTAAATATTCCCTTAACCTGTTAGCTTGTGTCCAGTTATTTAAAATATAATCACTAAACCTCTTAGCTTGCTTCTAGTTATTTAACAAACCTGTTAACTTGTGTCCAGTTATTTAAATCATTCCTTTGCCTGTTAGCTTGCGTTGAGATATTTAAAATATTCCCTTAACCTGTTACCTTGTTTCCAGTTTTTTAAACTATTCCCTTAACCTGTTGGTTTGTGTCCAGTTATTTAAAATATAATCACTAAACCTCTTAGCTTGTTTCCAGTTATTTAAATCATTCCTTTGCCTGTTAGCTTGTGTTGAGATATTTAAAATAGTCCCTTAATCTGTTACCTTGTTTCCAGTTTTTTAAACTATTCCCTTAACCTGTTAGCTTGTGTCCAGTTATTTAAAATATAATCACTAAACTTCTTAGCTTGCTTCTAGTTATTTAACAAACCTGTTAACTTGTGTCCAGTTATTTAAATCATTCCTTTGCCTGTTAGCTTGCGTTGAGATATTTAAAATATTCCCTTAACCTGTTACCTTGTTTCCAGTTTTTTAAACTATTCCCTTAACCTGTTAGCTTGTGTCCAGTTATTTAAATCATTCCTTTGCCTGTTAGCTTGCGTTGAGATATTTAAAATATTCCCTTAACCTGTTACCTTGTTGCCACTTTTTGTAAATATTCCCTTAACCTGTTAGCTTGTGTCCAGTTATTTAAAATATAATCACTAAACCTCTTAGCTTGTGTCCAGTTATTTAAATCATTCCTTTGCCTGTTAGCTTGTTTCGAGTTATTTAAAATATTCCCTTAGCCTGCTAGCTTGTTTCCAGTTATTTAAAATACAATCACTGCACCTGTAGGCTCGTTTCCAGTTATTTAAAATACAATCACTGCACCTGTAGGCTCGTTTCCAGTTATTTAAAATACAATCACTGCACCTGTAGGTTCGTTTCCAGTTATTTAAAATACAATCACTGCACCTGTAGGCTCGTTTCCAGTTATTTACAATACTCCTTTGCCTGCCACCTTGTTTCCAGCTGTTTCTGACGCTTCACCTGGTATTTTGTTCCCACCATCAGCAGGAGCTGGTTGGAGGCAGGCACCCAGCAGCAGGGGGGAAATGCCACCCTGCCCTTTTCCCTGGCTGTTTGTCCCCACCAGCAGGAGGATTCCCTCCTTTGGCCAGAGCTGCTCCTCCCCAGGTGTATAAATTCTCTGCCCCGTCAGCCCTGGCATCTCTCCGGGCAGCCTGAGGAGAATTTCACCTCTCCTGCCTGTTGGATAGAGTTTTTGTAAGTGGGGTGTGGCAGGCACATTCTCCTCTCTCTCAGGATTTTTTCATAGAGGAGCACAGAGAGAAGAAAGAGAAAACAATTCCCAGACCAATTTTTGTCTCATGCCACAAACAGCAACAAAAATCATCTCCTGGCTTTGGCAACAAGGGAATCTGGGGATTTGGGCATGTCGCAAGCACATTCTTCTTTCTCTAGAAGAAAGATTTTTCATAGAGGAGCACAGAGGGAAGAAAGAGAAAACAATTTCTATTTCTGCTCCTTGTTTTTCCCATGTGGAATGTGTTTGGAGAATTGTTTACCTGGGGTGATTGCTTGGTTGGATTCTGGTGAGGATTGTTTGAGCTGATGGCCAATCCAACCCACCTGTGGCTGCACTCTCAGAGAGGGTCACGAGTTGGGAGTGAGTTAGATATGGGAGTTAGAACAAGTAGGTTTGTAGTTTTAGTATCTGCTTTAAATAGTATATTAATGTATTATAGCGTAGTTATAACAAAGAAATCATTCAGCCTCCTGAGCTGGGGTCACACATCAGCATTTCCTCCCACCGGGTTCACCTGCATTTACAATAGTGGGGCACCAGTTTGTTGGATTAAGCCCTTTCCTGACCTAGACATGGGGTAACTGAGGGGTGTTTGAAAAACCTTTATTCCATTTTCAGTCTCATGAGAAGGGTGAGACAATACAGATGTCATAATTCACGTTATCACAATCAGAAGCTGATTATTTCCTAATTACAATACACAATATTGTGTTTTAATTACACTGTAAGCGTTTCTTGGCCTGTCAGCTCTGGCTATACCATGCCAAAAATGCCTTGAAACCAATAATCTAAAACTACCCCTTGTAAACCCTGCTACAATCCATCTTTCATAGTTCTATTTCTCCAAAGTTTTTTTTATAAAACCAGACTTTAAAACTTATTTCTAGCTCCACTTCTCTCTCAACAGTATCTGTCCTATTCCATGGCATTTCTAAGTCAGCAGTTCTTACCTCAAACTTTACCTACAGAAACATTCTGTCAGACTTTGAGAATTTTCTACAAATCCACTTCCCACACCCGTCTGGCAGAAAACTCAGGAATAAGCCAGGAACTCCAGATTAGAGGAGAACAGTGGTTGATTTAATGATTATTTCACTGTGAAATAATCCAGTATCAGGTGGAAGGAGGTGGAAGAAAACCCCTAAGTGGAATCACAGCAATATGGGGAATTTATTGTTGATTATTAGGCAGCTGGGGAGAAGTAGGTGTTGATATTCTGGAAGAAATAAATTGAATTTCACTTCTCATTGAGCCTCCTAAATAGGCTCAACAGACAGAAATCTATTCCTGAACAGAAGTTAAGCACTTTGAATCTGTTTTCCAGCAGTTGGATGTTCCATTTCTTGGTATCCTTTTCCTAATTCCTGAGGAAAATGGGTCCAGTTCTGCCTTTGTCAATGCTTAGCACCACATCTTCTGCCCAACGCCACCAATGAGGCCATTTTTGGTAACAACCCCTGCCCTGTAGGATTAGAATTCTCCAGAAAGGAAAGGTGGGAACCTTTACAAGATTTTAAATCAGTTTAAAAAAACTGCTAAGTCAAGTTTTGCTCCTGCTGTTCTTGGGTTGTGGGAAAGGAAAATACTTCAGGTTTTGCTGATACTGTTTTATTTAACAGATATTTACTGTTTTATTTAATTTATTTTTATTTAATTATTTATTCTAGTATTTTGCTGATACTGTTTTATTAAACTGTTTTATTTAACTCCAAATCTGTCTTCTAAAAGATTCCAAGGACTGAGTGCTCAGAATAAAAATTAGGATGCTGTTTATCCTTGATGGGATGGAGACCCAGGTTTCCATGGGAAAAAGGGAACCAAACTGGGGAGGAAAGTTGAGCTGACTGAGATTTTTCATGTTTCATGGCCAACATCTGAGTGTAAATAAAAACTACAGACACTGGCTGAGTTTATAGATCTGAACTGCTGAATTTGGGTGGATCTGATGTTGGCTGTGCTGAAAAAAAAAGATCTTTTCTCAAAGTGATGGAGGAGTTGGAAAAAAACCAGTCCCAGGAACCTTTTGAGGGGTTTGAGCTTTGGCTTTGGGAGAGTTTTGTGTAGCCTGGGGTGAGGAGCTGCCCTCCCACATCTCCCTGCAGCCTCCCAGCCACGCTCTCAGTCTCTGGCTGGTTGAGGACACGAGAGATGTGTAAATAATCAGAATGTGGGGCTTTGTTTAGGAGCTGGTGCCTGCAGAGCCTTTGCTTAGTCTGGGTCAGGGAAAGGTCCCTGCAGCACAGGCTGCTCTCAGCAGCTCCAGGAATGTGAGCTCTGGCAGGCTGGGGATGGCTCCAGGCTGTGTTTGCTGTCACACACACTGAGTTTCGTCAGATTGTGCTGTCTGGCACCTCTTGCTTTACCTGCTCACGTTTTTATCACCTCTTAGGGTAAATATTCCTGGATAGGTGTGCGTAACACCAGGCTGGGTTACACTCAGCCCAGATGGAGAGTGCTGGGATAATCCTCCCTCTTTTCAGGGAATCTAAACTCATTGAGTCATGGAAATTCCAGCCTGGGTTCTTAATGAGCCCTGGATCCTAACAGCATCTGACAGCTGAGGCTGGTCCATGCTCAAGCTCCCCGGGATCACAACAACCCCTGCTGCCTTTGCAGAGCCCTCTGAGAACTCTTCTGAATGGGAATTTAAGCTCTGCTAGCTGGAAGTTTGGCAAATGCAGGCTAGAAACTGAAGTTCAAGCAATTTTCTGTTTCAATTTTCTGTTTCAAAGAAAAAGATGCTGCTGGAGCTGCAGGCTGTCAAGCTGCAAACACTGTGGTGATGTTGTGTGCTCTCTGCTGCACTAAAAACTGCTGAAACTCCATCAAAATCACCTATTCTGTTTTGACAGATCTATTGCCAAGCGGTGCATTTCATTTTTGCAGTTTGATTATTGGTTGAAGACTTAAATTGTGCTCTTAGAAGGCCCCACTGAACTGTTATGGGCTTAAAATCCCTGTTAATTCTGACCTAAAGCTGCCTCATGCATCACCATTAAATGCAAATATAGGTACAGAAATTTGTTTTAATGACTGCACCAAGTCAGATCCTGGACTCTAAAAAAGGCCATGCAGGTGTCTGACTCACTTTCCTGTTTTACTTTAGTTTGTCTGTTCAAATATCTTTTGTGACCCATCTCAGCTTCATATTAGAGGCTTGACTTCTTCTCAGTCTTATAATTTGTTCTAAAGATATCCACAAGGCTTCTTTTGTTCTCGTGAGAAACCCCAGGGAGTTTGAGGCTTTGTCAACCTCACCAGCTCTTTAAAATAACATTTAGCAAACACAAGTTCAGGAAGAACAGAAAGCCAGAGGAACTGGAGTGCAAGTCCAGGCTGCTAAAGGGGTGGCATTTAAATGGGTTTGAAATTGTGAGGAGTTGAACTGCAAAAAAAAACCTTCAGCTGTTTGATTTTTCCCCCAGCCACTCGATAACTTCAAGATTTTGCATCTCAAATTCTCTTTTATGAGTTCCTTCATCAGTCTTAGCTTGCCTGGTGTCCCCTTTTTGCACACAAATTTTCAGATGCCACAATCACAACGCGGATATTCTTTATGCAGCACCTAAATAAAAGATATCCTTGGCACTGCAAAAAAACCTTCAGCTGTTTGTTTTCTCAGCTGTTTTTTCCCCCAGCCACTCGATAACCTAAAGATTTTAAGTCTCAAGTTCTCTTTTATGATTTTCTTCATCAGTCTTAATTTGCCTGGTGTCCCCTTTTGCACACAAATTTTGAAATACCACAATCACAACTTTTTTACTCTTTATGCAGCACCTAAATAAAATATATCCTTGAAAAATGCAAATAATATCAAGCCACATCTCCAGCTGGCATCTGGAATTTGCCAAATTTTTAGCCAGAAGAGAATTTTTGCTTAGTAGTAATTTGGCCTTAAATGTGAAAGCTTCAGATGCTCTAATTTTCAATGCCTTTGGAATAGATTCCCCACATCCTTCCAAAAGCAGGGAGGCTTTTTTGTAGCATTTATCCTGAACTGTTTATTTATTTGATCTTAAAAGTTCTTTGGGGGGAATCTCTTTATCAGCTCGGAAATGTGGCTGCGGTAGTAAATAGGAAGCTGTGACATTAAAAGTAATTGACATTAAAATGTTGTGACATTAAAATTAATCGTGTTTGATGGATGCTAGAGACTGAATCCACAAGGCTCCCGGGTTCATGTTCCAGCAAGCTTTGACATTCATTCTCCCCCTCAGTTCCTGCAGCACTTATGTAACTGCTTTCCCCACCACTGGTCCCGAAATTGGGAGCTCCTGGAGGGAGCTGGGTGGAGGAGAAGGGATTTCCTTGGAATTCTGCACTTGAAATTGGGAGCTCCAGGAGGGAGCTGGGTGGGGAAGGAGAAGGGATTTCCTTGGAATTCTGCACCTGAAATTGGGAGCTCCAGGAGGGAGCTGGATGGAGGAGAAGGGATTTCATTGGGATTCTCCATCTGAAATTGGGACCTCCAGGAGGGAGCTGGATGGGGAAGGAGAAGGGATTTCCTTGGAATTCTGCACCGGAAACTGGGAGCTCCTGGAGGGAGCTGGGCAGGGAAGGAGAAGGGATTTCCTTGGAATTCTGCATCGGAAACTGGGAGCTCCAGGAGGGAGCTGGATGGGGAAGGAGAAGGGATTTCCTTGGAATTCTGCACCTGAAATTGGGAGGAGGGAGCTGGATGGAGGAGAAAGGATTTCCTTGGAATTCTCCACCCAAATTTGGGAGCTCCTGGAGGGATCTGGGTGGAGGAGAAGGGATTTCCTTGGGATTCTGCACCGGAATTTGGGAGCTCCTGGTGGGAGCTGGGTGGGGAAGGAGAAGGGATTTCCTTGGAATTCTGCACCTGAAATTGGGAGCTCCAGGAGGGAGCTGGGTGGGGAAGGAGAAGGGATTTCCTTGGAATTCTGCACCTGAAATTGGGAGCTTCTGGTGGGAGCTGGATGGAGGAGAAGGGATTTCCTTGGAATTCTCCAACTGAAACTGGGAGCTCCTGGAGGGAGCTGGGTGGGGAAGGAGAAGGGATTTCCTTGGAATTCTGCACCGGAAACTGGGAGCTCCAGGAGGGAGCTGGGTGGGGAAGGAGAAGGGATTTCCTTGGAATTCTGCACCTGAAATTGGGAGCTCCAGGAGGGAGCTGGGTGGGGAAGGAGAAGGGATTTCCTTGGAATTCTGCATCGGAAACTGGGAGATCCAGGAGGGAGCTGGATGGGGAAGGAGAAGGGATTTCCTTGGAATTCTGCACCTGAAATTGGGAGCTTCTGGTGGGAGCTGGGTGGGGAAGGAGAAGGGATTTCCTTGGAATTCTGCATCAGAAATTGGGAGCTCCAGGAGGGAGCTGGGCAGGGAAGGAGAAGGGATTTCCTTGGAATTCTCCACCTGGGAAAGGGAAATAGAAGAGTTATTTCAGTCCCCATCCAGTGAATCTGTGTCAGGTATTCAGGATTGGCACAGAAATGGCCACGTTGGGCTCTCAATCACCATGAGATGAAGATAAAAAGGATCATTTTGGGTTCGTCATCAGCACTGTGAGATGGAGATAAAAAGGATCATTTTGGATTCTTAATCACTATTAGATGGAGATAAAAAGTATTATTTTGGGTTCTTGGTGTGCACCATGAGATGAAGAAAAAAAGGAACATTTTGGGTTCTTAATCAACACCAAGACATGGAGATAAAAAGGATCATTTTGGATTCCTAATCAGCACCATGAGATGAAGATCAAGGGGACCATTTTGCTCATCCATCTTTGGGATCTTGGAGCAGAGCTGCTGGAGTTGGTGTGGAGCCTTTGTTCCCCGTGCTGTGACAATTCCAGACAGAAAAAAACTTGGAAAAAAAAAAAAAACAACCCCCAAAACAACCCCCCTTGGCCCTTGCAGTGTAAATTGTGCCATTTTTTGTTGCCATTTTTAGTAATAATGGGGAACTATTTCGTTCTTGTACAATGGTGCCAGGTTCAGGAGGAAACATTCCTAGCTGCCAGCTCAGCTCCCGTGGCACCAGCATGGAGTGAAAAGAAATGGAGTTTTTTTCTGGAGTTCCTCAGAGCTGCAGGGGCTGTGGTAGAACCTGACACCTGGATTTTACAGCCAGGACTATGGCAGTGCCAGGAAAAGTCATTCATTCCGTATTTCTGGGGGCAAGAACTGTGTGAAACCTCCTCCAAAGTGGGAAGAGCTCACCTAGAGCTGCTCCCTGCAGGCAGGCAGGCAGAGAGGCAGAGATGCAGCATTTTGTGCTTCCAGGACATTTTCCAGCTGCCTTTTTTAGCCATGTGGAGCTGGAGGGGCCTCAGAAAAAGGAAGGGATGTTTTGGGCAGGAAGCCAGGTACCTCCTCACAGCCTGAGCTCAGGGCTGGCTTCACTCACTCTCCTAGCTGGAAACCAGGAGGAATGAGCTGATTTTGGGGTTTTTTTCCCTTCCCACTGTGGGCTGTGTAAGATGCCAATCTGTGGATGTCAGCACAGTGGGGGTACAGCTTTTTTTTCCACAGGTACCTTGCATAAACTCCATAAAATTTATATTTTTTTAAAGCAGAAAGACTGGGCCATAAATTAATCTGGAGTTAAAGCTTGGCCTCGTGGTTAGGGGACTGAAATCTGTAAGCAGCCAGGTGAAAGGTTTCCTTGTGGATTGTAGATTTATCCCAAAATCTGCCACAGGTTGGGTTCTTCCTGATTTACCCACTGTGTTTTCAATATCTGGTTTTTTTTCCCTTGCAAACTGAAAACAGGGAGAGTTGGGAGCTTCAGTGAAGTGCACACCGAGGTTTTAGCAGGGGGAGTTGTGACTTTTGTCCTTTTTTGCTGTCCAGGTGGCACTGTGGGATGTCTTTGCTCATGCAAGAAGGAAAAGTGAAAATAAGGAGGTTTAAAACAGTAAATAATGACAACACTGAGCACAGTATTTCCTTTTCTGGGCAATTTTCTACTTCTCTTTGGTGTTACATCCCTGAGAGAGGCTTAGAATTGGAAGGGGCCCATCAGGATCATCAAATCCAACTCCTGGCCCTGCACAGGACACCCCAACAACAACCCCTGGGAGGTTATCCCCAATTTCCAGATTTGGGAAGTCAAAACCAGTTAGAGATGAGCTTTTTTGGGGCTGTTCCACAGAGGTGCTGGAGATTTCCAGCAGGGGATGGAAATCTTCCCTGGGTGAAGGGAGTGAGGGCGAACAGCAGAGCCCTGAGTGCTCAGGGCTTTTATCTGGGATTTCTTCTCCCTGAAAATGCCTTTTTAAAGCAAGAGGGAGAAGTTGGGTCAGCTCCTATTACAGAAAATGGGTTTTCCTACAGAATTCAAGCCAGCAAAAAACCCCATGAGTGCTGCAGAGAGCAGACAATTATTGCGGTGGCTTCTCGTGGCAATTCTGGCTCCAGAAGATTGGGAATTTTCAAAGCCAAAATGAACCCATTGGAATAGTAAATTGCAATAATTCAAATTCCTTGCAGGAAAGGAGATTTTGTGGGGTTTGCAGATATAAACCTGGGGTTGTTTGCATTTCCATGATCCCAAGAGGGAATGGAGCCAAAGGAACAAACTGGGCTGGTTGAGCTCCCCAGTTCTTGCCTCAGCTCCCCAAATTAAAGCTTCGAATAACATCAGATACTCTGCTAAGGTAAAATCTTAATATTTGCACATTCTGTGCCCCTTTTTGTCCTGCTCTGCGGCCAATTCATGATTTATTAACAGTCATTTTTCTGGCACCTTGAAATTTCAGTGCTGCCCAAGTAAATATTGGGAAAACCCAATATATGCAAGTTTGTACTTGCAAAATCATAAAGCAATATCAGGTGGTGGATCTGATCATTCACTTGTTTATTTTTCTCTCTATGTGATAGGAAAAAACTGGTCTGAAAGTTGGACTGAAAGTGGGGACAGCTGGGACCTTTTCACAGATACTGTCAGCACAAAAAGAGGCTGAAATCATCAAATTTCAGCAGGGAAAGAGGCTGAATTCATCGAATTTCAGCAGGGACAGAGGTTGAATTCCTCACATTCTGAGCTCAGCTACCCCACAGACCACCCAGGCTGGGTTTGGAGCTCCTCAGGGAGCCCCCTCCTCCCTGCTGGGAGCTGCCTGGGCTGTCCCTGTGGTGAGACCAACTGGGGCACTGCAGGGGCGTCTCTGCAGTGGGGGAAGAGCTTTCTGTGCTTTTTGGGGCAGTTTAGGGGTTGCAGTGAAAGCTGAAGGTTTAAACAGTGGATTTGACTCTCAGGGATCTGTCTCTGACTCCAGACTTGGAGCTTGGCACAGAACAGTGAATTGGAAGGGGTTTC
This sequence comes from Anomalospiza imberbis, assembly GCF_031753505.1. Lineage (NCBI taxonomy): Eukaryota > Metazoa > Chordata > Aves > Passeriformes > Viduidae > Anomalospiza > Anomalospiza imberbis. Next base: position 4,110,019 of record NC_089704.1, read on the forward strand.
TGAGGGTGGCTGGCTCAAAGCAGGACCAGTTCACACCAGCTCAGCCAGTCCAGTTTGGAACAGCCCCAAGGATGCTGATTCCACAACCTGTGAGCCCTCATTCCATGATTCCACAACCTGTGAGCCCTCATTCCATGATTCCACAACCTGTGAGCCCTCATTCCATGATTCCAGAACCTGTGAGCCCTCATTCCATGATTCCACAACCTGTGAGCCCTTACTCCATGATTCCACAATCTGTGAGCCCTCATTCCATGATTCCAGAACCTGTGAGCCCTCATTCCATGATTCCACAACCTGTGAGCCCTTACTCCATGATTCCACAACCTGTGAGCCCTTACTCCATGATTCCACAACCTGTGAGCCCTCATTCCATGATTCCACAACCTGTGAGCCCTTACTCTATGATTCCACAACCTGTGAGCCCTCATTCCATGATTCCACAACCTGTGAGCCCTTACTCCATGATTCCACAACCTGTGAGCCCTTACTCTATGATTCCACAACCTGTGAGCCCTCATTGCATGATTCCACAACCTGTGAGCCCTCATTCCATGATTCCACAACCTGTGAGCCCTCATTCCAGTGCTTGACTGCTCTCCTTGTGATTCCTTTCCCCAAAATCTGACTGGGATTCCCCTGTTTGGGATTTCTCTCATCCACCTCTGAGAAGTCTGGCTCTGATTCCTTTAATTTTCTTGTTCCCTCTGTCAGCTTTACACATTCCCCCCCGAGGCACTGCAGCTTTTCTTACACAGATTGGAAAGGACAGAAGTGAGATCAGAGAAGCTGCAGCTTGTCCAGGAAACCCAGCTTGTGCAGCAGGGCTTCAAGTTCTCTTTTCACTTGAGCTAAAACATTGCCCAGTTTGGGGCTCCCCAGCGTGAGATAAATGCTGGAATGAGCCAGCTAAAGAGGATCAAGGCACTGAGTGCCTGCTTGGAGCAGGACTTTGGATTGGAGTTTCTTGGGAGGTCCCTTCTGACTCCTCTGCCCTGATGTTCTAAAGCACTCCTGGTAAAATTACATCTCACTTTATCCAGGTGTTACAGCTAATCTGTTGTCCTCAAAAAGTGGCTCTGAACAACAAACAAAATCCAAAATAGCTGCTCCCAAGAAGGGAATGGTGTGGTACAGTCTGGTTTTTGTTTCCTCCAAAGAATGTTATTGGAGATGAATAATGATTATGATAATAAAGATGAATTGAAAGATGAATAAAGATGAATTGTAAGACGAATATTTCTTCAGCATCAGCTTTGTGATAAGTCAGGGCTGTGGCTAAAACCTTTCTTAGTGCTGAGGAAATCAGCTGGTCAAGCCGTGGTGGGGAGCTCAGCCTGACTCAGGACATGGGAAACATTCAGTGATGGTTGCAGTAAGGTAGAAAAATCACAAAGAAAGGCTTCGCAAAATCTGGCTGGCCTGTCATTTCTTCTAAGGCAAGCTGGCACTTTGCAAGTTCCCATGTGAAAGCAATCCTGGTGTGAGCACTTTGTTAGCATAACAATCTATTCCTGGGTGAAAAACAGCTAGCACCTGTATAAACTGGTTTTACACTGTTAGAAAAATGAAAACTGTCTCTCACAAACAACTTTTTCTGCTCACTCAGGGTTGAGTGACCAATCAGTACAGAATTGATTATTAACCAATAACTGGCAAGAAAGCTGCTGGCCAACTGGACTCCCACACAAGGTCTGTAAACCTCTATAAAAAGGAGTTCTGTGAAAAAGAAGGGCTTTTTCCACCATGAAGGAAATGGAGTCCGTGTGATTTACTCCATGAGTGATGGTTTCAAGGCTTGGGAGATGGGCTGGGGAGGAGGGTGGAGCCCCAGCCTGGTGGTGGAGCTGGTCCTGAGCCCCATTCCTCATGGCCTCACTCCCCCATCTTCCCCTGACCTTCCCAGCGATGCCTGACCTTTTCACATCCCATCAGCAGAATGCCTCAACTGCTGCCTGAATCCCATTTTCACCTCCTCCTCCTCCTCCACTCCAACCCCTGCTCAGATCCTGGAAGCTCCGTGCTGGCTCTCCAGGGCTCCATGACGTGCTGTAGCTCTCAGCCAAGGGTTTTTTAGGCTGATCCCCAATTCCTGTCCTTCCAAAGGGCTCTGCCTCTGCAGCCTCACTCGGGGCATCCCTGTCTGCAGGGAGGGCCCTGTGCCAGGGAGCTGCTTTGCTCTTTCCCAGCAAAGGTCACAGGAACATTTGGCAAGCGCGATGCTCAAAATCTTCTCGCTCGGGGTCGCCCCCAGCCATGGCCCTGGGCTTGCACAGACCCGCTGCCTCTGCAGGACCCTTGGTATTTGCAAACACGAAAAATCCTTGTCACATCCCAGCTGCTGGCAGGGGAGCCCGTGGTGGGCAGGCAGGAGCATCTGCTCCCTTCCCAAGCTCATCCCTAACACTGAAAGCCTGGGGTGTGACATCAGGAGTGAATTCAGAGTGATGGGCTGAGCTCCCTGCCTCTGGAACCTCATCTCTCTCTGGCCCCTCCAACACTTTGCAGGTTTTATTTTACCTCAAGGAATACCAAAGCTTTATTTTCGGTCTTCCCACCTGTATTTTTGACAGGCTGCTAAAATTGGAATTGAAAAGTTGTAATTTGAGAGTCTTTCTGAGTGAAAGGAAATGGAGCTGCTTTCTGCTTTAGTCCTTATGCCTTTTCCAAACATCTTGCTTGGTGACTTAACTCGTGCTTTGAACTTTTCAAGATCAGGATTTTGGTACATTTACACCAAAACTGCACAGGTTTCTAAGTAAATAAGTAAAAACCCCAAAGCCAGCCAATAAAGATGATTTTGAAAACAACCAACAAACGGAATTTCCCAGAAGTTTTTAAATGTCCCAAAATTTTGACAGAAGCGAAGAAAAACAAATCAATATTTCTTCATTTTCTTCAGCTGTTTCTTAGGCTGCACTTTTTATTGTGCATGGTCGTGTCCTTTTTAGGTTTGTGGGCTGTTGTCAAGTGGAATGGATCCAGAAGTTGGAATTTGGCATCCTCAGCTCCCAGGCTGGAGCCCTGTGGGGCACAGAATCCCGCTCAGGCTTTTTTCACTACAGGAGAACACCTTGGGTCACAGAAAAAAAAAACCACATAAATATATATACACATACAGGAATCGATCATACTTTGTGTTAATAACATTTCCTTGTTTCCTGTGTCTGAGTTTCCCTGAATTTCTGGATTTTGGGATCACTTGCAGCAGCTGTGCAGTGCTGTCAGTTAAAAGAGCTGCTGTGCTCCCCTTTGGAAAGGGAGAATTCTTTCTAAATTGTGTTTTGTCTCATTATAAATTCTCAGGCATTCAGTGTTCAGTCCAGTCCTTGGCTTGTAAATGTTATTGGGCAGGAATTTGGGATCCCTTGGAGCCTCTCCAAACACCAGGTGAGGCTGTGCTCAGTGCGGTATGAACTCACACAGGGTGTGCAGGGCTGCAGTGAATTCCCTGTGAGATTCCAGCTCCCTAAAATGCAGCTGGGGTCCCTTCCAGCCTTTCCAGTGGGGTTTGCATTCCTCAGCAATCCCCACTGGCAGTGCTGATTCACAAACTGGATTCAGAGCTCCACCTCCACTCAGAGTTCAGTGTGATGTCCAGATGCTTCAAACCCTGCCAAGAGTGGAAAAAGTGAGAGAAAAGCTGTTCATATTCTCAGAGTCTGCTTGCAGCTGGTACAGGGCTGTGCCAAACACCAGGGAAAAGTGCAGGGAGGAAGCTGAACCTCAGTGATGAGAATTAAAACTCGATCCTTAATTTGAATTTCTGGTTTATACTAAAGCCAATGAAAGATAAGGATTGAAGAATGAGGTTCCTTTCATTTTCTTACCTCTGGATTAGTACAAAATAATTGACCCTGCCTACAACAGAATTGAGGAGGGAGAGGCTGCAAGCAGTGGATTGACACTGTTGATGCCTTAGGATTTCAGATTTTCTATTTTCCATCTGTTTGTAACCTGCAGTTCTTTAGAGTAGAACTCTAAATTCCATATCCAGTGTGAGCTGCTGCTTCCCCATTTGGGGCAGACACAACAATTCCTCTCCAGGCCTGGCAATCAAGGACACCTCACTGCCTCAGGCCAGAGATGGAAACAAAAGCGAGTTGGGGGAGCAAACTTGGGGTAAATGACTTCATTAGCTGAAGCTGTAATTGGCAGATTCACCCCCAACATGCAAATGGACCAAATTTACAAAAGTGTGAAACCCATGAGTCCATTTTTGGGTGTAGGCCCTGGAGGGCTTCATCTACCTTAAATGTACCTGAAAACCTGAAGGAATAGTGAATTTTTATTCTCTTCATTTTGTCTGGCCTCTGTTTTTAGGTAGCCCAAAAAGGCATCAGCGTGACCACCCCTACTCTGAGTGAAGCTGCTGCTGCTCAGCCCCGGCAGTTTGCACCCCGGCTCCATCTCTGAAGCCTTGCAGAGTTTAACATCTCCCTTACAAGACTTCTGGGGGTGATGGGGAGGAGCTGCTGCTGTTCATTTTGTGCCTTAGGGCAGCTGTGGCCGAGGGTTTGAGGCTGAGTGGAGATGAAAAGTGACAGAGTGTTAATACATTAGGCATTCATTTTGTATCATATTAGTGGCGCTTGTAGTGGGTAAGGGAGATGTCAGAGCCTGTTAGGTGCAATTAGGAGCCCACAGCTGAACATCCCGTGGAGGTAACAGGGATGGGCTGGGCTGGGAGGGAAGGCTGGGCCTCAAAACTGCACCAAACCCTGCTGGAAATGGGATCAGGGGGAAAGCTGCAGGGAGCAGCCAAATATTTCAGTGGCTTCTCGTGGCAATTCTGGCTCCAGAAGATCGGGAATTTTCAAAGTCAAAATGAACCCGTTGGAACAGTAAATTGCAATAATTCAAATTCCCTGCAGGAAAGGAGATTTTGTGGGGTTTGCAGATGTAAACCTGGGGTGGTTTGCATTTCCAGGATCCCAAGAGGGAATGGAGCCAAAGGAACAAACTGGGCTGGTTGAGCTCCCCAGTTCTTGCCTCAGTTCCCTCCTGCTGGGAGGGATGAAGCTCACCTGGGAATACCTTGAGTTTCCTGGGCCCTTTTTGGGCAAGTTCAGAACAAGCTGAATTTCCAGGACACCAAGCAGCAGAAAAGCACAACCAGTTCACTGCCTTCCGATTAAAATCTTACACCTTGATTGAAAGGGATAAAAAAGGGAGAGGGAATCCTCAGCACAATAACATTTTTATTAGGAATCCTTACCAATCTCTCAAGTCTCTTCCAATCTCCTCAGTTTTCAGACTTAGCTGATGCAACCTTCTCCTTGGATTTCAAAATGGGTGAGGAAAGATCTGATGGACAAATCCTGCTTTGAAAACAGTTTTGTTGCTGTCTCTTTGGGTTTGTATTCTGGATTCTGCTCCGTGTCTGCCTTGGGCAGAGAACTTCATTTCTGTGTGCCTTCATTTGTGTGTCCCTGAACTGACAGCAACAAGAGATTCCCTGGGAGACTGAGGCCTAAGAATATTCCTCAGACAAAAGAAATCCTTGAAATGATCACTGAAACCATATTCCTCCTCTTAATCCTTTTGAAACCAGGTGAAAGGAGTGAAATTTCTGATGTTTAGGGATGGAATGTTTAGGTTTTTTTTTTTGCCTTCAAATCTTTAAGGTACACAAAGAAACCCAAAAATGCCTGGGAAAAAAGGGAATATCAGAGAGCCATTGGTGCTTCTTCCCTCCAGGAGTCTGAGATCTGCCCTGACAAACTCCCAGCTGCATCACTGAAAGGCTTGGCTGAGCTGGTGCTGTGAACAGGAGACACCTGGACCAATTACCTGCTAAAATTACCTGGACCAGAGACAAAGGGATTTCACACATTTCTGTGCACGGGCACTCCCTGAACCACTGAACTGGGAGATGCAGTGCTGGGGACTTGTTTTCTGTTCTTGAGTCTTCAGGGATGGAAAGCCAGAATCTGCAGCTTGCACTGGAATTTCTGAAGTGCAGTGAGCGAAAGGAAAGCACATCCAGAGCTGCTGGCTGCCTGGGAGGCTCCTTGGCTAAGGGAAGGCTTCCATGCTTTATTTCCCAGTATTCCCAAGCCTCTCTAGACTTTGGATTCGATGTGGGTTGGTGCTGAAAGTGAACTCTGCCATTTTCAGAGACACGATTTTGCCTTTTTATTGCAGGTAGGATTTCTAGTTGCTTGTGGTTGCTGGGTACTGCAGGATTCGTTTTTCGCTTGTCTTTAATCCATGAGGGAATCCTGAAGATTTCCCTGAGGAATATTGAACCCTTCCTCTGGCGGCATTTGATGAACCACCTCATTTAGACACCAGGAAGAGTGAATTTACTCACACTGGGCATGCACTGATGCTGTGCTGGTACAGCCATCCCACATCCCTTCCCTGGCTCATCCAAGATTTCCAAATGAAGGATTGCTGGGCACTGTTGGTATTTCTGCTGGTAAAGCATCACCAGCCCAATTCCAGCCCCACTGCTGTTGCAAACCTCTAAAAACCAGAGGTTTTTCTCTGTGAAATGTTGGTTTTTCTGCTCTCCCCGGCCTTGCTGCCTCCTCTGCAGTCTCAATTCCAAACTCTTCACGTCACCGCTTGGAAGCTCGGCCGCGTGCGGGACTGTGCTCTGTTTGCACAGCTCCCCCAGCCTCAGCACATGTGGTTCCAATTCCAGAGGCTCTGCAGGGCTGTGTGGATGGGGATGGGGCTGCCCTGACCCCTCTCCTTCACCTCAGGGAGGGGGAGCCATCTCTTACCCGCCGTCTTTCCTATTCGGGATGCTTTCTCTTCGCAGACAAAGGCAGGCGGAGGGGAGGCGGCTGCAGGCAGCGTGCTGGGGCCAGCCCGTGGTCACTGGGAGCACTGGAGCTCTCGGGAGAAGGCAACCCTTGGCCTGTGTGGCTGTGCCAGCCAAGGAACACAGCGAGCAGATGTCCCAGGGCACAGCCTGCGCTCCCTTGATGACCCTCAGGAGACTGCGGCCGCCTCCAGCCTCCCCTCCCTGCTGCAAGGAATGCACTGAGCTGTCTGCAAGGAGACGCTGCCTGCTGTTTATTTTGGCCTGAAATGCTGTCAGGGTAACTGTTAGGGCTGGTGTGGGCTGAGCATGAGCGGGGCTGTCGACCTTTTTGGGTTCTGCTCATAGCTCTGGGATGAAACAACACAGCTTTCCCTCCATCCTGCTTCACCCGCGGCAAAATCTGGGAAAGGGTGTCCAAGGGGACACGAAAGCCTCCGTGTGCCTGTGTCTGCCATCAGTGCTGAGCAGCACCAGTGGGGGAAGATGTTTTTGCTTTCTCAAGAGTTTAATTTTAAGGCCCACTGAGCCTTAAATACTGGCGTGTGGAACTCTCTGCGGTGTGCTCAGCGCTCCAACTCCCCAGTCACACAAGCAGCCCTGTAAGTCTGGCTGGAGATGGAATTCCTTGGCCATAAAAGTCGTTGTCAGCCTTCTGCTCCAGCAGCTAAAAGTCTGAATCTGCTGATTGCAAAATGCTTAGGGTTTTTCTCGTTAGCACTGGATGGGGGGCAAGCTCTTGTTTTTTCACAGAGAAACTCAGTAAGTCATTTCCTATAAGACTCCAGCAAGAGGAGACTCCAACAGATGTGAAACATCTTAAATTCCTGGCATGAGGGAGTGGTTCAGAGCTGCAACATGGCAGGCTGTCCTTTTTGTTTTTAACTCTCAAACACATTATTCCTGCACATGCCTAATTTGGACACATCCTGTTTTCAGACACTTTGATTTTAGCACAAAACAGTGAGGCAAATGAAGGATTACCCAGCTGAAGGAACCCTCTGGTGCAGTTCTGTGGATGTTTATTCTCTCTGGGCTGATTTAAGTAGGAAGCTCTTGCTTACTTGGGCTGTTTTTACGAAAATGAAGTATTTCAACAGTTCAGGTCTGGCTGAGAGCAGCTCTAGCATGGGATTTCAGTTTGCACTGAGGTGTTTTCTTCCAACAGCCTGGATTTTGGGAAAAGTGGGTGAGACAGGACCACAGGGAATTCACAAATCACAGAATCACCAGGTTGGAAGAGACCCTAAAGATCCTCGAGTCCAGCCCAGCCCCAACACCTCAACCAAACCCTGGCACCCAGTGCCACATCCAGGCTTGTTTTAAACACACCCAGGGATGGTGACTCCACCACCTCCACGGGCAGAACATTCCAGAACTTTATCACCCTTTCTGTAAAATCTTCCTGATATCCAGCCTTCCTTCTTGGAAAGGTCCCATTTTCCCTCAGGGGAGTGACATGGATGTGAGGATGACTTTTAGGAGGATCCCAAGGAATGAAGCCCTGTCTGCAGGGGACAGTTTCTGTGCAGGGAGGGTGAGATGTGCCCTGGCACCGGGGCTGCTCGCTGCTCCTCTCACACCTGCACGCAGCAAACCTTGTGATCCTAACGAACAAAAGCAGGCAGAGCACCCAGCACAGGTGAGCTGGAAATTGTTCAGACAGGGTACAAACTGTGGGGGTGTGTGGATGCCACTGGAATTCCTGGGAATTCCTGCCTTGCTGCTGTAAGTTTCCCTCAGTAGCAGATTCCAGGCGTTTCCTGAGTCACTTCCAACCTCTGGAGCTGCAGGAAAAGTCACAGGTTGCATTTCTGCTCCTCCCTGGACATCAGGAATATTCTGTTGCAAATCTCATCTTTGATAAAAAGCCAAAATCAATCATAAAAAGCATTCCTGAAGGACAAATTGCACAGATGTTCCTGAAGAAGCTGAAATTTTTGAAAACCTGTTCTGGATATTCACATTTTAAGTGAGCTTGGTGTAGGTATGGTTTGGGCTAAGCTTACAAAGGTTTATTGTGCATTTATTTTGTCTTGATTCTCAGAATCTTTTCTAGGCTGTTCCTCCTAATTCCAGCAGTTAAGTGATACAGCAACAACCTATTACTTTTTAAATAGCAGAATCTATTTTTAGCATTGCTCCCTAATTCAAACCTTCTGAACCTAATGAAAGATTTAAGTCTGGAAGCTCTTTAGCTTTTAGGATGGGAATTTGCCTACAAATAAAAACATCAGCAAAGCATTTATTTCCCTTTTGATTCTGCTTGTCTGGTAATGTATATTTGATGTTGGGATATGTGGGGGGTGTGTACATACAGAAAATTGTAACGGGTATGGAAACTCCCTGGGCTTCAGCACAGCATGGACATGAAAATGTGAGATCCTGGAGGGATTCAGGCATGAAAACTCTGCTTTGGGGGGACGGAATTTGTGATAAGGCCAAACACAGCCTCGGTTCACTCAGCATTTGCTGCTTGCTGCGTTGCACAGGCTCCTTCCCCCTGCGCCCATTTCAAAGGGCTGATCCTGCTGAAATTCAACCCCTTTTATGACACACACTCACAATGAGAAGTCCTTAAAATGTTGAAACGAGTTCTGAGGAATTCCTCACGCCTGACATCTTTGCTGAGGGATCCAGCCTGTTGTCCATATTTTTTTTTTTTTTTTAATTTAAACTCTGCCATGTGTGCAGGGCAGAAGGGGCTGAGAGGGCTAAAAACCCCTTTGAGTCCTTCCCCTGGTCAGCCTGGGCGCCGTCTGGAGGGCTTTGGGCTTGATTAAAATCTTTCTTGCTGTGTTTTCCTTGGAGTTTTCAAGCCGGGGAGGGATGAGAGGATGGTCTGCAGGGTGTGGGGTGAGTTCTTGTGCTGGGAACAATGCAGGGAACAGTCACACAGGGTCTCTGCTGTGCCAAAGCCTTCAGGCCAACGCTTCCACAAGCATTTAAAAACAACAACGAAAAAGGAGAGCTGGGGAGCTGGGATAAGCAGGAAAGGCAATGCCACCTCCTCCTGGAGTCACGGGAGGGAGCTGAGTGGAGCCACAAGAGCGATTCCCGAATCCCTGATGGCACAAAGAGCTGCCCACAGGATGTGGAAGGGGATAGAGCCTTTGGTGGGCAAGAACTGCGGAGCCTGCAGAAATGCGGCATTGCTTCTGGACGTGATTTCTGGGAAAATCATCCCTTTTTTCATCCGTTTTGTGCAGGATCCAGCCCTTGAGGCCACCCAGGGCTGGGGAGCTCTGAGAGGGAAGGTTTGGAACGGCACAGGGATAAATAAATCCCTTTGCAAGCCCGTCCCTGTGTCCTGGGCAGTGCTGCTGGAAGGGCAGACACTCCTCTGACAGTCCTTCAAACGAAACTTCAGCTTTTAACCGTGAAAATGGTTCAAACCTTATTTATTTCTTAAAAATCTCATTTATTTGGACTTGCCTTGCAAGGTCTCACCTACACAAATACAACTTCAGGGAGTGTTTGGAATAATAAAACCTAGAAGGGACCTGCATGTTTCTGGCTCCTTTTTTTCTCTCCTGTGCCATAAATGCCTGCACATTTCTACACCCAAATCACCATTCCACCCCTGTTTGCTGCAGCAAGACCCTACCCAAACTGTGGAAAATGTGACATTTGTTCATGTTGAGGTCTTTGGGGATTTTTTTTGTGGGTAATTTCTCTACCTGGCTCTTATGTTGGGTTATTTTAAGAGGTTGTTTTATCTTCCTTTCAACATATGGGTGACTGGAGGGAAATAAAGTGACACTCCTGTCTAGAGAACATGAAAAATTTAAACTCCTGTGGGAGTTTTCAGGCATTGATAAAGCATTAATAAGGATTAAAGAGACAAATTGGGGTTGTAAATAAGATTTTTTTTTATTCTAATAATAATGTTATGGAAAAGTTTGCACAGTGTGTGAGTTTGGTTATTGGTTCAGACATGAGTCAGCTCCAAATTATTTCTGATTCTTTGAAAAAAATAAAGGGTGCTGTAGGAATTTTTCACAGGATGAGACATCCATTCCACTGGATGTCTCCCTGGTTTTTCTCCCCATTTAGATGATGAGTTTACAGGCACAGGGCTCTTCCTCAAATCCACAGATAATTCTTGGGAGCAGCAAGAATCCCTCTAAGTTATGAGCTCTGCTAAACCCAGCCTGTCTAAGCCAGAAAGGAACGAAAACTCTGCCATAATCTCGCACAAAATTTCTAATTTTGCATGAAAAACCTCGAGCAGGCTTAAGCTTAAAGACTCAAAACACCTGCGAGGTTGTGCACGAACCCTCAGAGCTCCACAGGGATTGGAAAATGTTGCAAATGTCGTGTGAATGTCCCTGTCGTGGTGCCTAAATTAAGATTATTGATCAGTGATGTGGCGAGTGGCGACGCTAATGAGGGCAGCCCCGGCTCCAGGGAAAAGCTGGGTTCGTCCTGGGCAGGAATTCTAATTGTATTTGGCAGATGGAGCTTTGGGAGCAGCGAATCCAGTGATAAATGGGATTACTTTTCCCTTTAAAGAAAGCAGCTAATGTGGCTGGGAAGGAGCTTTCACTGGAGGAGAGCTGAAGCTTTGGCAAGGCTCCACCTGTCCTAAAATTCTGGGTATTTAATGTAGTGGATGAGAATTCTTGATAAAGTGTTTGGGAAGGAGAAATTAAATCTCCAAATCTCAGCAGCTGAGGGATGGTCATGGTAACTCAGAGGCAGATCTGAGAATGGGAGCAGGAATTTTCCAAAAGTTGGTCCTGAAGAAGTGGAAAAAATGAAGGAGTCATATTGGATGTCAATTTTCTGTCTGTTTTTCACTTGAAAGTTCAGAATCCACTGTTTAAATAGCATAAAAGTATATAAATAGTATATAATAATAATAAAAATATCGGAATAAATCCAGCCTGAGTAATTGGAACCTCTTGTGCTCCTGCTCTGTCCTCCCAGGATTGTGTGTTCAGTCACACGTGGGACTTCCCAGTGCTCTGAACTTCCCCAATTTTCAGCACTTTCGCAATATTTGGCCCAGGAAGCAAAACATTTCCTCCCACTTCATTGCACAGGGGAAAAAAGAAACGGTTTGAGGGTTTTGTCTTGAGCAGCAAAACTGCAGAAGAGCTCAAGTGCCCTGTGAAGATTTACGCGCCAAAGGCAAACGGCACCGGTGCCCACGGAAATGTGGTTGGGGAATTTTTGATTTTGACCTGGGGGACCCCTGACCCTGCAACTTTCCCTTCCTGCGATCTTGTGGGGCAGTTTTAACTGAGTTCGAACTTTCCACGCCGAGCCCACGTTTACAAGTCGGGAATTCTGGGCAAAGCCAAGAACTGATGGTGGATTTTGGTCCAGTTTTCGGGTGGATGCAGGATAAAAGCTCGAGCAGACAGTGCAGGGCTGGCTGAGCATCCTATTTCCCCGCCGTGCAGCATCTCCCGGGCCAGCTTTTAGGGCGTTCACGGCCGTTTGGGGGATTTTGGCTCACATTCCGCGGGCTCTGCTTCCCTCTAGCGGGTCCGCTTGGCACTTCTCTTTTTATTTCTTTTTTAGATCCTGGCAGACCATTTTTGATACCTCTTTTATTTTTATTTTTATTTTTATTTTTATTTTTATTTTTATTTTTATTTTTATTTTTATTTTTATTTTTATTTTTATTTTTATTTTTATTTTTATTTATTTTTATTTTTATTTTAATTTTTTATTTTTATTTTTATTTTTATTTTTATTTTTTATTTTTATTTTTATTTTTTATATTTATTTTTAATTTTTATTTTTTGGCATTGCTATTCAAAGTCACTTCCCAATCCTACTTATTCCACGCTTTTCTTAAGTTTAACCCTCTTCTTCCAGGCTGGTTCCTTATTTCTGATATACATAATATTTCTGATATATATATATATTTCTAACATACATAATGTTTCTGATATACATAATATTTCTGATATATATATATTTCTAACATACATAATGTTTCTGATATACATAATATTTCTGATATTTATATATATTTCTAACATACATAATGCTTCTGATATACATAATATTTCTGATATATATATATTTCTGCCATACATAATGTTTCTGATATACATAATATTTCTGATATATATATATATTTCTGCCATACATAATGTTTCTGATATACATAATATTTCTGATATATATATATTTCTGCCATACATAATGTTTTGATATACATAATGTTTCTGATGTATATATATGTGATATACATATTATTTCTGATATACATATTATTTCTGATATATATTTCTGATAGATACAATATTTCTGATAGACACAATATTTCTGATATACGTAATGTTTCTGGTATTTATTTTTGATATACATAATTTTTCTGACCTACGTAATATTTCTGATATATATCTATTTCTGATATCAATAATATTTCTGATATCAATAATATTTCTGATATATGTATTTCTGATAGACACAGTATTTCTGATATGCATAATATTTCTGATATATGTATTTCTGATAGACACAATATTTCTGATATACATAATATTTCTGATTTACATAATATTTCTGATATATATATTTCTGATATACATAATATTTCTGATATATATATATTTCTGATATACATAATATTTCTGATATATATGTGTGTCTGATATGCATAATATTTTTGATATATGTATTTCTGATAGACACAATATTTCTGATATACATAATATTTCTGATATACATAATATTTCTGACCTATGTAATATTTCTGACATATATCTATTTCTGATATGCATAATATTTCTGATATATGTATTTCTGATAGACACAATATTTCTGATATACATAATATTTCTGGTATCCATAATATTTCTGATCTACGTAATATTTCTGATATAGATCTATTTCTGATATTCATAATTTTTCCGATCTAAGTAAAATTTCTGATCTAAGTAATATTTCTGATATATATTTCTGATATACATAATATTTCTGATATACATATTGTTTATTTCTGAAATACATACGGTGTTAGGGAAGTGACTCCAAGCCTTTCTCAGGGATAAATTGAAGCCTTTTTGGACGGAAGGTGAAGGATAAATTGAAGCCTTTTTGGACGGAAATAATGCTTTTGAAGTCAGGTGATTTCAACAATAAGAGGTGAGGGCCGAGCTGGGGAGCTGTCTGAAATTTGGGGTGTGCAGAGGGTGTGGGAGCATTGACAGCTCCGCAGCGCGAGGCCATCTGCTCGTGCTGCAGGCTCAGTGTGAAAATGCCTGACTTTGCAGAGACGTCTCCTTAAATCAGCTGCACTCTGTGCAGGGAGCCCAGCTGGGCGCCTTGCTTGGATGCTGTGAAGAAAATGAGGAAGAATCCAGCAAAAAAACCCTCCAGAAATGCACCATGG